>NC_134843.1:46973649-47296534 GCF_965363235.1 Mytilus galloprovincialis | reverse complement strand
AAAAGAAGCAAACAGGTGGCGCTGTGAATTTTCAGAGGGATGAGTTTTTGAACAGCCAGCATGAACGGTTGTCGTATCTAGGTCAAATATGTAAATTTCGGAATGCAACACATTACAGTCATAATAAATGAATTAGTAACAACATGTGCATCATTTAAGAGTTTGGAAGTGTTTTAAGTTAATGAAATATATTAAATGCATGTAAATTTGATAAAATTCATTATTCTGCAGTAGTCAATATACGCATGTGCAAAAAAAAAAAATATTGGATTTAGAGCATGTGTTTATTTACAAAGCGAAAGAAGCACGTCATATTAGAATTCTCCATTGTCTAAATATTTTAACCATTCATCAATTAGTTAAGTCAACGCTTTTTGACATGAATGAACTTGCCTAACGAATCAGGTTAGTTTAAACATATTTATATATAGTGGATTGGGAAACAAGTTTTGCAACTTATATTAATCCCTTTCCACTTCGCGGGTGCGAGTGCTGCCTTGTAGCGGCATTAGCTTACTCTTTTTCGAAATCTACAAGGGTGTCTTTAACGTGCAAGAGATATGGTTCTCTCTTAACACGGGTCAGCCATTTATCGTCCCCGTCCGACGGACTATCATCGTTTCTTCAAGACCATACTCGCAAATGGTGTCAAGGGAGAGCCGAAAATTGAGTTGCTGAAATTTTCATCCCGAACGGGAATCGAACCAGGAACCTTTGTGTTAGTAGTCAGATGTACTGACCACTACATCACGGCTCTCTGGTGAATCATTTCATAATATAAACAATATATATAAATATATCTCGACTCTTTAAAATTCAAGATTTTATCCTAAATTGAGGTAAAGTATACATCAATCATATATATTATAACAGGTCACCAGCACACTACATATCTTCCTTTTATTGGGTATACGGGGATGTGCCAAAAATATGGGTCATTATTTTGCGAGATTTTATATAAAAATGACCCTCATTTTTAATGGCATCCTATATTAAAATGCATTTACGTTTGATAACTGTATATTGATTTGGGGTATGATCTACATATCATATATAAATATGCTTTTGAGAATCTTACATTATTAATGGTCAATTATTATATTAAATTAAATCAATTTATTTGAAAGTACACCTTTCAAATAAGTTCCGAAATGAACCCCGGTAATTTGTCTCCTGATTTGATCTTCAATAATGTTTTGCACCAAACGATGTCAATTCATATATAAAAACTTAAGGGTAGCTGGTATATTTATCATGAATTATGAGTAATGATGAGTTAATACTTATATAAACGTGGGTCACATTTTAAATATTGTATATAAGTATAGGTCATTCTTTCTTAAATATTTATATAACTATAGGTATTGAATTTCAGTGAATGTTATATTAAAATGGGTACGTTTTTTGAGGCAAAAATGGCGGTGTCATCCTGGTTTGCCCACTTTTAATTACATGCATATGTAAACATAGGGGAATTGTTGTTTTAACAATTATAGTTTATTTCTGAATAATAGTCATAATTTTTACCTTTTATTTTACCTGTAAATTTTAATAAATGATACAATATTCTGCTATCATATCAATGAAAATGTGCAAACATATTTTTTATTTTAATATTTTTGAGCAGGAAAATGTGTAGAATTTGACAATATACCTCTTATTTTACCTGTATTTATCTTAATTAAAGATACTTTATTCTGCTATTAACTCAAGAAAAATGTGCAAATATAATTGTTGTTACATTCTTAAAAAAATAAAGAATCAAAGATTAATATATATATATATTTTAATTTAAATAAATACACTGTTCTAAAATTAATATAAAAAATATCCAATTAGTCGTAACAAATAGAATATAAATGCAACTGCAGCTTAACAAATGCACAATTTGAGCAGCATTTTCTTATTCAAAAAAAATCAGCAGCTAAGAAAGGATACAAAATGATTGCTCAATAACTTCAGTAACAACTTCATTCAGAAAAAAATCATGAGACAGCAACCAACAACACAGCACAGATAGTGTTCCAAACTTTATTAAGTGTATTTGTCGATGAGCACAGAAATGTTGACTACAGTCGTATTACAAAGAAAATGAAGACATCACTTGATTTAAAAGACGAGCCGCAGTATTATCTCTTGTTCGACCCCACCTAGTTGAGGATGTTTTGCATAAAAGTTTAGAAAACATTGGTGAAGCTGACAACATGCTTGCTACAACATTATTTACTGATTATGTGACAGAATTCTGGGTTGAAGTATATCGCTTTCTATGGAACATCAAAATTATGATGAGACTCCAACATGCCAATCCAATGAGATCAATGAGTTAATGAAGAAGTACCAGGCACTAATATTAGAAATATTATCCAGTATGCAGCAGGAGGAGCCGGCCCACCAAAAAAAAAAAAGATTCAGAGTAATAGAAACCAGATTCCAAATACTGAAAGACACAGATACCGACAAGGAATCGTCAGAGTGATAGACTATTTTGAAATAGCATCCCATCGTCTCCATTTTAATTGAACAACTTAGTGAAATATTGTAATTAGTGACTTTTTAAATATATATAAAATATTCCATTTCCCTTTATTATACATACAATGCCCATGGTGCTGCATATTACTTATTTTACCATAGTGCTTTATTTATTCCCTATGTAATGCACTTATAAACTTTGATTCATATATTAATAAATTATGTTTGCAATAAAAGATAATTTGTATTGCAGTATTTATATCATGAAAATCATTCAGAAACTAATAAATTATGAAGACACTTTTATTACTGAATGTCATTGTTTTGTCTTTAGTTGTATTTTGAATGATAAAATTGAATTTATTTCAAATTATTGAGAAAAAACCTATTTGATTGATTTATTATTTTTCTTTAAGAATCATAATAAAAAATATGTAAATATAGTAAGAAATCACTGATAAACTATAAACCTAAGTTGGAACAGACTATACAATTGTATGCTCATTAAACCTTTTGTCTTTTTTGTTTTCTTTGCTATTAGATAATTGGAAGAATTAAACGTGGGCAAACCAGGAGTAAACCAAAATGGCAAACCCTTACCAAAAAAATATCGAAGTTACCCCCCCCCCCCCCCCCCGTGGTTTCAAGGCTTTCGACATGACGTAAAAACATGAATGTTTAATCTCAATAATTAAAATTGTTTCAAATTCATTTTGTATTAAAAAAACAACCACAATTTGACAAAAGAAAATAAATTTTCACTTTACCTTGCTTGCTAGAATTAAAAAAAGGAAATACTCGTAAAAGACGATGACATTATTCTCATTCATTGTCACAGATTTTTTTTTAAATATTTCAGTCACCTTAGCTTATACGTTGTACATTGTGGCAGCTGTTGCATATGTCGATAACGTGTGTCACAACTTTCAAGTAAAGTTTTATATAGAACACTAAAATATCAATAACTGTAATAAATATTATAAAGAGATATGTTATTTTTCATGGTGACTACATTTCGTTGTGTGAATCTTATAAAGAAGTATTTTCCAATTTTCTTACTGTTGGGAAATTGAATATATGGAGCGCAATATCATAAATATTTGACTAAGACTTACAAAAATTAGAGGAATCGACTAAATACGTGCACGATGAGTAACTCTTTTTAGGTTTTGTTTTATAGACAAGCAACTTAGGTGAATAAAGCCTCCCCTTTTCCGGAGATTGAACACTTCATTACAAGTTATGCAGTTGTTTTAAAAATTTATCTTTATGTTTCTATTGGGGATGGATAATTGACCATGTTATTGTTTCTATTGACCATGGATAATTTCACTTTGTAATAACCCAGACGAGTGCAATTATTTGTAACGATTTCATTGGACGTTGACAAATATTTTGAAGGGTTAGATGACACGTTCTACCGTAACTAAGAAAGCTACCATTCCTATTATGTTTTGGTATGTAATTTCTAAAAAAACATAAACAAAAATGTCACATTTTGTACCTCAAAACTTACTTTTTGTCAATATTGAAACACATTAGAAGCGTACGAAAAGTATAAATACGTCTAGATATGTACAATTATAATATTTTTACAGATTAATTTGATGGAAATATAAAGCAACAAAAGTAGGTCTAAATACATCATCAGTAACTGATATTGATTAATTTGAAGCAGATTTTGTTCTAAAGAGGGAAATAAATAAACATTGTGTTTTATAAAGTTGTTCCATTTATTATAAACACAAAAACAAAAATCTTCATTGTATGAGAGATAAATGGATATAAGTGTAAAAAAAGACACCTTATTTTCTTTTTCTATTCACACTTTTTAGTAAGTAGCTATAAATAGCTACTGTACCAAGCTTACATTAAAGTATAAAATTGAGAATGGAAATGGGGGAATGTGCCAAAGAGACAACAACCCGACCATAGAAAAAAAAACAACAGCAGAAGGTCACCAACATGTCTTCAATGTAGCGAGAAATTCCCGCACCCGGAGGCGTCCTTCAGCTGGCCCCTAAACAAATATATACTAGTTCAGTGATAATGAACGCCATACTAATTTCCAAATTGTACACAAGAAACTAAAATTAAAATAATACAAGACTAACAAAGGCCAGAGGCTCCTGACTTGGGACAGGCGCAAAAATGCGGCGGGGTTAAACATGTTTGTGAGATCTCAACCCTCCCCCTATACCTCTAGCCAATGTAGAAAAGTAAACGCATAACAATACGCACATTAAAATTCAGTTCAAGAGAAGTCCGAGTCTGATGTCAGAAGATGTAACCAAAGAAAATAAACAAAATGACAATAATACATAAATAACAACAGACTACTAGCAGTTAACTGACATGCCAGCTCCAGACTTCAATTAAATTGACTGAAAGATTATGATTTCATCATATGAACATCAGACACAATCCTTCCCGTTAGGGGTTTAGTATCATTCCATCATAACATGTATGAGAAGAACATAACCCGTGTCATGCCAACAACTGGTTTTTGAATAAATGTGTTTAGTTCCGATGCAAAGACCCTATAAGTGAATCAATATTAACGCCAAAATATGCTATCTTTAATGAACTGACAACAGTATCGTAACTATATCCCTTCTTAATAAGTCTAGTCAAAGGTTTTGTTAGTTTTTGAGGTGAATACTGACACCATTGTGCTTTATAAAGAATATTTCCATAAAAAATTGGATGTGAAACACCTGAACGTATAAGAAGTCTGCATGTTGAGCTATATTTACGAATGATGTCCTTATACCGATGATAAAATTTAGTAAATGTTTTGACTAGTTTGTGATATCGAAAACCCTGGTGTAATAATTTTTCAGTAATACATAAATTTCTCTCGTTAAAATCTAAAACATTGTTACATACACGAGCGAATCGTACAATTTGAGATATATAAACACCGTAAGATGGTGACAAGGGAACGTCACCATCTAAAAATGAATAATTAACGATAGGAAATGAAAAATCATCTCTTTTATCATAAATTTTAGTATTCAGCTTTCCGTTAGTGATATAGATATCAAGATCGAGGAAAGGGCAGTGGTCATTGTTAGTATTAGCTTTATTTAAAGTAAGTTCAACAGGATAAATTTCTTTAATATACATACTGAAGTCGTCATTATTGAGAGCCAAAATATCATCCAAATATCTAAAAGTATTATTAAATTTGTTTATCAGATGTTGTTTCGATGGGTCTTTGCTTATTTTTGTCATAAATTGTAACTCATAGCAATACAAAAACAGGTCCGCAATAAGTGGTGCATAGTTAATCCCCATTGGAATTCCGATAATCTGACGATATACGGAATCCCCAAAGCGAACAAAAATGTTATCTAGTAAAAATTCAAGGGCATATATAATATCAAAGCATGTCCAATTGACATAGTTTTTTTGTTTATTGCTACTAAAAAATGACCTAAAAGAGTTTGAACATATATATTCACATTCTGACTTTTTAAATGCCCATTTAATTAGGTTTGTGAATTTTTTTCTTAATGAGAATGTGAGGCAATGTGGTATACAGGGTAGAAAAATCAAAAACTTTGAACAGATTTAAAATCACCAATATAAGCATGCAATTTATCAAGTACTTCCAACGAGTTCTTGACACTCCAAAAGTAATTAATTCCACTATTTTCGAAGGCCTTATTTGAACAATTTATTATCAGGTTTTTAATAGTACCAAGTGTGCTGGTAAGTAGAATAGACAATTTAGTAGTCGAACAATGGCTTGAAGACGAAATAAATCTATATTTGTAAGGTGTTTTGTGTAGCTTCGGAAGCCAATACATAGTTGGGACTTTCATTGTATTTGGCTCTGCTTGTAAAGCGGTAGCTAAAAGTTTATGTTTGTTACAGATGTCGTTTTCTGAAAATGGAGTCAGTCGGAATGTTGGTGAATTGGTGATTTCTTTTTTCAGAACCTCAATGTAAATTCAAACAATAATAATATTATTAGCAGCTTTATCGGCCGGGACAAAAAACAAATTTCTTGGCTAGTTCTTTTAGTTTATGTTTGATACGAGAAATAGGTTTATTGTGGTTATTGTTAATAGTAAAATGTTCTTTAAAATGTTGAATACGTATATCAACTATCTTCATTACTGAATTAAAAAAAGAGTCCAAAGATTTTTTGTCAGCTTTTTCCCGTTTTATCCATTTTATACAGTAAGTATGGAGTGAGTCGTGGATGATATTACGACACTCATTCCAATTAATAATTGACGGGGGACGATATTTAGGTCCTTTACTGAGGAATGATTTTAACTCTCGGTCTTGAACGATGTTAAGATCTCCTGTTATAACATGGGAAATGGGTCCATAAATATATTCGGAGGTACTACAATTACATGAAGTAGGTGTATTTTCACTGATATTAACATCTTTACACAATTGACTATAATTAAACACAAATTTCCGGGTAGATTTCTTGTAAATATAACAAATTAGAGGTAGCTCAGTATTGTCAAAATATCCAGGAATTTGTTCTTTAACAGAATGGACGTTACAAATATACCGGCAATATTTACAAAATCAAAACCTTTATCGACATACTTTATTTTAATAAAATGTTTTTTATGATCTTCAGGGCGATCAATTTTGGGAAATAGTTTAGAATAACAATATGCCATAATAATTTGAACAATTTCATACTTAGGACTGCTATATGAAATTGTGTTGCAATCCTCCAAAATTTTATTTAACTTATTAACCGGTAATGAACAGAGTTTTGTTAACAGATAATGTCTGCCGTTGTTTTTTGAAATAGAAATTAGGTCCGAAATATTGGTATGATTGGTCCGAAATTTTCTTTGATTGCGATTTGTTCTACGACCGTGAGAACGGTTTTTACTAACAGTTTTAGAAACTATATCTAAAATGTTAACGGAATCGGTTCTAGATATATTACCAATTCCCATGATATATACCAATTCCCATGATATTATCATTAAGACCGAGAAGGTAGACTGTCTGTAATTTTTTAATCCAATTTAATTCAATTATTTTCCGTTATCGTACAAACTTTGAATGAGATTCACCAGGCTGCTTATTTACTACTTCTAAAGGTTGAACTGCTAAATATTTAATAGGATGGTTGTGCTTCTAAAGGTGTTGGTAAATGATACTTTTGAATTTATTGGGTCTTTTAAAACGATACAGATGTTCTTGAGTGCGTTTAGATAAATATCGTCCAGTTTCTCCTACGTACTGAATACCACATCCCGGTTTGTTTCATGTGAGTAAATAAATAATACTGTTTGTTTTTCAAGTTATATCAGTTTCAAAATTCAAAGAAAATGTGCGACCAATAAACGTGGACCTTACCGTATTGTTGGTGGAAAGACGGGGACATGTAAGTCATTTTTTGGCATGACACTTATCGATAGAAGGGTAACCACGATTTTTATTGTTAAAAATGTTAGCGATGGTAGTATTTTTAGATAACCGATTTTGAAGATTGAGACGTGTAGATACCCTTTGAACAAGTTTAGTATTTAATATTTTTCCATTTCTAAGCTTCATAATTGTTTTTTGTTAGTGAATTATATAATAAAGGAGCAAAGACTGGCGTCCAGAATATGAACCAGCATACAATAATTTAAGTTATGTAAAATTGATAAATCTGTTCGGCTAAAAATGTCAAACGCTATCAGTATTAATTACCCGAAAAAGATAGGGAATATCAGGGTAGGACTGATGGCTGACTAAATAGTAGAATGGGGCTGAATATTGAAATACTACTTTTTGATAAACATTCCTAAAGTAATGAACTAGAGCAGTTATATTTTTTAACCCTCATTCCAAATTATTTGCAATCTATTATAATCACTTCAATTTAGTGGTCCTGAGATATTGCTTAATGTATCTAGTGCTGGCAGTTTTTGGTGTTGTTTGTTTTGCAAAGGATACCGTTTGTATGCAGATAAAACTGGTTTATCTCTCACTGTCACATTGTACATTTTAATGTTGTGATAAGTTATAAGTGTAGTTTGTTGGTGTAAAATCTGGATCCTCACACATTTACAAATGCTGGTCATACAGAGTGAGAATGTGGTGGGCTTACACATACTGTAAGTGCTAAACTCTCCTGTAACCTGTGATGGTGTAACAGCTTAACATTTAAGAACAAACAGTTAACACTCAGGAATGTCAACTATATTTAAAACAGTAAAACATTAATTAGTTAATTCTTTCCATCATCGACGAACAGTCAGAAACAGACTTTAGTCTGTACTATGCTGCACGAAATAAGCAATTTGTCAATTTTTATGCCCCCGCCGTAGCGGAGGGAGCATACAGTTTTGCCCTTGTCCGCCCGTCAGTACGTACGTACATACGTCCCAATTGGTTTCCGTTCTCTAACGTTAGTTTGCCTCAACCAAATGTCATGAAACTTACTTATACAAAATGTGTATTACGACAAAACACAGATCAAGTTTGAATTTTGATAGCGTCACTTTGACCTTTATAGAGTTATGCTCCTTTACAATGGAAAAATTGCTGAATTTTCCCTTTCTGTTCTCGAACTATTATAGTTTGCTTCAACCAAGTGTTATGAAACTTATACACAATGCTTAAGACCCCAAAACACAGATCAAGTATAAAATTTTGGGACGTCATGTTTGGGTTAAGATTGCATATAACTGACTAGGTATCTAAATCTTCCAAGGATCATCACTATTTTTGATATATATAAAATATAGTGCATTGCTCTTCACATTCTATTCATCCTATCCATGAACATTTCCAGATGTTTATCTATGAAATTTATAATCAGATATATTCATGTTACAAAATGAACCGCGCTGAAGTACGTTCATTATTCATTTTTCATTATTAAAAATATAATAATGAATAATGTAATAGTTCATTATTCACTGTTCTACGCTAAGTGATGAATAATGAATAATGAAATAGTTTATATTTCAGTATTCAAGTTGAATATAATATGCAATTATAATTTTTTTATTTTTTTGACTGCGACACTAGTACGTAACTATATCCCGTATCTCTGAATTCGTTAGAACTGTTATCTCACAAATATTCAAATGAATATAAGAAATAAAATCAAATCAATCTTTGATTTTTTTCTCTTCATAAACTAGTGGGTTTCTCTGATTATTGTAACAGAAATTTCATGGTTTAATGTATGAACGACCTGTATACCAAAACGTATATAAAAAAATAAATGTTATACATTGTCTTTTTTAACTTTCACTTGACCTTTGTTCTTCTTCATCCTAGTTATAGATTTAACTTGTTGATTGGGGCGTATTGACCATTAGAGGGGTTACGGAGGACCTAAATGCCAAAATACGCGTGAAAATTAAGAAATAGCCAATTTTAAATAATGAAATGGATATTTTGAATTATGGAATGGACTGCTGAGGCCCCTCAGCCCCTAATTACAGTTATACCTTATGCCTTCATTTGAAAGCTTATTAAGAGAGGAACAAAATGTATATAGTAAATATGTTTCGCAACGTCTATTAGGGGGGTAACGAAGAAGCTTAATGTCGAAATACGCGTGAACATTTAGAAATAGCTTATTTTAAAAAATGGAATGGCCTGCTACGACCCACCAGCCCCTAATTACAGATATACCTTTTACCTCATTCGAAAACTTATTAATAGAGGAACAGAAGATATATAGTTCATGTGTTCCGAAAAGCCTTTTAGATGACATACTATTTACCTTAATGTCGAAATATGTGAGAACTAGCGTATTTTGAATACTTAGTAATGGAATGGACTGCTATGATCCTTCATCCCCTTATTACTCTGTAAGGGTCATTGCAGGATAAATTGGCGAACACCATGTTATAGTTTTATCTATTACACAGTGTATAAAGTTTTTTCTGTAATTAGGGACTGACGGGTCGCAGCAGTCTATTCCATTATTCACAATATTCATTTCATTATTCAAAATTGGCTTTTTCTGAATTTTCACGCGTATTTTTGCATTTAGGTCCTTTGTAACCCCTCTAATGGTCATTGCATTACATATTGTTTATAATCAGTTTATTCCTCTTTCAATAAGCTTTCATTTGGTGTATACATTTATTCTTACTTGAGAGCTGAAGGGTGGCAGCAGTCGATTCTATTATTCAAAATAAGCTATAATTTCTTAATGGTCACGCGTATTTCGATATTTAGGTCCTTCGTTCCTTTTTTAATATGTGTTGCCAAACATATTGACTATATACCTTTTGTTCCTCTCTTAAAAAGCGTTCGAATGAGGTATTGAGCATACCTGTAATTAGGGGCTGAAGGGTCACAGCAGTCCAATTCATTATTCAAAATATCCATTTCATTATTCAAAATTGGTTATTTCTTAATATTCATGTATATTTTACCATTTAGGTCCTCCGTAACCCCTCTAATGGTCACTACGGCACATATAGTCTATAACCAAATTATTCCTCTTTTAATAAGCTTTCATATGATGTATACATTTTTTCTTAATTAGGGGCTGACGGGTCGCAGCAGTCCATTTATGTCCATTTACTGAATGAAAATTGTTGAATTTTTATTTTCCATTCCCTTACTTAAGTTTGTCTCAACTAAACGTTATGAAATGTATATACTATATATTATTACCACAAAGTTCAGTTTGAGTTCAAATTTTGGTAGCGTCACTTTTACGGTTCTAGACATGACTTAGGTCCGAGTACACAGTTATCGTACTTTGATTTTCGTTGTCCACGAATATAGTCTTTAGTGTGGACAATTTGTTACTTGCCAATTTCTTTTATACCCCTTCCAAATTTATTTCTCCATGTTTTATGCCTCGAATAGCAAGAAGAGGGGTGTAATGCCTGAATGAATTTTAAGTAAAGTTGTGATTTGATTCAGCTGAAAAAGGTTAAAAATTAGCACTTCGGAAGCTGTCTAAAAATTTCAAGACCTTCTTAACATAAAATTGTCCATATTTTGAGTTAGAGCCGATGAAGTTTTCAATAATTTTGATATACTTTGTCCGAAAAGTATTGCAACATACTGTAAACATATTATTGAGAATTGAGATTTTTTTAATTTCCATTTATTGTCTAAAAGAAATGCACTAAGAAATAACTATGTACTCGGAACTAAGAATCTTTGATATGGTCATATTTATAAATGAATTGTTTAAAAAACTTTAGAATTTTCGAAATACTAAGGCTTTTCTACCTCAGGAATAGATTAGCTTAGCTGTATTTGGCAAAGCTTTTAGAAATTTTGGTCCTCAGTCCTCTTCAACGTTGTACTTTATTTGGCCTATTTATCTTTTAGAATTCGAGCGTCATTGATGAGTCTTTTGTATACGTAACACGCGTCTGGCGTTAATACAAAATGTAATCCTGGTATCTATCTATGATGAGTTTATTGATACAGGTCAAAAGACAGAAACCTGATTATATTTGTCAAATGTGTATGCGTTGTATTGATATTAATTTATCAAATGTTGTCTGCGACTCTTGTTTAGCTGCTTTTCATCAAAATCTTACACAAAGTAAGACATTGGTATTGCAAAGAGTGCAAGAAAAACATATACATGTAATGAATCATCAGAATTTATAATATTTCACATTCTGCACATTTGCACCGTCTAACACATACACAAATGGACAGGGAATAATGACAAATATTATAATCATATTTGTCATTATTCCCTCTCCATTTGTGTCCATTTTTATTCCCCTACTTGCTTAGTCTGCCTTAGCCGAAAGGGACTTAAGGATAATACTCTGTCCATCCGGCAGTTTAGCAAAATCCAATTTTTTTGGGTGATTCTTTAAGATATTGATTTGATATCTGGTATAAAGTTTAAATATGACAAGTTATGGCAAACCATTAATTCTTATTAAGAATAATATAGGACATAAAACTGGCCCTTAAGGTACAACTGCTTTTTGTCGAGACTTCTTCTTTAAAAAAAAAAAAGCGACATAGCGATCCTACATTCCGTCGTCGTCGTCGTTGTCGTCGTCATAGTCGTCGTCGGCGGTGTCTACAAGTATTCACTCTGTGGTTAAAGTTTTTGAAATTTTGATAACTTTTTTAAATTATCCTGGATTTCTACCAAACTTGGACAGAATCTTGTTTGTGATCATAAAATAGTATTTATCCGTATTTTACTAATATCAAATGGACTCAGATTTCTGCCAGTTAACATAACATTCACTCGGCGTTTTACGTTTCCGTAATAACAGAATCAAATCGGTAATTGGCAAATAAACTATTGGCATTACTTTACCGGGAAAAGAAGATAACGTTTCCGCAAAAAAGTCTACGTTTCCGGAAATAAATACCTTACTTTTCCGTGAAAATAGTAACCATTCCGGAAAAAATAAATTATTACTTTTTCGAGAAAATAAATAAAGAGTACCTTTAACTTTGTCCTAAATGAACCTGCAACAACCGTTGACTGTAGCAGATTGAACTTTTTGTAACAGCAGTATGCATTGCACATTGAAAGTCAATATGATCTATACCTCGGGCTGGAGATTTAGTCTTCGGGTTGTGCACACATCAATAAGCAGATCCCACATTTTGATAAAAAAAAAAGTAACGCAAACACAAGAGGAATACAGTTACCATTTTACACCATTTACATCCATGTATCGAAGAATTAACTGTGCCATCTATGAAAATATCAGTTATTTCATTATATAGACGATCATAGACATTTCAAGTTGATGAAACATAAAAATATAACGATTCCGACATCATCATCTTTCACTAAGGTGAAACTTTCATTTTTTTTTATTTCAGTATATTATAGATATCAGAACCTTTTTTGTATACAAATGGGAAATAAATAATTTATCTAACATATATATTCAATTATCAACAATTTACTACCAGGTACATGTAAATTCCGGAAAAGTAAAAAAAAATATATAATTTCTGGAAATGTATACTTTTAATTTGCCGAAACGTAGTATTAGAACTTTGAAAAATTAGCGGAAATGCAATGCAATTCACTCTGTGGTTTTTTAAAATATTTTTATAACTTTCTTGGACTATCCTGGATTTCTACCAAACATAGACATAAGGTTGTTTCCTTTTTCATGTTCTATTATATCAGTATACATTTTTTTTAGGTATTTAACCTTGTTTTTCCAGAATTAATTATTATACGTATCCTTTCTATTATGATAAAATCAAGTTTTTTCATGCCATCATTAATTTCATCATTTATCCACTCATTTTGATAAACATGTTTAACTCGCTTTTTAATTCATCTGGATCATCAATTTCTGAGTATTCTGTCAAGGGGACACTTGAGATAAATGGTGAAAAAAATCAGTCTCGTTGAAATGTTTTGTTGATCTATTATATGTTATATGATTTTGCTTTTAACCCTCTTTTATCACGCCTGGTAAACCATCTAATCTCAACCAAAATGTTGAGACGGAAAAAAGTATTCTGGCACTTCCTGTTGAGCTATTCTGGTTCAAAATATTGAAAATAAACACAGGGTAGGTCGACTTTTCGTCAATTTACTGAAAATCAATGATTTTTTGGTAAAATAGGAGAATGTCATGCCATAGATAAATAATCATTGTAACTTATATGTCTCTTCTTGGTTCAAAATATCTAAAATTGAAGTCACAATCACTTTTCTCCTACGGATTATCATGTGCAAATTCTTTGAATCCGATAGAACTGCTATGATATTAATGACTTAGCAAGAACATATGTCAATTATTTGTGTTTTGTATATGTTTTACGATAACCACGTCTGTAAATTGCAAAAATATTTGTTTGTCAAGCCTACTCTTAGCAGAAAAATGAAAAGTTCTAAATGGTTGAGATATAAAGGTATTGGTTGAGTCTTTCTGTCACAATGTGCCAAAAAAATATATATATTTGTTGAAAACATGGGCGCTGAGGTTTCAAAGTTCAAATTAACTACGACTAGCAATACAACACGCGTGCATTATTAGAATGAAATTCAAAACAGTGTGGCTGTGGTCATTGATTGACAAATTAAATTAATCCATTGACTGGGACAATTTATGTGAACGTTTGTATGTAACGACCACTGCTCACTATGTACTTTTTAAAGACACTTAAACTATGGGGTCACCAAAGGTTCTCAACACCTTAATAAAGTTATTCGAAAAATTAATCAGAAATAACACGATGTTTTGATTTATATCAATTATATAAATCAAAACATAAAGGTTATTCCTGATTAATTTTTCGAATTATTTTATAATTAAAGGCGTGAAGAAACCTTTGGTGACCCCACAGTTTAAATGTCTATCGTAGGTACGTCATAAACAGTGGTCGTTACAGACAAACGTTCACGTAAATTGTCCCAGTCAATGGATGAATTTAATGTGTCAATCAATGGCCACAGCCACACTGTTTTGAATTTCATTCTACTATATAAAGATAAAAACTGTTAAAATACATGTAGCTATGCTAGAGGTTAATTCAACTAATTAAAATGTGATTTCTATTGTAAAAATAAAGTTATTTCCAAAAATGAACTAAGAAACTATATCGGTGTACCATTCGAGTTTACATTTGTACGGTTAACCTGATTTATGTTTTGTATCTGTAGTAAGTTAAAATCTAAATACAGATACAATTTTAAGAATTGCCGATAGAATAATGCATGCGTTACAAGTATAAATAAGATTATTTTAAAATATTTATTAATATGATTCGGATGAATTCGATTCCTAACAGACAATTGTTAAAAACTTTTTTTTGTTTATTTTTTCGTACACATTATTTCAGGATGAGTTCTAAAAAGTGGTGATAAAAAAATAGGATTCGATTTTAAAACTGCTTTGCAAGTTCTATAAGTATCGTCCAACTTAGTGTAATCACATGTGTTGTATTGAAATAATTATAACTTAGATTGTTTGTTCACAACTTCATTCAGGGTGCCCCCTTAATGCTCGGTAATATTCAGCAACATTTATACTATACCCCGGGCCCCGTCACACTAGGCCTTGATCGCACTACGAGCTCTAAAAATAATAATGCTTTTGACGATCGTAGTGCGATCATGTAGATCACAGTATGGTCGTGGTATTGTCTTAATGAGGTCTTCATGATCGTGTTGAGAGTAGCCGACTTTATGATACATGTTCAAAACAATCGTGATTAGTTCGTGGCAAAATCAGGTCGTATTTCTGTTCTAGTCGTAGATTTGTTTAGTCGTAGAACTGTTCTAGTCGTAGAACTTACCAAAGATCTAGGTAGACTGTCTAAAACCTTCTAGGGTGGAACTGTTAGGATCAGTTCCAGGTTGACCTGTGTAAATCAGTTCTAGGTTGAACTGACCAAATCAGTTCTAGGTTGAACTGACCAAATCAATTCTAGGGTAGAACTGTTCTAGCTAGAACTATCTTAAAAGTGTCAGAAGATAGTTCTACATTCTGTCCTAGAACAGTTCTTCTTCAGATTATGACAGTTAGGGGTGGTCTTCACTGTATGCACATCTCCTTTACATATATCTATTTTAAATGAGAATAACTTTTATCCAGATTTATTTATAAGATTATCCATTTTTAAATATTAATTCAGTTTTCTTTTTTAATATTTCAAAACTGGTATCGACGTAACTATAAAGTGCGGGAGATGGTTAGTTTGAACTCTGGACAAGTCATTCCAAATTAAAAAAAAAGTTTTTGTGTGTCTATGCTAAGCATGCGATATCTGCTTAAAACTGTGGTCACACCTTACCAGACAGCTCGAACTGACGCCAAAAGGATAAAAATCCGTTAGGAGTCCGCGATGTAATGATCAAACAAACCGGACCTGTAATATGTCGAGAAATGGTAGGGGTGGAAAAGGAACAAGAAATAAAATGTCAAAATAAAAAACCAATTACTTTGCCTGATCATGATTTAGAAGTTGAGCCAAAAATATTCATGATACTGAAGAAAACTAACATACCAATAATTGTTTTTCTCTTACGCAATTTTTCTTCAATTGGTATATATCCGTTGTATTATCAATTATCTTTCTGGTATTCTTCCGTTCATGTCCGTTTTATTCGTTTTACGTCCGGTATAGTCCGTTAGTGAACCTGTCTACCGGACCTCCAACGGATGTATAGCGGACAAGTAACGGATAAAAAACGGACACAGAACGGACGAGACTAAGTATTGTACAAAACGGACGCCTACCGGACACTTCATCAGTTGAACGTCCATTCACAGTTTTGAACATGCTCAAATTTTTCCACCGGACCAAACGGACGTCGATTGATAAAACGCATGTACTGAACGAAATGAAACAGATATGGACGGACGTCTAACGGATAATACACGTGTCTAACGGACACTAATAGAGTGAAAAAAGTTATCCGTTCGCGCTATCCGGTAAGGTGTGACCGGAGTTTTAAGCACCGGTCACACCTTATTGAATAGCGTGAACGGACGCCGAACGGATAATTTTTTTTCAATCTGTTCATGTCCGTTAGACTTCCGTTAATTTTCATTTCATGTCCGTTCAGCATCCGTTTTATCCATCAATGTCCCTTCTGTCCGGTGGAAAATTTTGAGCATGTTCAAAACTTTGAATTAACGAACGTTCAACGGATGAAGTGTCCGTTGTACATCCACCAGGCGTCCGTTTTTTATGATACTTTTCCGTTCTGTTTCCGTTTTTTAATCCATATCTTGTCAATTATTCATCTGTTAGAGGTTCGTTTTATTTGGTCAGTACATCAACGGACTCCCAACGGATAACAATTTTGTCAACGGAAACCTTTTTCTTTTATCCGTTAGTCGTCCGTTCGTGCTATCCGGTAAGGTGTGATCACAGCTTGAGTGAGGAGTAAACATTTCTAGGCTTAGATAAGAATGATGTGTTCTTCAAAAGTCACAAGTCTTAACTGCAGGATAATACCTTGTGTATACTATAAACATATATATATAAAAGAAGATGTGGTATGATTGTCAGTGAGACAACTCTCCACAAGAGACCAAAAATGACAAAGAAATTAACAACTGTAGGTCACCGTACGGCCTTCAACAATGAGCAAAGCCTATACTGCATATTCAGCTATAAAAGGACCCGAAATGACAATGTAAAAAATTGTAACGAGAAAACTAACGGCCTCATTTATATAAAAAATGAACGAAAAACAAATATGTAACACATTAACCAACGACAACCACTGAATTACAGGGTCCTAACTTGAGACAGACACATACATACATAATGTGCCGGGTTTAAACATGTAAGCGAGACCCAAACCCTCCCCCTAACCTTGGACAGTGGAATAACAGTACAACATAAGAACGAACTATAAAACTCAGTTGAAAAAGGCTTAACTCATCTGATGGACAAAGATACAAGTGGACGTATATATCAATTTTATTCCAAAACAACATGGCGTGCCAATCTAGTACAAAGGAGGGTTTACATTTATGTAATATTTTCATGTACTCGTCCTGAATACACATTTAGTTAGACAATGGGCGTTAATGACTCATCAATAGTTCAATCTGTGCAGTTTTACTCCTGTTCATGTTGATTATAAACATAGAAAGAAAAAAAACGAAATAGAAAATTAAGTGACCCACTGACATTTACTTTGTTGAAATTGCTACCCATTATATATATTATTTGACTATGAAAAAGAGACCCATTCCTGCGGCACGTTTATGTATTCTTTATAAAGAAGGAACCCCCTACCACGATATGGGGCTGTCAGAATAAAGGTCTAGTGTTGAAGATTCAAAGTTCAGCACTGATTATGTAAATATAGCACAGCTAGGGGATGCAAATTGTCCCGTGCTAACGATTTTTAGAAAACGTGTTAACACCAGCACTGCAAATGTAAAGTATATAGCAATGTAGATATCAAAAATCTATCTATTGAGATGTCAATTTAAGCGATGTAGGAATAAATTCTAGCGCTTGAGATGTCAATTACAACATTATTGACTTTATAGCTTCTGTACAAATCTGCATCTCAAACGCCCTAGACAGCGCTTTAACTTTAATACTTAAAAAAACACAGCTATTTACTATTTTGACTATATTACAACCAAATGTCTCTTTAGAAGATGCTGTCATAACTACAGACAAGATTAAAACGACATTTGAAATGTCAAACAATTTACGACAAGTTTATGAATTTTGACCGTTTTTTATGTAATTGATATACTAAAGCTAGTAGTTGAAAATTTCTTTCACCAGAAGATCTCAACATTGTTCCAGAATATCTCAACCGATACCAGAAAATCTCAACATGACATACTTTGTAACATATTTAGCTTAATAAAATTATATATGAAAAGAAAAAGAACAAACTGTAATTTTATGTTTGTAAGGTTTAGAAAAATACTAATTTACTGATATATATGTTAGTTTATCAATGACATCACTGTCATTTTATCAATAACTGACTGTACTGGCGACATTTACCTGCCGGAGAAAAGTCATTCCGATGTCATTTTAAATCGTATTGGTCCGTATTATACACGAGACAAACCCTAATTCAATTATCTATGGCATGACATTCTCCTATTTTACAAAAAACGCATTGATTTGCAGTAAATTGACGAAAAGTCGACATACTCTGTGTTTATTTTGAATATTTTGAACCAGTAAAGCTCAACAGGAAGTGCCAGAATACTTTTTTCCGTCTCAACATTTGGTTGAGATTAGATGGTTTACCAGGCGTGTTTATCATAAATACATCCTGGATAGTAATCACTGATTGAATATTTTGGGACTGCAAACTTCATAGTTTTGGTCTAGTCTGATGGGGGCTTTAGAATGTATAGACGATTAAAATTGAAAGAATAAAAAGCAAGAAAATACTTTTTGTGAAATTAAATTAAACCTATATAAAGTATAACAGGCATTATCAATTAAAAAAAATATATTGTACAGTTCAACATGCCTCAACAAATCACACACCCGAACTCATACGAAAAAAAAAAACTCACGCAGATACAGGCCGAACATGTTGAGAAGGTTAAACTATATTCACATTTTTGTATTGACAATTGTTTTTTTAATCTTAACCCTGCATTTTTTTTTCGATTCAATATTAATTTCATCCAAATAAAATGTGTTGCTAGGACATTGTTTTGTGAACGAATCATTCATCTAATCTTAATATAGCATTCACTTGGAAACTCAGCAGATTGAGTGAAGTACCCGTATAAAACCTAATCGATAAGCATGCTACATATATATCCTAGTCTTATATGTATGACTGAACTGGGATAAAGTAAATGTCGAAGCCTCTTACAACAAACATTTTCAACTAATATCGCCAACAAAGCATTATCAACATACCGTTAATTAAAGTTTCCTAAATTTAGACATGAACTCATACCTATTTAAAAAATGTATTGATATACATAATGTGTATTATGTATGGTTTTCTTAAGTTTAAATACATTTACGGTTCAGTTGTTGTAATGGAGGACAAATATTTCGTGATCGGACATTTTGTATGATTGACATTAGTTTCATGATAGCAATCCATAGAGAGTTTATAGATAATTGCAGTTTTCTGTTAGGACAACCTGGATTGAATAGGAATTAAACAAGAATGTGATATTACCTTGTCCCATCCTACCACAAATTGCAATGGATGGAAAAGGTATGTCCACAATATATGTTAGATCGCAGAGTTAATACACATTTACGAAGATAGAATATGAAACCATTGTTTAATCATTTTTGTTAGTATTTAAAGACATATTTGGTTTTGAGGTTATTAAGTAATTTCTGTACCATATACTGATAGCCATTTACTTCACGTCTCTTTTGATGAAAAAATACCTTTTCATGCAAACGAATAAGTCTATTTGTTTGTAAAAACAGACATTAACGTACACCACGGGTGTCATTCGGTTTATCGAGAGAAATCATCATGAAAGAATATCTAAAGCCCCAGTCTTTACTACGTTTCAACTACGTTTTGCTACGTATTATTAGAGGTTTCCCGATTTGCTACCGTACCAACCGTAGTACGAACTGGGAGCCGTCATTTAACTTTTGGAAATAATTGATGTAAACACTTAATTTCAACGTATGTTTTATGAATCATTTACATAACTATTTTGAGAATTTTTAGCTGTAATTTGGTACTAATTTCATGTGGTTACTTCTTGTATTCATAATAAACAATATTGTGTGCAATCGATTATGCATTCAAACAACCGTTGCAAGTAACCGTTGGTACGAAAGGTATTTAGTTAAGAGTTATTTACCCCTAAAACGGCATAGACAACAAGAAGCTAAACTACAAAACAAATTTTAAAACTATTTAAATTTTGTTGGTAATAACTTTATATCACTATATATCACTATAAAGTGTTTAAGTTTTGTATTTTTATGGTAAATTTTTAGAAAACATGAACAAATAAAATTTATTTTAACAAAATAAATTGACCTCAATAACAAAAACATAATGATGAAATAAATTTAAAGCAAATTTAGTCGCTATGAGCTTTTCTGTTTTAAAATAAATATTAAAGTATACAGATTAAAAACAATAAATTAATGGTTATAATATTAGTTATGTCAATAAGAAATTGTATATTTGAGGAATAAACGAGTGAATAGTGTATAATTATGAAAATAATGAACTTGTGATATGACGTGTACAGATAGAATATAGTCCCTGTAACATACATAGATCAGCTTCTGTTCTATATGGATATAAGAAGATGTCGTATGACTGCCAGTGAGACAACTCTCCATGAAAGTCTCAATTTGTAAAAGTAAACAGTTATAGGTTAAAATACGGCTTATTATCTTAAAATCTTAAATAGACAGAGAATTACTTCAAAATCAAAAGTTATCAGCAATCGTAAATCATCAGTCCACTTGTTGTTGTAGTCATTGCCCTTGCTTGATAGAAACTTTGAATAGCAAATTGATAAAAAAAAAAAATACAGGATCTGCAAATAGGTCAGTGAAAATGGCATTGTCAGTTGTTCACGTATAAAAGTTATTGCCCTTAAATGTTTTTACTTTTGTAAGTGTACAGCAAAATATGAAAGATAGAGAGAAAAATTGAAAATTGAAAAAAGAAAAATGATCAACAAAAAATTAACTGTACCTTGAAGTTTTTCTTTAAAAAATCTTCCTTAAATCACTATGCTATATAAATTTTAGAAACATGTCCTTTTAATAAAACAGTTCATATATCTTTTTCGCAGTAAGGTGAGTGAGAAAGATCCTACTCATGATACATACAGTCCTGAACAAATTATCTAGAAAAAGTTGCCAACCGATGAAAATGATCCCTAATTTTGAGTCCAGAAATCAGTTGTAAATGGTGCAAAAACCATTGTATAGCAACATAGTATTTCCTGTAGAACAGTACCAAGGATTAGAAAGACACATTCATATTGCATTAGTGCAAAAATAGCGTCAAATTATTGCCGTAATCAGTGAACAAAATACGTTGTGAAGTAAGAGGTTTTCTAGCATTGCTGTACGATAAAAGGATTAATGGATGGATATATTCATTTGGTTAACATCATCCCATGTATAGTATGTATACTACTCGCAAGCTCGTGCAGTAAAAAAAATTACTCGCAATATTCAATGATATAATAATAAACGAACAAGATGAAATACCATCGTAATGATAAATACTTCGACTAAAGAAATGGTTTCCGTTAGTGTCATAAAATTTATATTCAATCTTTAAGTAATACAATCAACAACTTTTTTCTAATGATTACATCCACCCCGAAAAGTTCAGTGACAAAATATAGGGCAAAAGATAGATCGATATTTTTATAATGTGTGTTGCGTTTAAGAAAAATGTTGCTGCAATGATCGAAAAGATAACTTAGATGCATGATTTGTTTTATTAGTTGTTAGTGGCTTTGAACTAGCAGTCAGATAACTGCGAGTACTCTCAGATCTGTTCCTAGTGTCTTTTTTCGGGATGTACAAGTACCCGTTCACGTCCACTTGTATTTTTGTCCATCTGATGAGTTAAGCCTTTTTCCAACATATTTTTTAGTTCGTTCTTATGTTGTACTGTTATACCACTGTCCCAGGTTAGGGGAGGGTTGGGACCCCGCTAACATGTTTAACCCCGCCACATTATTTAAGTATGTGCCTGTCTCAAGTCAGGAGCCTGTAATTCAGTGGTTGTCGTTTGTTTATGTGTTACATATTTGTTTTTCGTTCATTTTTTTTATATAAATAAGGCCGTTAGTTTTCTCGTTTGAATTGTTTTACATTGTATTATCGGGGCCTTTTATAGCTGGATATGCTCTTTGCTCATTATTGAAGGCCGTACGGTGACCCATAGTTGTTAATGTCTGTGTCATTTTGGTCTCTCGTGGACAGTTGTCTCATTGGCAATCATACCACATCTTCTTTTTTATATTAATTACACAGGCACTTGTCTCAGAATTTTTTTTTCTTTATACCTTAATATAACACAAGGTACTTAACTAAATTTTTTGAAAAATGACACCCAGTCCCGAATTCCCGTTATTTTACGATTTCTCGGTTGTCAAACTTCTTTAACTTAATATGCCGTAAATCTAAATTGATTTATCTATACAATGGTATATGACACGACTATCATTGTTATCGGGATCATTAGTAGCAGGCCTCAGAAGTCGGTCAACGGGATTTTTTTTGCATACGTCTCAAGCTTTGGCAACACCCAGCCCGCAGTGATTGAATTATTATAAAAATTATTAAAATAAAAACTGTCAGCTTCCCTCTGACTATAAATTATTATCTTTATTGTAAATTCTTTACAGATTATGTGAAACAAACCCAAATAAGTGTTTTTTTAGGTCTGTCGAATGTGTCAGGAGTTTCTAATTTTAGAACTCAGATTTTCCCATTGTATTGGACAGGACTCTTCTGAAAAAGCTCATACCAAATTTATGAAATATATTCTTGGTGTAAACAGAAAGTCAAGTAATATAGCTGTAAGAGCTAGATTTCCTATGTATTTTACTATAATTTTATCAATGTTAAAATATTGTCATAGACTGGAGCATTTGCAAGAAAGATTATTATTTGATGTATTTATATGTTGTAAACAGTTACATAGCTCTAATGTAAATACATAGTATTCTAGTATAGATTATATTCAGAGAGAGATTGAATTACCAAATTTTGACCAATCAATTGGTTCTTTATGTCAGTATGTAAAAAATAAACTATGTAAAAGTTATTTCACATTTTGGAATAAACTTAAGTATCAAACAATTATCTCCGAAAAAAGGGAAGCTTAATTATTTTTCTATAAAAAATTGTTTTAAAAAAGAAAAATATTTAGAATTGCAGGACTTCAAAAAAAGACAGTCAATTTGTAAATTAAGAATAAGTGCTCACTCTTTAAAAATTGAGACAGACAGATATTCAAAAAAGCATATAGAAAGATCTGAGCGTCTTTGTTCTAATTGCTCACTTGGTAAAGTTGAAGATGAGCTTCATTTTTTATTAGAATGCCCTCTTTATGATATTCAAAGGGACGATTTTTTTCAAGACATTTCTAACAATTGTTATAATTTTATAAATTTAAATAAATCTTCTAAATTTTTATGGCTCTTGACCCAAGAAAATGTTACTCTTATGGAAAAACTAGGCTGTTATATTTGTGACTGTTTTGAATTAAGGAGATCAGGTATGAACTCTGACACTAAGTCAAGTAAATAATTTGAGAATAAATACATATACATGTATAATGTAATTTTATTATTCCTTTATTCACAATATATATCAAGCTACCAATGCTTATATTCCAAATATATATGTATATGCCTCTATTATTGTTGTTGTTACCAATTATGTAAATCAATTGTATCTGATTTTATGTCCTTTATGGGCCCTGTAATTTGGGAAATAAAAATATTCTATTCTATTCTATTCTATTGACATCATTCAGATTCTCTCTGGACTTTACATAAGATATTGAGATAATTCCAAAAGGTTTAAAAAGCGGGAAATTTTGAAGTATGGAACTGAATGAAAAGATGTATTTAGCTAATAATGCTATTTGTTCATGATATGTATATTTCTAATAACATTTTGATATCATTTTGAGTAGGGAAAACAAAACAAAAACATATGTCAATCCTTTATCATTACCATTAAATCGCAATTTTAGAATGAGTCTAAATATAAAAAAAATATTAATTTAAAACTTACCAAAGTCGTATTTCCCCCTTTCTTTACCCTACAAAAAACTTTCCTAGGATCCGTGGATTGCGGAATAACGTCCACATTTCTAAAACGTTCACGTAAGTTGATTGCAGTTGTTGGCCAATCAAATCGGTATATGTAATTTAATCTGCATACCTACGTCGTTCGGGTTATTGGGTCATCTCGTGCTGTGCATATTACGTCGTTCGGGTTATTGGGTCATCTCGTGCTGTGCAGATTAAATGACATATACCGACTTGCTTGGTCAATAACTATAACTTGACTGATCTACAGATGATACTCGTGTATATATCATCTGCATGCATTCATGACTATATACTTTGAAAGTCCTTTTCCATGATATTGATTGTATATTGTTCAAAACTTTTCTTTTACATAAATGTAGTGCTTTTTAATGTTTATATGTTATAGTTATTGACCGAACGACGGAGGAGTTCGGGTTAAAGGGTCACACGAGTCGTGCAGATTAAATCACATATACCGATTTGATTGACCAATAACTGTTTTAACACATGACACCATCAATTTACGTGACCGTTTTAGAAATATGCGGATTATATTTCGCAATTCACGGCTCCTGGGCAAGTTTCCTGTAGGGTAAAGAAAGGGGGAAATACGCCTTTAACACATGGCATGGGTAAAATCTCATTGTTCTTACTGTGCTATAATCTGGATAATGCACAGCAAAGGTGTGCATTAACTACCTTAGATATAATGCACAGTTCAAATCTATTTTTACCTTTAGGGGCGGTTCCTGGATTTTGAGAGGGGCGTTATTCCATCAAATTAAAAAAATATGTCACCGAGTGTAGCGAGACTAAAGACAATATTGACGATTTTAAGCTAAAACACGATACTTTGTCCAATCCAAGGGTTAACGACCTGTTCGCCCCCAACCCGTAATCCGCCTTCTGCCTTGAAATTACGACAAAGTTGAACTTTGAAAAAACATCGTAGTTTCAAAGTAGGAAAAAAAGAAAGGTTTCTCATTCCTTTTTTTTTAATTTTTTTTTATCTAAGCTGGGACATAAATACTTTATTATATTTTGTGTACAACGTAAATCTTGAATCAGTGTTTTAAAGTCATAAAGATAGTTAAAACAATTTTTGGTAATTTCTGCCAAAAAAAAAAAAAAAAAAAGAAATGAATATCCGAATAAAAGAAATCTGATTTGGATTAATTTTAGACTCAATGGAATTTATAACGACTTTTTGAATATCTATTCCTATAAAGTGACTATTTTTGGATCGAATTAAATGAGGATCATATTTAAGTTTTTTTTAAAACAGGGGGATTAGCTGGAGATTAATCATACAACATTTAGATGGACGTGTCTTAAAAAGTAATACAGTAGGCCAAACGAAATTTGGGGGGTTGCAGGGAGTAAAAGGTTTTGAAAGAGGAACGTATTTTCTGTTTATTTAACATTTTAAATTTAGGTAATATCACATCTTCCTCGGTTTCTTTTTTCTCTAAGCATATCATTGAGGGAAAGAAATTCAAAAGCAATTAATCTAAACTCAATAACCCTTTCAGTTATGATTTTTTTTTCATACACCGATTTGAAAGTAC
The DNA here is from genome assembly GCF_965363235.1 of Mytilus galloprovincialis. Lineage (NCBI taxonomy): Eukaryota > Metazoa > Mollusca > Bivalvia > Mytilida > Mytilidae > Mytilus > Mytilus galloprovincialis. The sequence continues at coordinate 47,270,325 of NC_134843.1, read as the reverse complement.
AACATTTGTCAAAGTCTTAATCGTCACCAATTAAATAAAAATTGGGAATAATTTTAACGGAAACGATAAAAAAAATATAGTTTTTTACTATTAAATCGCAATTTTAGAAGAAGTCTAAAATAAAAAAAAATATTTAATTTAAAACTTACCAAAGTCGTATTTCCCCCGTTCTTTACCCTTCAAGAAACTTTCATAGGATCCGTGGATTGCGGAATAACGTCCACACTTCTAAAACGTTCACGTAAATTGATTGCGTCATGTGTTAAAACAGTTATTGGCCAATCAAATCGGTATATGTAATTTAATCTGCACAGCACGAGATGACCCAATAACCCGAACTCCTTCGTCGTTCGGGTTAAGCAGGGTCACTCGAACTGTGCAGATTAAATAACATAACTTGCTTGGTCAATAACTATAACTTATGTAGTATAAGGTTGGTAAGTTTTAAATAATTAACTTTTTTATATATAGGGATCTTCCTAATTTATTACACTATTTCAAGGAAAATTGCGAGTAATGGTATATTTTTTTTTATCGTTTCTGTAAAAAAAATTCACAATTTTTATTAAATTAGTAACGATTAAGACTTTGACATATTTTTTATTTTCAAATCGGTGTTTGCAAAATCATAACTGAAAGGGTTATTGAGTATAAATTAATTGCGTTTCTTTCCCTCAATGATATGCTTAGAGAAAGATGAACCGAAGAAGATGTTAGTACCTAAATTTAAAATGTTTTAATAAACAGTAAAAACGCTACTCTTTGGAATAATCTACTACCGCCTCTCCTAATTTCTTTTTTCTACTGTACTATTTTTTGAAGACATGTTCATCTAAATGAAGTCTGATTGATCTGCAGCTAATCCCACCTGTTTTGTCACAAACTGAAATATGATTCTCCTTAAGGTCGATTTCAAAATAGTCAAATATTCAAAAAGTCGTAATAAATTCCATTGAGTCTAAAACTAATCCAAATCAGATTTTATATATTTGAATATTCTAGAATACATTTCTTTTTTGGCAGAAATTACAAAAAAAATATTATCTGACTGTTCTAACTTTAAAAAATTAACGACATTGTACACAAAATATGATAAAAATATCTTATGTCCCAGTTTAGATTAACGATGTACAGTCTTGGATATGTCATAAGACAGTCATAAGACTGTCCTATAATTTATCGTAAGATATATCTTAAGCTGGGGTCACACATTCACGATTTTTACTGCCGTCCTTGACAGGACCATTCCCGATTAAAATTTATCAAAAGTCTGATCAAGATCCTATGAATCGTGGATGTAAATACAAACTTTAAAAATTTAATCACGACAACAATCAGATATTGTTCAAGAAGCGTCGATATTCAACCGTTTCCAAGCGAATTTATCCCGATAATCCCGTTCTAAATCCGCTTCTAATCCGATTTTTATCTTTCGCCAGGTAAAATTCGACCGAGTCTGTCACGACTGCGTCCCGATTCTACCGAATGTAATCCGACAGAGATCAGATAGTGACAAGACAGTGAACCGACGCTGACGGAAGTTATCCGTTCGAACAAATTTCTCTAGATCATTCCCGTTCCATATGACACCGTCCCGAATACACAAAACATTTTTAGGAATTCGATCCGATACAGCAGAATCTGTCACGACATAGGCACGATTGTAATACGACTAGACAAAATCGGCTGAGTTTCCCCAAATGTTACGGGACGCACCTAACTGTCGGGGTGCTTTGCCGAACTATTCGGACCCTTCCCGACCAGTAGGAATCTGTTACAAACTAAAACGACTGCGTTCAGACAATAATAGGACATTCCAGATAATTGAGGATACTAATCCGACTTTTTCACTTTTCGTGTCGTATCGCTGTCTGATCTCAAACGGGAGTAATAATCGGCAATGTGTGAACCCCGCATTAAGACAAATCGTAGGACACTTTCGATAACACGGTCCCAGATATCTGAGTACACTTATAATGATAATAGTAATGATAATGAAAATTTATAAAGCGCACTATATAAAAAATAAAAATTACCCTAAGGCGCTGTACATTCACATAGTAATTAAAACAAATCAATGACAAAGACATAAAACATAAAAAATACATCGTGTCAGATTCAAATACTGAAATAAAAATGCCTACCATAAAATAAAAGGTCAATACGAAAATACATGTTAAAACAAAGAATTAAAAATTAACTATATAGGCTAAAAGCATGCAAACAAGCAAAAACTCTAAAACGGAATACAAATAGTAAAAAAGCCCATAAAAGAGAAAAGAATTCAATCTAATTAAAAAGCAATGCGATAAAAATGAGTTTTTAGCTGAGATTTAAAACACTTTAGGGACTTGTATTGTCTTAAACTGTTTGGGAGATTGTTCCATAGAGATGCCGCTGCCCAATCAAATTGTCTTTCACCGTACGTCTTCGTCCTCACTTTTGGAACGGTGAGTAGTTTTGTGGAGCTTGAACGCAAAGATCGGTTTGACACGTGTAGATTGACTAGTTCCCGAATGTAAGCAATGTCATTCAAAGCGCAGTACACATAAGTCAGTATTTTGTATTGTGGTCAATATTGGACTGGTAACCAATGTAAATCAGCAAGTATCGGTGTAATATGTTCATGTTTTCTTGTCCTGGTGATATTAAAGACGAGCTGCTGTATTTTGTACTTTTTGTAATCTGTTTAATGTAGTCTTGTTGATACCGTTCAGCAGAATATTCCGACCATAATCAAGTCTGGATGTTACTAGACTGTTCACTAGTATCTTGCAAGCAGTTGTTGTTATGAAGCTGCGAATGCGTCCATGCAATATTACTGATGTGAAAATGACAGGATTTTACTATGCACTCAGCATAAAACGGTTGAATAGACATTAATAAAAAGAGAGAGCACATGAAACTCAAAACATTAAAGAGTATGAAAAGGCCTTGGTCTGACAAGCGAAAAACGTCGATAAGACGCACATCAGTAAATAAAAGTTCAAACCATAACCAGGATGGAGTACCACAAACCCCACATAAAACTTCTGTGGTGTAAGTATGATGCGTTAATCAAATCACATTTGGTGGTGAATGAGTAGTATAAACGCGAAGGATACAAATATGATGTTAATTGTCTTCTAATTGTTGAAATTATAATTCTTAAAATTTTAAATCAAAAGTTACCCACATCTAAAAATAAAGTTACGGACAGTCTGCTTAGTTTCGATCAAAAAGTTACGGACATCTTATGCATTTTTTAAAGTTGACCTTGCGCTTTAGTGAACTCTATATTAACAAATTTAAGGTAATTGTTAGTCATTTCTTTATTCAATAATCCTATAAATATTTATCTGCATGAAAAACGTCGCAAAAAGTACATTTTGTATGAATTAAATATCAACGAGTTTAGAGTCCGCCATCTTGGGCTGTGGGTAACTTAAGTTACCCACAGCCGTTTAAGCACAGTGAATATAGGACAATGCTGTTGATAAAAAAAAATACTCCCTTCCAGGACCTTTTGTTTTTCAAATAATTAATATTACCAATAATTGAGAAGTTCCAGGTCGACGGGTTCAACTCATAGTTATATACTTTAATTCAGTCACGGACCTGCGATATCACGGGTGTGTTCTAGTATAATAATTACATATTATTATACGCTTTTTTCGTAGCAATATTTTACGCAATGAGTGAGCTACCATTTACTTTCTTGAGGGGGGTCTAGGATGAAAATATTGTCCTGCATTTATAGTTGTAATCTCTGTCCTGCCTTTTAATTTTGCACTCTAATCGGTTTTGCCTTATTTTATACGACCGCACACATTTTGTTGAGTTCGTATAATGCTATGATGTTGTCGTTGTCGTCTGCGTCTGCGTCGTCGTCCGAAAAATTTGGTTTCCGGACAATAACTTTAGTTTAAGAGAATGGATCTCTAGTAAATTTTACAGGAAGGTCAATACCACAAAAGGAAGGTTGGGGTTGATTTTGGGGGTTATGGTATTAACAGTTTATGAATAAGGGACAAAAAAGGGGCCACAAATAAGCATGTTTATAGTTTCGGGACAATAACTTGTGTGTAAGTGTATGGATCTCTCCGACCTTGCACCACAACGTTCCTTATTACAAAGGAAAGGCTGGGATTGAGTTTAGGGGAAATTGCCAAAAAAGGTGCAGGAATCGGGGGCAAAAAAGGGACCATAACAAGATTTTTTTAGTTTCCAGACAATCACTTGTGTTTAAGTGTATGGATCTCCCTGAAATTGTACCACAAGGTTCCATACTACAAAAGGAAGGCTGGGATTGAGTTTGGGGTAATTGCACCACGGGGGAGGGGATCGCCAATTTTTTTAAGGGGTAAATGTTTATCACGGCTTTTTTCAAAAAATATTTCACAAATTTTAAATTTATTGAATAGTTCCAAGACAAAATCTTCAAATGTACAGTATGGCGCAAAAGATTTTAAAGAATTTTGACCACATTTATTTTGTGTCAGAAACCTATATTATGTTAAGATATTGAAAACACTCCAAATTCAGACGGTATCAAGCATGATGTTGTGTCCAAATATGCCCCAACTGTTCAGGGTTTTGACCTCTGCGGTCATATTCGGATGCACTCATCGAAGAATTTTATAATTAGTCTATTCTGGATTTTTTTTTACATAAAGTGTCATCCTGCCTTTTTTGCCAAGTTGCTCATCCTGCCTTTTTCAAATTTCATCACGATAAAAATCAAATGCTACATGTAGCTCCCTAATAGATAAGAACAAGTAAAACTACAGTAAGCCTTCAAATGTTTCCAAGAACTCCAAATAAAGACGATGTCCTACTAAATACGTTGTCTTAAAATAAATTTCACCAAATTTGACGAGTTTGTTGCTCTAATACAAATAATGACTATACCATCGCATTCGTTCACAAAACCGTCTTAAGTCCCTGTCTTTTTAATGTATTATTGATGTGTTTAAATGTTAAATTTGCATCTATTACAATGTAACTTTGTAGTCAACCAAAGCCATAATTGAAATTATTTATCCAGCGCATATCTGAAAGCATTTTTTTAAATTGAAAACCAGGCATTTCCACGTTCTTCCAGATGAAATAAAGATAAAATAAAATAAATGACAGCCATTAAAAACTTCGAAAACTCTTATTTTTCACGATTTTGAGCCTTTCTCAAGAGAAGATGTTGGTCCAAGTTCACTTAACGAAAACGACAAGATGAGCTCGTTAAACATTGTTTGTTGAATGCATTTGATGACGATTCTAGTCCGTTCCATCTAGGCCGGTTGTTCAACTTGAACGGTAAAGATCATGGCAACAACACTTTGTGGGGTTCATGGGTTGCATTTTGCAAGATCAAAATACATTTTCCAATGACAACCCAACCCTCCAAAATTTATCCCAATAACCTTTAGGCTTATTATGGAACCTATATATTGTAATAATTGTTAATTTGTTTGTTTCCTGACCATGCATGAAATGCGTTTGCTATTAGACAATAAGAAAACAACCCACCAATCAATCATAATGCACATGCGTCAGCACTAATCAATTAAGTCATATCCGTCCTATTTTCTAAGTTTTAAAATGTTCAAGAAGCCGAGCTTCCTATTTAGATGCTGACATTCTCAACTGAATGGCTACGCTTATCGTGCAGCAATTATGTTCACATGGCTTCAACGTAGCTTGGGCATTTTAGCACTTACACATTTTATGTATATTGGAACAAAGTGAATATAAACATAACTTCTGTGAACAATCTGGATGCGAAATATATTTTTTAGTTAACTTTTAAAGTTTTGATACTAAATCCAAACTTTTTATAAAGGAAACGCGTCAACTAATCTCGATATTGAATAAAGTGTCAGCCGTTGAAGACTATTTTATTTATTTATTTTCAGACTATTTAACATTACTATGGATATTGATGCTAGTTAATTGTCTAGAACATGGGGGAGGGGAGTCTGAAGATGTGGAGAGACTTCTGATAATGGAACCACTGAATCAAAATCCATATACTGTTGAGATAGATGGGGAAATTCGAATAAAATGTGTTGCTTCTGGCTTTGTAGAAGAGGTTAAGGTAAGCTTTTAAGTATTTCTTGCTCCCTTCAACTGCAATAGATATACCAACACTTAACAACATCTTTCAAAATTTCCAATCTAGAAAGCTTTTTATTTTTTATATAAGGTTCATGTAGACCTTTTGCTGAAATAACTATGTTTGCTCCTCAAAAGAGTCACTTTACAGGGCCGTAACTACATGGAGACAAATGATGCAAATGCCTCATGTTGGAAATTTTCAAAAAAAAAGTTGAAACAAAATTTGTCCACTTCATAATATATTGAATTGTTTTCACGGCGTGTGTCTGGCAGGAAACAAGTTCTTTTCACTCTCTGACGTCGCCCCTTCGTGTTTTTGTGATCAATGTTCTCTAATTTACTTTTTTTCTATAGAAGTCGCTACTGACACTCCATGATTATAAAACTCATTCCAATTAATAATTGACGGGGGACGATATTTAGGTCCTTTACTGAGGAATGATTTTAACTCTCGGTCGCGAACGATGTTAAGGTCTCCTGTTATGACATGGGAAATGGGGCCATACTATAATACTATACTATACAAATGTTGTAAGAATAAGTGAAAAATTGAAGATATTACAAATAATCAAAGCTGGTGTACAGACAAGATCCATATAAATAAAGAATAACAAAAAAGCATTATAAACAGTATCAACAGGTCGAATTAACAAGAAAATACGATTTGAGAGTTACTGAAAGCTAGTTAAAAGCCAAAACCAATTAATAATAAAAAATCATGCATCAGAGACTAAAATCGACTAAAACACATCACAGGGTTTTAGTATTTTAACGTCATTAATTATAGTCAAAGAAGACATGACTTGTGCAATGCCAAACATAAATGTATCGACAGGTAGTAGTATAGTGAAGAGCGACTTCTATAGAAATAAAAGTTAACTTGTCTGTGTCTCTATACATCTCGCCTCAAAAGATAATGAAATTTAGTTATGTTTTTAATTTGCTAATGACAATATCAATATTAGTGCCAATGTGAACTATATTCAGAGATCTTATTACAATATTGGTACGATAACCCTTACTTATAAGTTTGTTTAAAGGTTCGATGAGTTTACAAGGATCATATAGTGATTTTCTCGCTTTAAGTACAATATTACCATAAAATTTAGGATGTGAAATACCATTTTTAATAAGCTTTCTACAGGTATAGCCAAATTTACTAATCAAATCTTTGTATCTATGAAAGAATTTAGTAAAAATTTTAAGTAATTTATGGTATCGAAATCCCTGACACAACAATTTACCAGTGATGCATTGATTACGTTCGTTAAAATCTATGACATCAGAACACACACGGGCAAACCGAACGAGTTGCGATATATAAACACCGTATGATGGAGCCAAAGGCACATCGCCGTCTAAAAAAGGAAAATTAACAATAGGAAATGAAAAATCGTCTCTTTTGTCGTAAAGTTTAGTGTGAAGTTTCCCGTTTGAAATTGAAATGTCTAAATCTAGAAAAGGACAACTGCTGCTGTTTATGTTAGATTTAGTTAAAGTAAGTTCGTTTGGGTAAATTTCTGAAGTATATTTAGAGAACTCTGGATTATTCAACGAAAAAATATCATCCAGATAACGGTAGGTATTTTTGAATGTATCAACCAAATGTAACAATGATGGGTCTTTACTGAGTTTGGTCATAAACTGAGATTCATAGCAATATAGAAATAAATCTGCTATTAAAGGGGCACAGTTGGTGCCCATAGGAATACCTACTACCTGACGATACACTTTATTGCCGAAACGTACATAAATGTTATCAAGCAGAAAGTTTAAAGCTTCAATCATATCCTCACATTTCCAGTAAGTGTATCTAGCATACTTTCCTTTTTCGTTACAGAAAAAGGCCTTAAACGAGTTACAGCAAATAAAATTACAATGAGATTTTTCGAAAGACCATTTTATCAAATACAAAAACTTTTTCTTTATAAGATTGTGTGGAAGTGTAGTGTACAGAGTAGAAAAACCATAACTGTCAACAGAATTGTAAGGACCATTGAAAGCATGTATTTTATCTAAAACCTCTAAAGAATTTTTAACACTCCAAAAATAATTAATACCATTATTTTCATAAGCTTTATTACAAAAGTTAATAACCAGTTCTTTGATAGTAGTAAGGGAGGTGGTAAGAAGCACTGATAGATTAGTAGTAGAACACTTACTGGAAGCGGAGATGAAACGGAATTTAAATGGTTTTTTGTGTTATTTCGGTAACCAGTACATGGTAGGGACTTTCAAATGTTCGGAAGATGCTTTAAGCTGGGCAGTGGCAGTGGTATGCTTGTTAACGATTTGACTCTCTGTGGTGCGCACTGACCTGAATGTAGAGGAATTGATAATTTCATTTTGAAGAACTTTCGTGTAGTATATGCGTCACACCACCACTACATTATTTGCTGCCTTGTCTGCCGGTACGAACACAAACCGCTCTGCGAGTACCTTGAGTTTGTTTTTTATTCTAGAAATGGGTATATCATGGTTCCTATTATTAATTTCAGAATTGTTTTCTAAATGAGATATTCGAATATCAACCGTATTCATAATTTTATTCAAATAACTGTCTAAAGATTTTTTATCGGATTTTTCACGTTTGCACCAATTTTTACAATAGGCAGACAGAGCGTCTTTAATGACCTGACGACACTGTTTCCAATCTATTGTAGATGGAAGAACATTCTACTCTAAACAACAACCATAAAAACCCTATTTCGCGTATCAAACATAAACTAAAAGAACTAGCCAAGGAATTTGTTTTTGTCCCGGCTGATAAAGCTGCTAATAATATCATTATTGTTTGACGTAAATTTTATATAGAGGTTCTGCAAAAGGAAATCACGAATTCACCAACATTCAAACTGACATCATTTTCAGAAAACGACATCTGTAACAAACACAAACTGTTAGCTACTTCTTTACAAGCAGAAGCAATTACAATGAAAGTCCCAACTATATACTGGCTTCCGAAGCTACACAAAAAACCTTACAAATATAGATTTATTTCATCTTCAAGCCATTGTTCCACTACTAAGTTGTCTGTTATACTTACTAGTACACTTGGCACAATAAAAAACCTGATAATAAATTGTTCAAATAAAGCCTTTGAAAATATTGGAATTAATTACTTTTGGAGTGTCAAAAACTCGTTGGAAGTACTTGATAAATTGCAAGCATATATTGGTGATTTTGAATCTGTTCAAAGTTTTGATTTTTCTACCCTTTATACCACTTTGCCTCATATTCCTTATTAAGAAAAAAATCACATCCCTTATTAACTGGGCATTTAAAAAGTCAGAATGCGAGTATATATATTCAAACTCTTTTAGCTCATTTTTTAGTAGCAATAAACAAAAGAACTATGTCAATTGGACATGCTTTAATACTATTTATGCGCTTGAATTTTTACTTGATAACATTTTTGTTCGCTTTGAAGATTCCGTATATCGTCAAGTTATTGGAATTCAAGTGGGGACTAACTGTGCACAACTTATTGCGGACCTGTTTTTGTATTGTTATAAGTTACAATTTATGACTAAAATTAACAAAGACCCGTCGAAACAACATTTGATTCAAAAATTTAACCATACTTTTAGATTTTTAGCTCACCTGGCCCAAAGGGCCAAGTGAGCTTTTACCATCCCTTGGCGTCCGTCGTCCGTCGTCTGTCGTCGTCCGGCGTCGTTAACTTTTACAAAAATCTTCTCCTCTGAAACTACTGGGCCAAATTACACCAAACTTGGCCAAAATCATCATTGGGGTATCTAGTTTAAAAATTGTGTCCGGTGACCCGGCCAACCATCCAAGATGGCCGCCATGGCTAAAAATAGAACATAGGGGTAAAATGCAGTTTTTGGCTTATAACTCAAAAACCAAAGCATTTAGAGCAAATCTGACAAGGGGTAAACTTGTGTAACAGGTCAAGATCTATCTGCCCTGAAATTTTCAGATAAATCGGATAACCTGTTGTTGGGTTGCTGCCCCTGAATTAGTAATTTTAAGGAAATTTTGCTGTTTTTGGTTATTATCTTGAATATTATTATAGATAGGAGATAAACTGTAAACAGCAATAATGTTCAGCAAAGTAATATTTACAAATAAGTCAACATGACCGAAATGGTCAGTTGACCCCTTTAGGAGTTATTGCCCTTTATAGTCAATTTTTACCCATTTTTCGTAAATCTTAGTAATCTTTTACAAAAATCTTCTCCTCTGAAACTACTTGGCCAAATCAATCAAAACTTGGCCACAACCATCTTTGGGGTATGTAGTTTGAAAAATGTGTCCAGTGACCCAGCCATCCAATCAAGATGGCCGCCATGGCTAAAAATAGAACCTTGGGTAAAATGCAGTTTTTGGCTTATAACTCAAAAACCAAAGCATTTAGAGCAAATCTGACATGGGGGTAAAATTGTTCATCAGGTCAAGATCTATCTACCCTGAAATTTTCAGATGAATTGGACAACCCGGTTTTGGGTTGCTGCCCCAGAATAAGTAATTTTAATGAAATTTTGCTGTTTTTGGTTATTATCTTGAATATTATTATAGATAGAGATAAACTGTAAACAGCAATAATGTTCAGCAAAAAAAAGATTTACAAATAAGTCAAATGACCGAAATGGTCAGTTGACCCCTTTAGGAGTTATTGCCCTTAATAGTCAATTTTTAACCATTTTTCGTAAATCTTAGTAATCTTTTACATCTTCTCCTCTGACACTACTTGGCCAAATTACACCAAACTTGGCCAAAATCATCATTGGGGTATCTTGTTTAAAAAATGTGTCCGGTGACCCGGCCAAACATCCAAGATGGCCGCCATGGCTAAAAATAGAACATAGGGGTAAAATGCAGTTTTGGGCTTATAACTCAAAAACCAAAGCATTTAGAGCAAATCTGACATGGGTTAAATTGTGTAACAGGTCAAGATCTATCTGCCCTGAAATTTTCAGATACATCGGATAACCTGTTGTTGGGTTGCTGCCCCTGAATTAGTAATTTTAAGGAAATTTTGCTGTTTTTGGTTATTATCTTGAATATTGTTATAGATAGAGATAAACTGTAAACAGCAATAATGTTCAGCTAAGTAAGATCTAGAAATAAGTCAACATGACCAAAATCGTCAGTTGACCCCTTAAGGAGTTGTTGCCCATTTTATTCAATTTTTAACAATTTTCACTAATTTGGTAAATTTTTGTAAATTTTTACAAAATATTTTTCACTGTATCTAAAGGTCCAAGTTTATTATAGATAGAGAAAATTCTAAGTACCAAGAATGTTCAGTAAAGTAAGATCTACAAACACATCACTATCAGCAAAACACAATTTTGTCATGAATCCATCTGTGTCCTTTGTTTAATATGCACATAGACCAAGGTGAGCGACACAGGCTCTTTAGAGCCTCTAGTTGGATGATATGTTGGCTCTCAATAATGACGACTTCAGTATGTATACTAAAGAAATTTATCCTGTTGAACTTACTTTAAATAAAGCTAATACTAACAATGACAACTGCCCTTTACTCGATCTTGATATCTATATCATTAACGGGAAGCTTAATACAAAAATTTATGATAAAAGAGATGATTTTTCATTTCCTATCGTTAATTATCCATTTTTAGATGGTGACGTTCACTTGTCACCATGTTATGGTGGTTATATATCTCAACTTGTACGATTCGCTCGTGTATGTAACAACGTATTAGATTTTAGCGAGAGAAATTTATGTATTACTGAAAAATTGTTACACCAGGGTTTTCGATATCACAAACTAGTCAAAACATTTACTAAATTTTATCACCGGTATAAGGAAATAATTCGTAAATATAACTCAACATGCAGACATCTTATACGTTCAGGTATTTCACACCCAATCTTTTATGGTAATATTCATTACAAAGCACAAAAATGTCAGTATTCACCCCAAAAGCTTACAAAACCTTTAAACAGACTTCTTAAGAAGGGATATAGTTGCGATACTGTTGTCAGGTCATTAAAAACTGCATATTTTGTGTTTAATATTGATTCACTTATAGGGTCTTTGCATCGCAACTAAACACATTTATTTAAAAAAAAAACAGTTATTGGCATGAAACGGGTTATATTCTTCTTATATATTTTATGATAGTATGATACTAAACCCCTAACGGGAGGGATTGTGCCTGATATTCATATGATGAAGACATAATCTTTCAATCAGTTTAATTGAGGTCTGGAGCTGGCATGTCAGTTAACTGCTAGTAGTCTGTTGTTATTTATGTATTATTGTCATTTTATTTATTTTCTTTTGTTACATCTTTTGACATCGGACTCGGACTTCTCTTGAACTGAATTTTAATGTTCGTATTGTCATGCGTTTACTTTTCTACATTGGCTAGAGGTATAGGGTGAGGGTTGAGATCTGATAAACATGTTTAACCCCGCCGCAATTTTGCGCCTGTCCCAAGTCAAGAGCCTCTGGCCTTTGTTCGTCTTGTATGATTTTTAATTTTAGTTTCTTGTGTATAATTCGGAGTTTAGTATGACGTCCATTATCACTGTACTAGTATACATATGTTTAGGGGCCAGCTGAAGGACACCTACGGGTGCGGGAATTCTCGCTACATTGAAGACCCATTGGTGGCCTTCGGCTGTTGTCTGCTCTATGGTCGGGTTGTTATCGCTTTGACACATTCACCATTTCCTTTCTCAATTTTATTTCATCCTGATAAGTGTTATGTCATGTCCATCAGTCGAAATAACAATCCATTCGCATACAATTACACTCTACACGGTCTTGAACATGTTGATAAGTCAAAATACCTAGGCGTGACAATTCAATCAGACTTAAAATGGCACAGTCACATCTACAATACATCTGTAATAAGGCTAACAACACATTAGGTTTTGTTAGAAGGAATCTTAACATCAGTTCCACCTCACTTAAGAAACAGACATATAAATCTTTAGTCAGAACATCACTAGGATATGCATGTTCAGTATGGGACCCTTACATTACCTCACATAACAATCTAAAAAAAGGTGCTAAGAAGGGCTGCTAGGTTTGTCACTAACCAACACAGAAACACCTCAAGTGTTAGTGACATGATAGATCACTTAAAATTGAGAGGCCTCGCCCACAGAATAACAGATTTACGCCGTATCATGTTTTACAAAATCACATACCATCTTATCGCAATCACAAAAGCAGACAAACTAATACAATCACTCAGACGGACCCGGAACATGCACACACTCTCATATCAAATTCCATCCTGAAGAACACAAATACGTCAACAATCATATTTTCCGCGAACAATTAAAAACTAGAACAGCCTTCCTCTGAGTATTGTAATGAGCGACTATATAGAGTCTTTTAAACCAGCCGTCTCAACCACTACACCTACAGTCAGTAAATTCATCAGGTTTAAATAGTTTTATCTTAATATTAAAGATAAATAAAATAGAATATGCACTTCCACTATGTAAAAATGTTATTATGAATTTTTGTTTGTTTATATTTATAAAACTGTTCATTTTTCACTGTATATATGTCTCAACAAAGCAATGCGTAGTACAAGTGAAATAAACTTCACCGTGTTGAAGGTGGTCAATACAAAATAGAAGTAGAAGTAGAACATTTATTAATATAATTTGCAATACTTTTTTTATACCTCTAGGTTTTCTTGAATAAAAAGCCAATAAGATTTGGCACTTGTGCTTAACTATTCATTTTTTTTTACAACTTATCAAAATGTTATCATAAAATTCTTTTCTCAAGAGATTATAAAGGTCTGGAGACAATCACATATAAAATGTGCTTCATCTTCAACTTAATAAAGGTGCATTTTTTTTTTAAATATTATCGTTCTTTTTCTTACATAATCTTTGATTTATCTAAAATGTATATAATTTTTTGCATATCGACCCGTCTCTATTTTTAGGGGTATGCACGTATTCTTATCTTGCACAGTGCTTTCCTATCTTTAAATTATTTTTATTACAGATATTTGTCTGTACCAAAAAAATGTTTCAAATAAGTCATGAGTTCACCTTTACCTTATTCAACAGTATTTTTTTCTTAATTCTTTCTAATGATTCAGAAAACTTTTACAAAATTATTTAAGCTTTTAGTACATAATCGGCCAACACTTTTAAGTTTGATAAGTCTAGTGGTTGAAAACATCCCCTATATTTCACTGTCATCGATTAAGTTAGGTTTGATATGGTCATAAAGGTGCCTTAAAGTTATGACAATAGGATTTGAGGACGCTTAAAATATAAAACAAGCTTTCATAGATTTCTTGTATGGATCATCTTTATACTGTAACACGATTTGGCGTTTTCCCAGTTTGAATTGCATAGAAATGACCAAATACCTGCTTCTTAGTTCAAATTTATTGGTCTTAAAACTCAATTTTCATCAAAATACAATGTTTCGATCGGGGTGTAAGATTTTGCATCTCAAGGGTATAGGCATTTATTAAAAAAAAATGAATAGATTTGCATATAATTCGAATTATAAATAATATGAAGAAAATCGTCAAAAGTAGTTTTTTTTATCCTGAAACTCGCATATGAAGCCTCAAATTCTGCAACATGGATAAGTAGGAAGAGGTTTTTGAGAAAACATACAAACTAAAACTTCTGCTTCTGCAAGCTGGAAATAGACTATGGTTCGGTTCCTTCCGTGTATTACATTACTTGGTACTGACAATATTCAAAATCGAAATTTTGATGCCTGAACCTTCATTATCGTTTTTCTTCGCTTCAAAACCGCAATCTCGTGTCAACCATAGCCGACATCCCGTATATGGCCATCCACACGATGATGGTGTCATGGTGAGATGAATCTATTTATTACCTTTGATAACATATTGTGAACACAGCCTTATTTATACCGGGTTTCGCACAACGTTTTTCGAATTGATATAATAGTTGACCAAAATTGTTCACATAACTTGCATTTATAGTTTTCTATAGAACCAACCAGTTTCCTATAGAACCCTCCAGAAAATGTCACATTTAATCTGGTGCATCGTTCAGAAATAAATACCAACCAACACGCGTTATGCGTAAAATACTGGATAACTTATTTGTCAATTTCAAACAAACTTCAAATATAATGAATACAATACCCGTTTAAATCGAATCTATAAATCTGAAAGAGGTTCGGTTAAGTGATTAACGTTTTATGGTGTTTGATATACAGGTTTTCCAACGGTTAAGAAGTTAATCGGTTAACCTATGACAACACTAGTTAAAATAAATGGTCCGAGACCACAATTATTTCGTAGTGCATTTCTTTTAGAACATAAATGAAAATAAAAAAAATCCCACCTGCGCTTTCTCAAAGAAACTTTTACAGTGTGTTGTACTACTTTTGGGACAAATTGTATCAAAATTATAGAAAACTTCATCGACTCTAACTCAAAATATGGACAATTTTATGTTTAGGGCGTCTTGAAATCTTTTGACAGCTTCCGAAGTGCTAATTTCCAACCTTTTTCACCTGGACCAAATCACTACTTTCCTATAAAATTCTGGACCAAAATATTTTTACAGTGTAATTTCAACCCCCTACTTGCAATTTGAGGCATCAAACATGGAGAAATAAATTTGGAAGGGGTATAAAAATTAATGGCAAGTAACCCACTGTCAACACTAGGGACTATATTCGTATACAACGAAAATTCAAGGGACGACAATTGTGGTCTCGGACCAAATACGGAGAATGAAGCAACTTATGTTTAATATGTCAATATACATATAAAAATAAAGAAAAATGAACTTAAGTTTTATCCAGGTTGCAGGATAATCAATCAAACTTATCTTTTATAATGATGAATGCCTTTTACATACAGCCGAAGTCAACAGGACTGTTTGCGCCATAATCAATATATGTTCATCATTTGACATAAATGAGCAACGTATTAAACGGATACAAAAATTATAGAGAAAAAAAATAGAATCCGAAAACGAATAAACTATTGACGCAGATAATTGTCAGGCCTATTTCTTCTTAAAATGGTTACCCTTAAACTGACGAAATTTCAAATTTCATCATTTTTTATCAGAACACTGAAAGAAGTTTGGGAAAATGGATAATGTTTGTAACATGCATATCTTTTAATAAGGGTTTAACTTGACTAAAGTTTTTTACACGACACCTGAGTATTATGATGTGAGTTATATGTATAAATTTATGTAGTGTTCTATGTGTTTAGAGAGGACAGTGCGCTACATACAAATGTATAACACAAAATTCTTAATATTGTAGACCTATTGGGAAAGGATGAAAGGACCAGGAAATATTAAACATATCACAAGTATGTATAACCCTACACCGGAAGATTCTAATAAATATGAGGCCAGGCAAGGCTCGTCGTCGGGGGACGACACAGTTGATGTATTTTACTTGACTATCAAACATATATCGTATGAAGACGAGGCTGGATATAACTGTTATACATTCTATGGCGGAAAGAAAATAGAAAGTACACTTCTTCTGAAAGTAGACGGTAAGTGAACCGACTCAGCCGACCTAAATGGAAAACATCAGTTAATTACTTCCGAATTTTTTTTTTAGTTAGAACAACCAACTTCCACATCAGAATGAGCTTACTCAATCTCTACAAAAATGTTTCCGTTTTTCGATCTTCCAATGATATGCCTCAAAATTCTCACATCACACAAAATGATACTTGCAAAATTTGATGCACATTCTGCGCTTTTCCAGTTTTATTAGGAACGATGAAATTTAATCTTTTAAGCAAATAATGTGTAAGTATTATCGCATGCACGAAAAGTTATATTACTCAAAAAGAACGTAATAAGAATAGGCTAGCCAAAATCACCTATTAAAAGGTAAACTTTTTGTAAATGATCAAAGGATACATTCACAAAATACACTGTTTGAATTTGGTGCGTCCATGACGCTTTTATGGTCATATTTTTGATATTGAACTTAAGGTGTAATACCACCATTGATGTTTCCCTATTAGTCTTTGTTAAATTGGCACTTTTAAAAAAATCGTACAGTATTTACCTTTATTTCAACCAAAGAAATACTTTGCATGTGTAAAGTTCAATCCTTTCCAGTGATACAGTGAAAATTTCACACTACATTTCATTGCATATAAGAAAGTAACCACCGCCGAGGGTAGACAACCCAATTTTTACACTGTTATTTACTGGTTACCTGCTTTGGTAACTATGTAACCTTAACGTTCCAAAATATTTTATAAGACCATCAAATAAAAAAAGAATGATGCTTTCAGACACCCAACATACATATTTACGACTCAGAAAAATTTAAGTGCATTGAAATGCAGGGTTAATTTTCTACAACTGTCAAATTCAAGGGAATATTTTTTTAGGCCTACTTTCGTATGCAACCGGATGTGACGTACCATGATTTGGTGGTATTACACCTTAAAAAGTTAACTTGTTATCTTTATTCCAAAGAAACCGTATAAATAGTTAATGATCAAATATTTCTGCAAAAAATGTATTCCTGGCATGGTACAACTTCAACCCGTTTAAGTCGTTTCGGTCACCCTTTATATAAGTTTTCTCCCCTTAATTATTCAAAATCAATATTTCTCTTCAACCATACAAGTAAATAGCTTCAGGTAGGTAAAAACAACCTACAGAGTAAAACTCCTTTTTCTTTATTTTATCCACATTTTCGGCGCTTTACAGGACCATAATGTCTGCTGACAAAATCTATAACATCTACCTGTGTACAAAGTTCTGACTACTTACAAATTTGCACGGTGGGTAAGGTTGTCCTGCGAGAGAACGTTCTGTGCTGGTGATTCGGTCCTGACAGGTGCTGGTGGGTCCTGATTCTGTGCTGGTGGGTTTGTTTACATTGTATCAGAACGCTTATTTTTCACTGATACGTCATAAGTACCATGCAAAGAATATTACAACAATTTTTTATTGCAAAAGTCGTGCAAGTTCGCAAAACGAAATTCCTGACCATGTACTGGTGATTAGAAAAACGGTCCTGATACTGTGATGGTGGGTCCTGGTTCTGTGCCTTTATATTTTAGTTAAAAATGGCAAATACTCAAGATCATTGATGCTTAACTGTAATTGACTTATTGGCTGTGATCTGTTTTCTTAAAAATGACATTGTTGTGAGTCTGTTCATTGTTATTACCAAAAATAATACCCCTAATTTTTTATTTAACTGTTTTTTGTTTCTCTCATTTAAGATTATTTAAAATGCTGTTGTCAACTATCAATATTTTAAATTAACTGTAATCTTCTTTATTGGTCTAGCTTTTAATGGAACCCCTCTTGTCTCCTTTTAAGATAAGAAAATATGTTTACGATTTTCGGGATAACGATCCTTTTGCATTATCACCAAAATACGGTGTAAAATATGCAATACCTATATAAAAAAAGATGATGTGGAATATTTGTCAATAAAATTGATAATGGAAACGGGGAATGTGTCAGAGACAACAACCTGACTAAAGAGCAGATAACAGCTGACAGCCACCAATGGGCGGGCTACAGCCGGCCCTAAAACAAAATGTTATCTATACTTCAATGAACATATAAATGAACTAAAAAAAACAAAAAAACTTACAAGACTAACAAAGGTCAGTGGCTCCTGACGTGGGCTTGGCGCTAAAATGCGTAGGGATTAAACATGTTTTGTAAGAATCCGGAACAAACAATCAGGTGAGTCTGAACTGGTTTTTTTTGGGGGTGGGGGGTGGGGGGGTGGGGGGGTGGGGGAGAGGGAGGTTACAGTGAAAGTTTCTAAGCTTGGAAATGGAAAAGTTTTGAAACTCTAAATTGTTGATAAAAAAATTATAAGATGCAGATGTTCAAGAACGATTTTCTTACTGTAGATGATAATTTTACCATAAAAACAAAAGAGTGGAAGGGAGTGTCCCGTAAGATTTAAAAGTTTTACTTTAAAATATAAATGTATCTTTTAGCTATTAAACACCACTTGCTGTATCTTTAATATTTTTTCAACATATAATTTTTGTCTGAACGGTTGCCTGTTTTTTTCCCATCCAAAGTTCGATAGAACTCTTGAATTTTTTTCTCACTATTTTATGGAAGGGCAGACTAGAATTTTTCAGAGAATGAAGACGATATAACATAGATAAGACTAACAGAAATAAGATTTTTTGAGTTTTGCAATTTATAACTCCAAAATAAAGTCTGTCGTCAAGGATATTTGATAAAGAATTAAGGGAGAGGGAGTGAACGATGTCTCCTTCTTTTCTAAATATAAATATATTTCATGAATAAAAATAAAATATGCCTTAATTTTAATTGAAAATGAGTGAAAAATGAGTGAAAGGGGGGGGGGGGGGAATACCAGACTAAGAAATACACTTTATTTAGATATTGGTAATATTAGGACCCTTTTAAGTTTTTGTCTCAAACACACCGTCTCTGTAGTAATGACTCATTACTAAGGTATTGCACTTGAACCATTTATTTAATCACATTTACGTATTTTTTTATACATTCTGTAACTGTGATTTGCTTAGTATTATTATATTACAATGTAACATGTAGGTAGCCTTTATACATACTTATTATAAAACAACTCGATTCTAAAGCCATATATATCAAACATTTGTTTTTATTGATGCATTTTCAGGACAAAATAAGCAACACAAACACGCTTTGAAAGTAAAATGCGTACTCAACTGTCTCGGCGATAAAATAATTGCACTTTAGACACCCCCCCACCCCCCCCCCCCCAAAAAAAAACAAACAAAAAAATTGACCGGGGTGGCGGGGGTTTTGAGATTAAAATTAAGATCAATATTTTTCTTTTCATGTATATTTTTTTTTTCAGTTTTCTTTTGCCTAAACAAATTGACACACACAATGAATATAGTATTGTGGAGTTTTTAGATAATGTTCAATACACTGGTAACACCAGTACCTAGGATAATAATCCTGTGACGTATGAATCGGGTAGAATATAAACAATTTTAGAAAAGAAGATGGGAATGTGAAAGTTTACGTGCGATAGGTTCAACAGGATACCGACAGCTTACATGGCTCGTCAGTGTGGAAGCTAAAAAGTGGATCAAAGGCCACGAAAATTTGATTTAAAACGTTTATTCGTGCCAACAAAGTTTTTGAAATTTTGTTGAGGATTTAACCATTTACGAAGTTTTAGAATTTAATGCAAAGAAGGTTTAAATAGATATAGGAAGATGTGGTATGAGACAACTCTCTCCATCCAAGTAATAATTCATTTAAGTAAACCAATATAGATCAAGGTCCGGCCCTCAACACGGAGCCATGGCTCACACCGAACAGCAAGCAATAAGGGGCCTAAAAAATTACTAGTGTAAAACCATTCAAACAGGAAAACCAACGGTCTTATCTATAGGAAAATGTGAAACGAGAAACACGTTGTATGAACTACATGATCAAACGACAAATACTGAGAATGGAAATGGGAAATGTGTCAAAGAGACAACAACCCGACCATAGAACAGACTACAGCAGGTCACCAATAGGTCTTCAATGCAGCGAGAAATTCCCGCACCCAAGGCGTCATTCAGCTGGCCCCTAAACAAATATACTAGTTCAGTGATAATGGACGTCATACTAAACTCCAAATTATACACAAGAAATCAAAATTAAAATTAAAAATAATACAAGACTAACAAAATCCAGAGGCTCCTAACTTGGGACAGGCGCAAAAAAGTCTTTCGCCAAAATATATCAATTTCTTTTTATCCTATGTTAACTTCCATGAAATCTCCATCCTTTCATGATCACTATAAATTGAACTGTAAAATACTTTTTGGTATCTTCCAAATGCCTTTATAATGTCTGATGTATATATTATTATGGCAATAACTGTTGTGAGCACCAGATTCACTGCACACTTTTAAAGTTCTGCTTTATCAAACATTAAAATGTGAACTGAAGTTTTGCGAAATTTTTTATCGGTACGATTGAGATTTTTATCTAAGCGAACATGGTTTATCTATTAGTTGAAAATCAGGATTTGAACTACTACAGAACTAGCTCTCAGTAGCTGCCAGTATTTTTTGTTCAATAATTTGTGTCTTTAAGTTAATATTTTATGTGCTTAATTGTTGTGTTGTTACACCATAATACCAATAAAGGAGGAAAGGGGGAGGGGTTGGTTGGGTGGTGGTGGGGAGGGGTGCGTGGAGCGACAACATACATGTCAATGAGTATGCGGTATGGACTTTGTTCATTGGTGAATGCCGTAGTGCGCCTAAAGTAGTTAATTTCTGTGTCATTTGGTCTTTTGTTGAGAGTTGTCTCATTGGCAATCATACCACATCTTCTTTTTTTTATATGTTAACCCCTGTCAAGAATGACCAAAACAAGTGGTTGTCGATGGTTGCTCTCTGTCATATTTGTATTTTGTTCCAAGTTGTAATTAAAATTGGGTCGAAGGTATTCATTTTTTAATCGTGTACATTTTTATAGCTAGTATTCGCTATGGGTTTTGCTCGTTGTTGAGGTTCATACTTTGAATTACAATTGTTCACATCTTGTTCCATTCTAGTTGTTTTTTATCAGTCATATTTGAAAAGCAAGTCAAGGTCGTTTTTTTATCTATTCGAAATTTATTGGAGACAGTGTATTTATACAGGAAGAAATTAGAGGTACCAGTAGTTAAATTGTCTAACCTCGAATATTTAACTGAAATAAACCAATCAAATCTTTATTGTCGTTATAAATGTCGCTTTACTTTAAGCACCTTTTAAAATTGTTTAGTTAACATGTGATGTAGAGAATCATCAATTCAAGGGCATTTAATATCTAAACAAAACTTATTCTAATTAGATATATTTTCATCTGATATTGGACGGAAGATGTTGGCCTTTATGTAATATAAGTTACGATTATTTGAAAATGCTTTTTTAACCGCCAAATGGATGCACAAAAGTAAAAATATGAGTCACAGATCCGATTGAATACAATTATCTGTCTAATCTTATCGATTTTGTAACATTTGTTTCAAATATGAACAACGTTTTATCCAAAATCACCAGCACCGTATCAGGACCCACCAGCACAATTACAGGACCCACCACATGAATAACCTAAGAAAATGTAAAATTTTGATAATTTGCGCGGGTTTGTCGTGTGGATTTGGGTATAGAAAAAGGAATCCATGAGCATTTTTGTTTAATTTTTCAGTTAGAATAGATTTTCTGAAAATGAGCATTTTTATGTTTATACGTCCAATGAAACAGAGGGTCACATTTTTAATGGTTTGCCTATGAACCCAAAAGAAAAAAAAAGAAAAAATCTCAACTGTTCCCTTCTATTCTTTATGAGAAAAAAAGTCAAAAATCATAATTTTCGTCTTTGTTTACATATTTTCGATGATCATCAGCACCGGTCAGAACCAAATCACCAGCACAGAACGTTTTCTCGCAGGACAACCTTACCCACCGTTCAAATTTAAGTTAAGTGTATTGTGTCGCATGTTTTTGTGTACACCTGGAAATCTATGTACCATTCCATTGTTTCACATACATATAAACTGGTATTCACTCTGAGCCATTGAATATCAATTTGTTTTGTGTGAATCGTCCAACGTCTATCGAAAGCATAACCCATGAATAGCCAATCCGGTTTTCTGGTTTTTTAAATGCACAAATTCAAATTCTTATTGCCAATTTAACTTAAATTCTTATATTTGAGTCTTAATTATATTTATTAAACGTGAATCCAAATTTTAGAAAAAGTTTAAAAGAAATAGTTGACACTGAATGGATCTTTATAATGTAGCAGACTTTTGTGCGAATTCTAGACTAGACATAACAAAATTTACTCAACAGACTGCCAATAGTCATTCGTATGGAACGCCATTACTGCCTTATGTTAATGATCCGCATTATATGCAGTGCTCACAACATTATATACAGTGCTCACAACATTTATGCAGTGCTCACAACATTATATGCAGTGCTCACAACATTATATGAAGTGCTCACAACATTATACGCATTGGTCCACACATTATATGCAGTGGTCACAACATTATATGAAGTGGTCAAAACATTATATGAAGTGGTCACAACATTATATGAAGTGGTCAAACATTATAGGTTTTTTGTTGATGAAGGTGATAATCAGTGATGGTGATGATGTATGATGAGATGATTCGTCAAACTTCGTTTTTTTAGCGGAAATTACCGAATCTATATTTGGTAATGCCCAGCAAACAAATTTAAACAGTTATTAAAGTCATGATATCATTAAGGCAGTATACAATATTTTAAACTGATTGAAATAAGTTAATTAAGAAGTAGTGTAAACTTCGGAATTTTTTATCGGAAATTACCGAATACAGTCATAATTGATAGTGGCCCGCAAACAAATGGAAACAGATGTCGAAGTCATGTTATCAAGGCAATTCGATTGAAAACTATATCAGAAAAAAAAAAATAACGCCTGCTATCGTCTGCAATTGGACAGATATAATTTTATTAGTTTAATGGAAGTTCATTCTGAGGAAAAGATGAAACTAAGAGATAAACGAATGAACTAGTTCTGTTCGTCGTAAGAAATACGCATGGCATAATGTAAGTTAAATAATGAAAGTTTTAGTTAATGAAATATCGAAGGAAAATTTTTATGATATATTCCTCGAGTTCATGTCCCACTGAAGAACTTTAGCAAGGTGCCACTTTATAGTCAGTACTCAGTTTTAAAAAGCCTAATTACCTTTTAAATAAAATAGTCAGCTTTCTATAACACCTAAGTGCCATATTACGCTAGCTTATATTTGTCATGATAGAGTTATTTTTGGCATCGATTTTCAGAACTTGACATTTTTACATGAATATGTATCTAACAGATATGGAAAATGCAGTTTAAAGCATTTCATTGTAGGTGTTTAACATAACTTTACATCAATTGTTCCAAATTTTTTACAGCAGTCATATATAAACTTTGATATGAAAAACTGAGTTTGTGGGAGTGAATAAAACGTTTACTACGAACACGTTTGTTCGTCAGTCTGCACGGTTAATATATGAAAAAAAGTGGTATGCTTGCCAATGAAACAACTTTTCACAAGAGACCAAATGACACAGAAATTAACAACTATAGGCCACTGTGCGGCCTTCAACAATCAGCTATAGAAGGCCCCGAAATGATAAACGTAAAACATTCCAAACGTGAAAACTAACGGCCTAATTTATGTACAAACAAACGAACGAAAAACGAACATGTAACACATTAACAAACGACACCAAGAAATAAAGGCTCCTCCTGACTTGCGACGGACACATATATACATAATGTGGCGGGTGTAAACATGTTAGCGGGATCCCAACCCTCCCTCTAACCTGGGACAGGGGTGTAACAGAACAACCTACGAACGAACTATGAAAATCAGTTGTAAAAGGCAACTCATCAGATGGATACAAATATAAATACATCTAACAAAAAAATAGAGTGGACGTGGGCTGGTACTTGTATATCCCAACAACAAAAAGACACTAAGTACTGACCTGAGAGTACTCGCAGTTACTGACAGCTAGTTCAAAGCCACTAACAACTGATAAGAAAAAAACATGCATCCAAGTTTTGCATTTAGGTAAAGATTGAAACAAACTGTGAGTAAAAAAAAATTTACTATTATTGAATAGTAACGATTATCAATGAAAAAAGAGTAATATTGACCTAAAATAATTAATTCTGTATACGTTTAAACGATTTCTTGTGGGCCGAACTTTGCTTTACAAATAAACGAAGAAACTGTATGATTTTTAAAAAAGAATTGATGGCAAACATTGTCTCTACCATTTAATGAGAGGCTGGCATCATTAGTTGGAACTTACGTTTTTGAAATTGTCGTTTATGTAAATTAAAAAAATCAAAAAAAAAATCGCCAAATGACGTCATGAAAGCAAAAAAAAGTTTTTTTTAAACGGATTTATACTTCCATGGTCATTAAGTATTACTACCTTCAATATTAGTCGTATATACGGAAAACTTCATCTTTAATTCGAAAAAAGTCGTGTATCGTTCCTTTTGTTGACTAGTATATATATATTTGTAATGCGGACTAGTCAAATAGTCCATTTGCCAATTAATGATTTGATTCTGTTATTACACAGTTTTTTAACAAATTACTTCCCTTTGACAATCGTAGACTGGTTCCATACCGGACACAATTGGCGTTTGCCAATGCAAAGCATGGTGAATTGAAAGTGATGTATCGGCGGTTTAACTAATTTTTAATGAAAAACAATTTCTGATGTTAAAAGTATTTAGCTTAACAAGACATTAATGTAATTAAAAGATTTGAAAACCTTAACGATTGCTCACATTACGCACAGGTAAATTTGCTCTTTCTGCTAGCTCTCCATTGTAAATTAAAAATTAATGTCCCTCATTAGGGAGACAATTCAAAAGGGAAATCTAATTTCAGGGTCAATTGATGGGAATTGGCAAAAAGCCTATTAGTTTCGACAATTTTCCAATTTTTACCCCGTGAGTGATCCATATACATGAAAAAGAAGCCCCACAGAAACAATCAAGATCCATCGTCAAAAGTAACTTTCCAGATAACGAAAAAAATATTCAGATATGAAATTTTCAACCTCTTACATTGATCCTTACGATGAAATACATGTAACATAAAATTTGGAGTTTTACCAAGGGAGCTAATAATTAATTAATAACACTGTCTGCCACACAGCATTTCGGGGACTCTCCCTCTGGTAATTTTCGTTCCTCTTTTATAGCTGACTATGCGGGGGCTTTTCTAATTAATGGGGACATTATGATGACCTATAGTTGTTAATTTCTGTGCCATTTAGTCTCTTGGCAATCATAATACATATTATTTAATACATATAGCGATGTCGTTATTACGACATACATGTATCTATGTCCTAATTACGACATATATTTTATAGATCCCGTGTCAGTTCAATGTGCTACCAACTGTGAAAGGGGTGTACAGCCAGTTAAGGTCGATATAAAGGAAGAATAACATGTGGAATTATAGGAGGACTGAAGACAAGTCAAGCTTTCCACCTATATAAAAAAGAAGATGTGGTATGATTGCCAATGAGACAACTATCCACAAAAGACCAAAATGACACAGACATTAACAACTATAGGTCACCGTACGGCCTTCAACAATGAGCAAAGCCCATACCGCATAGTCAGCTATAAAAGGCCCCGATAAGACAATGTAAAACAATTCAAACGAGAAAACTAACGCCTTATTTATGTAAAAAAATGAACGAAAAACAAATATGTAACACATAAACAAACGACAACCACTGAATATACAGGCTCCTGACTTGGGACAGGCACATACATAAATAATGTGGTGGGGTTAAACATGTTAGCGGGATCCCAACCCTCCCCTTAACCTGGGACAGTGGTATAACAGTACAACATAAGAACGAACTATAAAAATCAGTTGAAAAAGGCTTAACTCATCAGATGGACAAACATATAAGTGGACGTGGCCGGGTACTTATACATCCCGACACAAAAAGACACAATGAACAGATCTGAGAGTACTCGCAGTTATCTGATTAAGATAAGCGCAAACTACATGCCTTCTTGTAATAAGGGTGAAGTGAAATATTGATTGCTCTGTTTCCACTTTCAAACGTTGGGCACGATGTTCCTACAACCCCTAGGATTTAAAATAGAATCTTCGAAATTTCATCATCACAACAAAATAAAAATGTTAGAAAACACGAACCAATATTAAAACAAATTCAATATATGTTTTAATATTGTTTTTACAGCTCTTGATTATATACTAAGTAATATCTTGTATTTTTGAGGATTAAAATAACAAAGCTATGTGAAAAAAACGGATGTCCAACGTTACATTTATGAAAAAACTATTTTAACTCTTATGTATAGTGATCCTATTTCTTTTTCTCTGATCTTTTTTATTCTTGGCAGAAACAACGACACGTGTCGGTTCTTTGTGGCGTTAAAGCCGTTATTTTGCCAATTTTTATTTGACTCGGTTGCTGCATATTGAGCTGGAATAAGGAAAATGTCCAACGACGTTTTTCGTTAACTCAACGACTGAAAGTGAATTTTATAAGTAGATATAGCAGAAAATGAATAAAAAGAGTCAGACAATAATTATATCTAACAAAAGAACAAATATTTGCATCATTGTTCGTGAGATCAAATATTGCTGATTCAATAAAAATCTTCTCTACACAGTCGTTTTTTAAACGGAAGCCATTTTGTCCCATTTGCAAGTTGATATTTCATTTTTCAAAGCAGTTAACGCGTATTTTTTTATAATTGATCAAACATAAGTTAAATACACGAAGAGTAAAAAATGCCAAGATTCTTTTCTTATTAACTACATATTTGGGTCTTAAAGGAATAAAATGCTTCCACACATTACAAAACGGTAGACAATCCAAACGTCTGAAAACGTCTAAATCCGAAAGACGCCAATTTCCGACGTTACATTATAAAAATGTTCATGATAATTAAAACAAATCATGCTATGAAATTTGGAAAAAGAGGTTGATGATTGCTGCCGAAAAAAAAGAATAGTCCATGTTCCTATATACTCCGCCCGGGGACAAAGGTTCGACATAGGTTAAATTTTGCAATTTTTATAAAGCGTTTATAGCTTTTAACGATTTATTTAAAAGAATGGGGAAATGGGGAAAAAATCTCATTACATGAACTTCGTCCAAGACAGTCCTCTAATTGTAAAATGCGAATTGAAATTTATGTTGCGGACGATCCAGGAGTAGATTACTATATTTTAAAATGTATATCAGAAGTTAAACACTATAGATGACTTGGGAAATAATTCTCAAGCCAAGGTTCAAGTAATTGAAGGGGTGTATTTCGACAACTTATGTGCCAGGGAAAATACAATTCTATTCAAATTTAATCAAGGGTAAAAATGTTCGATTTACTTGCAGAGTGTCAGATTATTTGAATTGGGGTTGAATAAAGATATAAAAATTTAACAATGACAGATGATATGCACCTTGAAAGTTAAACATCCTTAAGAGTTAAAAGTTTTGTACATCTAAAAAAAATATTTTTTTATGGAAAACCGTATACATGTACTTCCGCCCCATCTCTCCTTCCTACATTACTTGCGACAGTACTGCATTTTCAGTTGAAATAACCCAAAGAGTAAGCATTATTAAATCGATTTCCACAACTTGAGGTAATTTATGATAAAATGACATCACAAAACGAACAGAACCAGAATCAACCAACATTCAAAAAAACGAATAAAATTGCAAATATTTATCGAAGTCAAAAACCCTCTTTGAATTCACCCTTTAGTTATTACAAGAAAACATGTAGTTTGCGCTGAATTAAAGGGAGGTGGAAAGCTTGGCTTGCCATCGTACGACTGATTGTCAGTCCTCATTTTAATCCACATATTATTCTTCCAACTAACAGAAGTTTATATCGACCTTGACTGGCTATACAACCCTTCCACTGATGATAATTGAATAAACTTGAATGGGATCTATAAAATATAGAATGAAATTCAAAACAGTGTGGCTGTGGCCATTGATTGACACATTAAATTCATCCATTGACTGGGACAATTTACGTGAACGTGTGTCTGTAACGACCACTGTTCACGACGTACCTACG
Source organism: Mytilus galloprovincialis (assembly GCF_965363235.1). Classification (NCBI taxonomy): domain Eukaryota; kingdom Metazoa; phylum Mollusca; class Bivalvia; order Mytilida; family Mytilidae; genus Mytilus; species Mytilus galloprovincialis. The sequence goes on along the minus strand of NC_134843.1, from coordinate 47,241,624 downwards.
ATAGACATTTAAACTGTGGGGTCACCAAAGGTTTCTTAACGCCTTTAATTATAAAATAATTCGAAAAATTAATCAGGAATAACCTTTATGTTTTGATTTATGCACTTGATTTAAATCAAAACATCGTGTTATTCCTGATTAATTTTTCGAAATACTTTATTAAGGTGTTGAGGACCTTTGGTGACCCCATAGTTTAAGTGTCTTTAAAAAGTACACAGTGAGCAATGGTCGTTACATTCAAACGTTCACCTAAATTGTCCCAGTCAATGGCTGAATTTAATGTGTCAATCAATGGCCACAGCCACACTGTTTTGAATTTCATTCTATAAGTTTTTCACAGAAGGGAACCAAAGATTTTGCGACGATGCAAATATTAAACTTTACAATTATATAAATAAAGGAGTAGGTTCAGTAAGACCCCTTTTTGGCCCCAAAAGATAGCAGTTTTACAAAATTGTTAAAATGTAAACCTTTAGTTATTTATTGGACAGTAGAATGCTTCTACTACATACATATGGGCTGTTTTTGACAATACAATGCACATATATCCGGAACTAGAACCATTAAGTCATGCTAAATTAATGAAATCCTCATAATTCTAGCATTTTAGTTAAATTTTAGACGGTTTTCGTGTAAAACGAAAGTGGCCGCATTCGTGTTCATCCTTTATATTGAAATGTAAGTTGTATTTTATGATAATACATAACATATATAAAGGTTGAGGATGAACACGGATGCGGCCACTTTCATTTTTACCAAAAACCATCTGAAAAGTGACATTGTTCGGCATATTAGGTAGATTTTTCATATTTGAGCTTGAATCGGATCGTTTTTAATGACTAAATCTGTTAAAATCTTTCACATAAACTAATTAATTCAAATAAAATAGACACTTAAGTATTCAAAAAGTAGTCAAAATCTTTCATCAGACGAACCTGAAATTTGAGGCCAAAATCAGTCCTTACCGGACCTACTCCTTTCTTTAACCAATGAATTCGTATAGCAAAAGCTATGCAATTAACAAATTTATAGCTATGTCGTAATTAGGACATAGCTACATGTATGTCGTAATAACGACATCGCTATATGTATAAAAGAATATGTATTATCAGGGGCGTAGCTAGGCATGCATTCAACTGTAGGCACAAATCGGCAGGGTGTCTGGGGGCCGCGTACGGCCCCCATCAGGTCCAGGGCAGAGCCCTGGTAAGGGGTTCAGGGGGGTTCTGGTCATTTGATCATGAAAATTATAATATACATGTTCGAAGTTCGAAGAATTATGAATAATTTACCATAACATCTGAATGGTGAATTAAATAACACAGTACAATTGGAAAATCAAATATTTAAAAAAATATTTACAATATGTTATTCCCATCATAGATCCGCGTATCCCTTTAATTAAGCAGTACACCCTGTTTGGTATTTTCAAATCTATTCTGTTATGATCGATATATACGTTTAACTTAATGGATAGTACATATTGACGATCCTTCATTAAAAAAAAAGGCACGTGCATATAAACACTGATATTTTACTATATAATAACACTATCCTTTTGGCTAGAAAGACACCAACCATCAATATTTTGATTCTTAAAAGCTTCACCCTAGCCACACAAACTCATACACACATAGTCGATGCCTAATGCAAAAGTTCTGTTCTGCTCATACTAACGTAACAAAATTCAAGAAATTCGTATTTCTTTATATTCCGCTCTACTGTAAAATCCCTACCTGCTTAGGAATTTGAATAATTGTGGCCATTACTCTTAGATCTGAGAGTACTCAAAACTACTGGAATCTAGTTGATAGATTGATTTTTAAACATCCAGTGTAAAATATTTATGCAAGTTTAGAACAAAAAAAAAAAAACAAATTGATTATTTACAATAAACACAACAGGGAGCTTAGTCCTGTAATAGGTGTTGTACAGGACGAAGGTCTGGAAATTTGAAAATGCCATGCATTGGAAAATGAGGGACTATTGGATAAGAGCAGAAACTTTGCCTTTCAGTAGACCAACACGAACTCCTCAAAGAGTGGCATTCTCTCTACAACTAGGCATATTAAGATTAAATGTCCCCATTCTGACCAAACGTGACTACGTATTTATACATCCTGCACAGCCAAACGGACGACCAACATTGGCAAGTCGGGTGAAGACAAAGTGGAAAGCTAGTTGAAAACTAACAACAACTAATTAAAAATTCACGTGTCTAAGTTGAGGTTCATTCAAGTTTTTGTTGATAGAATTGAAATGATCTGAACCAAAGTTCTAGTTTATAGTTTCTATATAAGGTACACACATAAAAAAACATTCAATTCTACCCAATGATTCATTCACTAAGGACGAGAGACTAGTGTACACATGACATTCGATAATTAGAGTTGTGACAACTTCACCGGAGTTCATATACATATAACGTTGTTTATTATTTTTTTTAACAAAAAAAAATATTTGTGAAAAAATTTTGTGTAGGCACGTGCCTAAAGTGCCTAACGGCAGCTACGCCCCTGATTATGATTGCCAAGAGACTAAATGGCACAGAAATTAACAACTATAGGTCATCATAATGCCCCCATTAATTAGAAAAGCCCCCGCATAGTCAGCTATAAAAGAGGGACGAAAAATACCAGAGGGAGAGTCCCCGAAATGCTGTGTGGCAGACAGTGTTATTAATTTAAATATTAGCTCCCTTAGTGACTCCAAATTTCATGTTACATGTATTTCATCGTAAGGATCAATGTAAGAGGTTGAAAATTTCATTTCTGAATATTTTTTTCGTTATCTGGAAAGTAACTTTTGACGATGGATCTTGATTGTTTCTGTGGGGCTTCTTTTTCATGTATATGGATCACTCACGGGGTAAAAATTGGAAAATTGTCGAAACTAATAGGCTTTTTGCCAATTCCCGTCAATTGACCCTGAAATTAGATATCCCTTTTGAATTGTCTCCCTTATGAGGGACATTAATTTTTAATTTACAATGGAGAGCTAGCAGAAAGAGCAAATTTACCTGTGCGTAATGTAAGCAATCGTTAAGGTTTTCAAATCTTTTAATTACATAAATGTGTTGTTAAGCTAAATACTTTTAACATAAGAAATTGTTATTCATTAAAAATTAGTTAAACCGCCGATACATCACTTTCAATTCACCATGCTTTGCATTGGCAAACGCCATTTGTGTCCGGTATGGAACCAGTCTACGATTGTCAAAGGGAAGTAATTTGTTAAAAAAAATGTGTAATAACAGACTCAAATCAGTAATTGGCAAATGGACTATTTGACTTTTATGTATAGCATAGTCCGCATTACAAATGTATATATACTAGACAACAAAAGAAACGATACACGACTTTTTTCGAATTAAAGATGAAGTTTTCCGTTTATACGACTAATATTGAAGGTAGTAATACCTAATGACCATTGAAGTATAAATCTGTTTAAAAAAAAACTTTTTTTTGCTTTCATGACGTCATTTGGCGATTTTTTTTTAATTTACATAAAACGACAATTTCAAAAATGTAAGTTACAACTAATGATGCCAACCTCTCATTAAATGGTAAAGACAATGTTTGCCATCAATTCTTTTTTAAAAATCATACATTTTCTTCGTTTATTTGTAAAGCAAAGTTCGGCCCACAAGAAATCGTTTAAACGTATACAGAATTAATTATTTTAGGTCAATATTACTTTTTTTTCATGGACAATCGTTATCAATTATCAATTGATTTACTATAGACAGTATGTGTATGAGAAATTCAAAAAACAGTAACAATCTTAAAACTAATCCGAAAGGTTCCAAATTTACAGTGCGTTGTTTTCATATCTAAAACATTGATTTGAGACGTAAACATTTTAATTTTTTTTGCTTTTTTTGAGATTTTACCAAAAATTAAAGAAAAAACAATATTTCAACCCATTATTTACAAAATGAACATAACTTGATTAGCATATTGAATATTTTTTTAACAAATTTGAAAATTTATTTAGTACTTAGAAAATTGTGTGTTGATTTTTTATCCAACTTTCCGCAAAAATAATTTGCACCCTATGATCGTTTACACGGAATTTAATTACTTTCCGACAGGTTTTGATTTTCGTTAGTGTATCGTTTCTTTTGTTGACTAGTATACGTAAAAGGATTTAAATTCACAAACTACTTATTTTGCACCAAACATTGCTGTGCCATGCCTTTTTAAAATATGATTGAAAATCGTAAATGTTGTAAGTAAAATTCTATTTCGAATAACAACGCTGACCAACATTGATAAACAAATTAAAAAAAAAATGTAATGAACAGTATACTTCTGACAGATATTTGGTTCTCCTTGAAAAATACTGGGTCATGTTTATAAATCTATATGTTTTAAAACGACTGCAAAAAAAAAAAAAAAAAAAAAAAAAGGTCGTATATTGCTATCACGTCGTCGTCGTCGTCAGCGTCGCCGAAGACAGATAGTTTCCGGATAATAACTTTTGTAAAAGTAAATAGAAATCAATTAAATTTTAACACAAGGTTTATAACCACTAAAGAATGGTTGGATTCGCTTTTGGGGGTTATGGTCTCAACTGTATAGGAATTAGGGGTCAAAAAGGGGGTCCAAATAAAAATAATTGTAGTTTCCAGTCATTAAGTGTATGAATCTCTCTGAAATTATGCCACAAGTTTCCATACCACAAAGGGATGGTTATGATTTGCGTGGAGGGTGGGTGGGTGGGGGGGGGGATTGTTATGGCTCAAACCGTTTAGGAATTAGAGGCAAAAAAGAGGGGAAAACAAGGGTTTCTTGGTTAATGGCCAATTAAGACAAGTTGAAGCCAGTGTAAAGAAGGTAATCCAAATATGTTGAGGTAATCCAAATATGTTTGATTACCTCCCTTACACTGCTTTAAAATTATGTGTGAAGAATTTTTTTTCTCATATCAGATTTCAGAAATTAAAAAGAAAAAAAAGTTGGGGATCCATTTTTCTTTTCTTAATCGGGTTGGGGTTAATTTGCAACAGCATAGTGTATTGCACAAAATCAACAAAAAAAGGGGGGTATTTTTTTAATTTTTGGAGGGGTGGGGTAATTCGCAACAGCGTAGTGCAAAAGCAAAAAATTAAGTATAAATTCAAATTATATAACCAATTTTAAGTTCTTTGACTACAGTAATTCTGTGTCAGAAACCTATTATGTGTCAAATATTTAATTACATTCAAAATTCAGACCTGTATCAAGCGTGAATAGTGTGCCAATTTTTGTCAGAACGGTTTAGGGTTGGACCTCTGCGGTCGTATCCAGCTGCGTTCGGCGAAGCAATTTATAAAACACTTAAAGTATATACATATTAAGTTGTAAATATGGTGAAACTGATCATCAAAATAAGTTTAAAATGTCCTGGTGTGGAATAAATTTGTGGTAAATTGATCATACTTCTTAATTTACTTATTTCAATCAGTTTTAAATATTGTTTACTGCCTTAATGATAACATGACTTTAATAACTGTTCAAATTTGTTTGCTGGGCATTACCAATTATGGATTCGGTAATTTCTGCTAAAAAAAGGGTTAGCCGAATCATCTCATCATACACCAATCTCATCATACATCAAACATCATCATCACTATCACCATCATCACCTTAATCAACAAAAAACGTATAATGTTGTGACCACTGCATTATATAATGTCCCGACAACTGCATATAATGTTGGGACCAGTGCTTATAATGTTGTGAGGACTTCATATAATGTTGTGAGCACTGCATATAATGTTTTGACCACTGCATATAATGCTGTGAGCACTACATATTACGGTGTGAGCACTGCATATAATGGTGTGTGCACTGCATATAATAGTGTGAACACTGCATATAATGCTGATCATCAACATAAGGCAGTCGTGGCGTTCCATACATTCGATCTGACACTTTTCAATATTGATAACTGAACACGCTTTAAGCATGTTTTATCAATCTCAATCTACAAATCAAGTAAGGGTTGCATAACTACGGATTCAAATGATGTTGAATTATTAAATTGCAAGCCAATAAACAATCTGTGATGTTTTTAAACATTGTATTCTACCAAATTGAACTGACTCTAAGCGAAATTATTACAATATTCCGCTGTTATGAATATTTGAAACATTAAAATATTGTTTTTCAAGACATTGTTGCTTTTGATTTGATAGATACATAAACTACGTGAACTCCGTTAAGGGAGCAATGATTATTTTGTCTGTCAAGCTGTAATGATACGGGTTCGATCGAAGGTGTTAACAAGAAATGTTGAATGATTGGTCAGTGAAAGAATGAAAAAGGGGGGGGGTTAAACTTTTCACATTCAAAGATTACAATGTGGTTTTAAACAAAGGAAAATATTGACTGGTGAGGTTAATATTGACTTAAATCTTTCAACGCCATTATTTAAAAATATCTTTACAGGTCCACCTAATATTAAATTGTTTGAACAGTTTATCAGTGTTCAAGAGGGATTCACTGTCAATTTAAGTTGCCATTTTCGAGCGAAGCCAAAACCTTATAATACTTCCTACTGGAGCCTAAATGGGATAGAACTACAAACAGTCAACCACAGGTAAAATAGTATACGAATAAAAACAGAGTATGTACATCACAAACAAACACCATACATATTTGATTAAAATAAGGTTATGCTTGATATATATGCTGGCCGGATTTATAACAATACAAACATATGAACATACTATATTTGTTTTATTGATTTTTATTTTCAATATGTACTTAACCAATTCAGTCTTCTCTGAATTCTTTTCCTGAGGTTGAGAAAATGAAAATATTATCAACATATAATATACAATAAACTGATGGTGAATTCACAAGTACAAGATCATACACTATTTCGGGATTTCAGAAAGGATTTAAAATATTATTATTTTTTTTTTTTAATAAAACTTAGGTTTTGATAATATTAACGGTAACCAATTTTACTGCACCAGTTGCACTTATTTTAGTTCTAAAATGGTCTTTTACTGTATTTCCTAAGCAAACACAAGATTTACTCTGGACATACATGTACATACAAATTTCGGCTGTTATCTGTTCTATGGTCGGTTTATGTCTTTTTGACATATTCCTTATTTCCTTTCTCAAATCTATCTTAATGATTTTGTATAAGTTTGAACCCACACCGATTTTTATCCATTAGTGATTGACAGTATTTGAAAGCGTTCTTCTGTTAATCAGCAAAATATGAAAACTTTCTTCCTTTTTTTAGTGTTAAAACTAATTAAAAACTGAACATGATTGTGGTTAGATGGTCGTGCTTTTTGGTGAAAACTATTTGGCTATCGAATTTATAACACAGATACTTAATATCTAAGAAAGTAAATGGACGGGTCTCGCGTATATAATCACAAATCTACCGAAATGAATCAGTAATTGTAATTACTTGATAGTTATAAGGATCAGATGCATATTTCAAATATGAAATGCATCTCTGTCCCCCGAGAATGAGATGAATGGGGTTATTAGGTGCAACATTTAAAACTTACTAGATGGTCGCATATCAAATGAATGGTCATCAAACTACATTGCAAATAGTATACTTCCGATCTCGCTAATTGTGGTGGATAGGGTTATTAAGTGCAAAAAAGGAAAGGTTATGTAGTTTTGATATTGGCCAAGAGCATCACTGAAGAGACATGTACTGCGCATCTGGTGCAGGCAAATTGGTACCGTTAATGTTATTGATAGTTGCATATCAAATTTAAGGTTGTAATGAATGCAATTCAAATATCCGACATTGAAATGAAAGACCTTTCTCTTTAATGTATGAATGATGAGCCTTATCAATTGTCCGTTGATGTCAAAAACTATCAGGGGACTTCTTATACATCCAGGAGTTATTGTATAAATGGAAAATATTTGTACAATTTGCTCAAAATTATAATATATAAATAGACACTTAAATTACAAAAAGTATTAACAAGGTAAGTTCTACTAACAAGTAAAATTTTGTCGATACAGTTAGTAGACGTCACTCTTAAATTGGAAAATCTGAGCAAAAATTAAAACCAAGAAAAAGGGACGACGAACACACTTAATGATTAGCAATACAAAATTAAAAAACCCAGAGATTTCGTTTTTATCTCACCTTCGCTGAGGTGCCAATTGAGCTTTTCTAATCATTTGACGTCCGTTGTCCGTCGTCGTCGTTCATTTTTTTTTTACATTTTGAACTTCTTCTAAATGGATTGAACCAGAAATGGTATTAATGTTCATTATGAGGTGCTGTCTAAGTGTTTTACTTTGAAGCCGATCCATCATCCTAGATGGCCGCCAGCGGGGGTGTCACGGAATAGAAGTTCCTTCATAATATAAGTTCCAAAAGGAAAATATATTCTGGAATATTATTTCCACAGGAATAAATATTACAGTATATGTTCCTAACGGAATATATGGTATACAATATTTGTTCCAACAGGAATAGATATTATGACAATGTTTATAACAAATTTTCCATTGGAACTTCTGTTAAGCGGAACAAATATACGTTGACAGGGGGACTTAGTTTAACATAGGACCCTTTAGGCCATATATACCAATGTCTTCTTTTAGAGAGCCACAGAATGGAATGAAACCAAACATGACACCTGGTCTTTTTTAGAAAACCACTGAATAAAATAATACCTTACACGGCATGAATCTTCCTTATGAGATGTTGACCAAGTGTTGTTACTTTGTAGCCCATCAATCCTCCAAAATAGCTGACAGCGGTTAACTTAGTTCATCAAAGGACCCTAAGTGAAATACATACAAACTTCTTCTTTTTGAGAACCACTAAATGGAATAAATTTGAACAAGACAATGAATGTTCTTTGTGAGGTGCTGGCCAAGAGTTGTTACTTTGTAACAAATCAATCAACCAAGATGACCGCCAAACGAGGGACTTAGTTTAACAAAAGACCATATGGGAAATATATACAATTATCATCTTCTAGAAAACCACTTAATGTTTGCATTTCCTATCATGATTTCCTTGATAGAGGATTGCTGATCACAAGGAAGCAATTAAACCAGTATTAAGTGATTTTAACCACTTTGAAACTGACAATATCACGATACTTGATTTTTTGATTGTCAACATATTTGTTAAGTTTAGAGGCCGTGTTTTCAACAGACTGTCGGCATTCCAATGGGAACAAATTGTACCCCTCTTCTTGCCGAATTGTTTCTTTATTATTATGAGGCTTATTTCATACAGGAACTTCTTACCATGAAAAATAAGAAGTAAGCAATATCCTTTAACTTTACTTTCCGCTATATAGATTGTGTTCCCTCACTAAATAATTCAATATTTGGTGACTATGTTGAATGCATCTATCACATCGAACTAGAGATAAAGGATACAACAAATCTGCCTCATATCTTGATTTATTTTTAATCTATTGTGGAAAGTTGTCTCATTGGCAATCATCTTCTTTTTTATATTTACATCTAGAAATTGACAATTAGGGCCGGTTGAAAAAAAAACTTCACGACAAACGAGCTGATTTCAGCTTCCCAATTATGAACCTTCCTTTTTTATGGAGCTACTTTCCAGCAGGCCCTACATACGGAGTATAATTATATCTCCCAATTAAATCGATATTCCCGAGCTTGTATTTCCTATCATGATTTCCTTGATAGAGAGTTGCTGATCACAATGAAGCTTTAAAACCAACAGTTCCAAATGGTGAAGTTGAAATCATCCCTTCGTAAATTTTACGGACGCCATCGCGAGTTGGTTGACCGTTATCGAATAACCGTTTCATAGATGATATCGGATATGTTTCTTACTTCGTAATTACAATTCCCTTCCCTTTTCATGAATGTGACCGATTTAGTCTATTTACCGGGTTGTAATAACATGAGCAACACAGCGGGTGCCACAGGTGGAGCTGGATCTGCTTGCCCTTTCGGATAATCTGAGATTCTCCCAGTTTTTGGTGGGATTCGTGTTGCTCAGTCTTTAGTTTTTTATGTTGTTTCTTGTGTACTATTATTTGTCAGTTTGTTTTCGATTTATGATTTTGACTGTCTTCTGGTATTTTCGCCCCTCTTTTAAAGGATTGAAACCAAACATAGTATAAATGTTTCTTTTGAGGTGCTAACCAAATGTTGTTACGTTGTAGCTGATTTGTCATACAGGATGGCTGCCAGCAGGGGGAGTAAGTTTATCCTTTATAGTATCCTATGAAAACTACATACAAATGTTTTCTACTATAGAACCTCTTCTTTTGAAGAACCACTGAATGGAATGAATTCGAACACGACAGGAATGTTCCTTATGAGGTGCTAACCAAGTGTTGTTACTTTGTAGCAGATACATCAACGAAGATACCTGCCAACGGGGGAATAAGTTTCACAAATGACCATTTGGGAAATATATACAAATGTCTTCTTCTAAAATGAATTGAAATCAAATATCGTATGAATGTTTCTTTTTGGGTGCTGACCAAGTGTTGTAACGTTGAAGCTTATTAGTCATACCGGATGGCTGCCAGCAGAGGAAGTAAGTTTAACATAGCACCCTATGAAAATACATACAAATATTTTCTCCTCTAGAACCTTTTCTTTTGAAGAATCATTCAATGGAATGAATTCGAACATGGCATGACTATATGAAATATTCCTTATAAAGTGCTGAGGAAGTGTTGCTACCTCGTTCTTGATTTACTGTTGAAGATGTCCACAAGATTTTTTTTCATTGAATTTCGTGGCCAATATTAAGGTGTTTGATTTTCTCCCATTAGTCTTTGTTCAATTTGCACTTTTCAAAAATTGTGCAGAATTTATCTTTGTTTTCAATAAAGAAATACTTGGCATGAGTAAAGTTATATCCTGTCCAATACTATAGAAGTTAATTCGCGTAACATTTCATTGCATATAAGAAAATTACCATCACTGGAAGTTAACCAATCAAATTTCTCCCCTTATGTATTCTGTGTACAAGATTTAGTAACAAGATTCACGATTTAAAGATTGTATTGTACACTCTGACAGTTTACACTGTTACAAGAGGCAGATATACATAATATACAGCTTGACAGAAGTGGTAGAATAACAGATCAAAATTGAAATAAACATATATACAGGTCAACCATGTTACATGTACATGTACCTCAAGTTTACAAAATATTCTATGGAAACCCCAAATAAAAAAAATAATGGTACTTTGAAATACCCAAAACATGTTTTTATGAAACAGAAATCTTTTACTGCAATAAAATGTAGGATTAATTACATACAACTGTCAAATTCAAGGGAATATTTTTTTTCGACCTTTTTTCGTTTACAACCGGAAGTAACGTACCATGATTTGGTGGTATTACATCTTCAAAAACAAATTTGACCTCAATCATAAGAATATCATAATAATCATAAGGATATCCATCTTCGCTAGCCAAGGGTTACGATCCAATCCCGCTCTCTTCACCCTTGGCGGATTGAGATAATATTTCTGAGACATAAGGTAAGGATTTTTATTGGTTGCAGTAGAAACTCGCTGCATCCAACCAAAAAGCGCCTATAACATGATCACGTGTAAATGTAGAAAGTGTTTGTAAACAATTGCCACGTGTTTATTGTGCAACACGTCTTTACATCACTAAACATACGACTATATTTAGTGACAACTTGAATGTTTTTAATCAACTAATAGAAGTTCCTGTGTATGTTTCATGCACAAATGCGTGAATGTTGACGTATATTTTCGTTTCCGGCTTTACCAAGTGTGTAGAATCTAGACGCTACCGTGTTTTTACCTCAAAATTGAAGAATGCAAGTGCTACCATTGGTCAAGAATAATGTATTCGGAATGGGCGTGACTTTAATCTTCCGATAGATGGCGCAACATTGATATCACAAATGTTGGCTCAATCTGCCAAGGTTGAAGAGAGCGGGAGTGGATCGCAACCCTTGGCTAGGGAAGATGAAGGATATCCGTTATGGTTTAAAAGTATTTTTACATGATTTCTAAAACCTAAGCAAAATAGTCTCTTCAGAGCCTCTAATTTTGTTGTCGCTTTTTATTTCCATTAAAGTAGTACGCAACAGTTATGTCAAACGTTGCAATGATATATATGATGAGACAAATATAACATTAAGTACATCACCTGATTCTAAACCAGTTTACATCCTTCGATTTTTTATTCTTTGCGTTCTAGACATTTGTAAGGTGAACATTTATACTCTTTGATAATAAATCTAATGTTTTGTTTTGGTCAGCAGTCAATATTTTGATCGTACCGATCTTTCCGTGGTCATAAATGTTTTGTTGTTGTTTTTGTAAATAATGAAAGTATTTTTTCTTCTTCAAGTATAAAGATTACAATTACTTTAGTGCGGTCAGTTGACCTAAGACAATTCTCGCTTTTTCTTTTTTTAATATTCTGTTGTTCACATGGCACGCTCCAAACTTCTGATATCGATGTTCATGTTGAAAGTAATTCAGAACAGCGGACACCAATGCAAAAATATCTGTATTTCCTTAAACGAATTAATTTGGAAGTTTATGTCTGTCATATGTCCTTTGTCCTTGGCCTCGTTTTAATGCTTTAGTGACTGCTTAATATTATTTGATTAACGATGTTTTGTTAGGTAAAATGTTTACTTATTTTGAGTATTGGAATAACTATATTTGGTGAATGGGATCCTAGCAGAGGCTTACGGGGATTAACTTACCCGAAACTCATTACATGGATATTTGATTGAGGATAAGATTTGTGATCAATTCCATATCTCAGATAGTATAAGTCAGGTGTGTATGTAGGACTTGTAGGTCTCATATGACCTTAATCTCATTTCCATGGTTGATTGGCAATGTTAAGGGTAATCAGTTTGGTTTATTCATGAGATATATAAGCAATATGGCCACAATATTTGGTGTCTGGAATGAATTTAAGGTGTGCATATCTGTCTGGTTTGTTTTATATAACCTTTACCTCATTTTCATGGCTCATTGGTATATTTGAGTTTGCATAGTTTATGTTATCAAAATGATAAGAAATTATTTAACTATAATTGGTTTATTGATATATTGTTAGGTGAATATGTATAGTTCATTCGACCATGACTCCATTTTTATTAGCTCACCTGGCCCATAGGGCCAAGTGAGCTTTTCTCATCACTTTGCGTCCGACGTCCGTCGTCCGTCGTCCGTCGCCCGTCGTCGTCCGGCGTTAGCTTTTACAAAAATCTTCTCCTCTGAAACTACTGGGCCAAATCAAACCAAACTTGGCCACAATCATCATTTGGGTATCTAGTTTAAAAAATTTGTGGCGTGACCCGGTCAACCAACCAAGATGGCCGCCACGGCTAAAAATAGAACATAGGGGTAAAATGCAGTTTTTGGCTTATAACTCAAAAACCAAAGCATTTTGAGGAAATCTGACATGGGAATAAAAATGTTTATCAGGTCAAGATCTATCTGCCCTGAAATTTTCAGATGAATCGGTCAATTGGTTGTTGGGTTGCTGTCCCTGAATTGGTAATTTTGAGGAAATTTTGCTGTTTTTGGTTATTATCTTGAATATTATTATAGATAGAGATGAACTGTAGACAGCAATAATGTTCAGCAAAGTAAGATCTACAAATAAGTCAACATGACCAAAATGGTCAGTTGACCCGTTTAGGAGTTATTGCCCTTTATAGTCAATTTTTAACCATTTTTCATAAATTAAAGTAATCTTTTACAAAAATCTTCTCCTCTGAAACTACTGGGCCAAATTGATCCACACTTGGCCACAATCATCTTTGGGGTTTCTAGTTTAAAAAATGTGTGGCGTGACCTGGTCAACCAACTAAGATGGACGCCACAGCTAAAAATATAACATAGGGGTAAAATGCAGTTTTTGGCTTATAACTAAAAAACCAAAGCATTTTGAGGAAATCTGACATGGAATAAAAATGTTTATCAGGTCAAGATCTATCTGCCCTGAAATGTTCAGTTGAATCAGTCAACCCGTTGTTGGGTTGCTGCCCCTGAATTGGTAATTTTGAGGAAATTTTGCTGTTTTTGGTTATTATCTTGAATATTATTATAGATAGAGATAAACTGTAAACATCAATAATGTTCAGCAAAGTTAGATTTACAAATAAGTCAACATGACCGAAATGGTCAGTTGACCCCTTTAGTAGTTATTGCCCTTTATAGTAAATTTTTAACCATTTTTCATAAATCTAAGTAATCTTTTACAAAATCTCCACTGAAACTACTAGGCCACAATCATCTTTGGGGTATCTAGTTTGAAAAATGTGTCCGATGACCTGGCCATTCAACCAAGATGGCCGTCACGGCTAAAAATAGAACATAGGGGTAAAATGCAGTTTTTGGCTTATAACTATGAAACCAAAGCATTTAGAGCAAATCTGACATGAAGTTAAATTGTTAATCAAGTCAATATTTATCTGCCCTGAATTTTTCAGATAAATTGGACAACTGGTTGTTGGGTTGCTGCCCTCCAATTGGTAATTTTTAAAGAAATTTTGCCGTTTTTGGTTATCTTGAATACTATTATAGATAGCGATAAACTGTAAACAGCAATAATGTTCAGCAATGTAAGATCTACAAATAAGTCAACATGACCTAAATGGTCAATACCCCTTAAGGAGTTATTGCCCTTTATAGTCAATTTTTAACAATTTTCATTTATTTGGTAAATTTATGTAAATTTTTACCAAATATAGTTCTCTGTTACTAATGGGCAAAGTTCATTATAGATATAATTGTAAGAAGCAAAATCGTTCAGTAAAGTAAGAACTTCAAACACATCACCATCACCAAAATACAATTTTGTCATGAATCCATTTGTGTCCTTTGTTTGATATGCACATAGACCAAGGTGAGCGACACAGGCTCTTTAGAGCCTCTAGTTATTCATAAGTCAATTTAAATTTGACTGGCTATTTCCGTTTCTCGAATACTATAAGCAATAAGTCAAATGTATTGAAATTATTTGCGTGGTGTGTATGTTGTCTAGCAGGGTTTGTCTGACCATGACCTCATTTTTATACGACCGCCAAACTTTTTTGGGATCGTATCATGGTATGATGTCGTCGTCGTCGTCGTCGTCGTCTGCGTCGTCTTCGTCGTCGTCTGCGTCGTCTTCGTCGTCGTCGTCTGCGTCGTCTACGTCGTCGTCGTCTGCGTCGTCCGAAGACACATTTGGTGCCCGAACAATAACTTTAGTTTGAATAAATGGATTTCTATGAAATTTAATAAGAAGGTTCAATACCACAAAAGAAAGGTTGGGATTGATTTAGTTGTTGATGGTCCTAACTGTTTTGGAATTAGGGGCCCAAAAGGGACCCAAAACAAGCATTTTTCTACTTTCAGCATATTAACTTGTGTATAAGTATATCAATTGCTCTGAAATTGTACCACAATGTTTAATACCACAGGTAGACGATTTGGATCGATTTTGGGGGTTTAAATTATGGTCCAAAAGGTTAAGGAATTAGGGGCCAAAAAGGGGCCCAAATAAGAAATGTTTGTAGTTTCCAGTCAATAACTTGTTTTTAAGTGCATAAATCTCTCTGAAATTATACCACAAGTTTCTATAATACAAAGGGATGGTTTTGAGGTTTTTGGCTCAAATCATTTAGCAATCAGGGGCAAAAAAGGGTGAAAACAAGGGTTTTTCGGGTTAAAGGATAATTTAGACAATTTAAAAGCAGTGTATGGGAGGTAACCCAATTCCATTTAAAGAATACTGATATATATATATGTTGTGTACAAGTTATCATTTTGTACAAATTATAATTTGTACAAAAATATTGTACAAATTATGATTTGTATTTTGACTTTGTACACATTATAATTTGTACAAAACGTGCCTGTACAAATTACAATTTGTACACAATTTGACCAAAATTCACTTAAAACTTGTACAGTTTTAAATATGAATTTTTGGTGAAAAATGCATTGATTCACACGATAAAATTGTAATAAACTGACCACACACTAAACCTTATTAACAAAATACACCGTTTTTACACAACTACTAAAGGCAGATTGATCTTCGAAATATTTGAAAGAAAAAAAAGTAAACAAACAGGATTTTTTTCAAATTGTTAATACATAAACTACTTTTTCTTAAAAAAATACCATCAATAGTACTGCTTAATAAGTTATTTTGAGGAATTTCTTTTATTCATACACTTTGCAAAAACGATTATATTTGTTAAATTTGATATTTTGTATTGTGAAAGATCGTGTACAGCATTTTGATGATTGTGAAAATAATCTCAAAAGATTTGTTGCCACTTATTCGTTATTTCATAAAGTCATGAAAACAATCAAATCTTTCTTTAAACAAGTGATAATTTAAATTTGTAATTGGTACATCAAAAGATTGGATTTAGATGAATAAATCTGCGTCACTTTTGTTTGTGAAAAGATTGATGGTTCAATGCTGTTGGGTCTGATGTTTTTATAATACTACACCAAATAGTTTTCTTATAAAATAAAAGTCCGTCTGTCTTTTCTGCATAAGTTTTATGTTGTTTTTAAAGTTTAGATTGTCTCAACTGATTTCTGTTAAGTTTTATGCACAGTCATAGATATTTATAAAACAAAGATCCTTGTTGAAAAAAACAGTGATAATAAAACGGCAGAAAAACATCTGACACATTCCTGACTTTAGCATAGTCATATTCCTAACCAAATGGGGTGTTAAATCTCGCTTTCTTTCTGTGATATTTATTTGACTCAAAGTCTTACTGAAGCAGTGAAATACACATGTTTATTCACAGCAACAGTTCCTGAGCTTCAACGTTCGCTATGTGAAGCAGTTAAAATGCTTGTAAAACAGGTCGTCATTGATTTGAGAGTCAAAAGATGATTTGCAATACTTGATTCCATAAATCACTAGATCACCTGCCCTAACTAATGATAAAGAACTAGGATTGAATTGTGTAACCTAGGTGTACTGTGTTACAGGTCATTTAATAGAAATTCAATAATGTGTATCATTGCTTTTTGCACCAAAATCCATATGATAAACTATTGTACAAGTTGTAAGTGAATTTTTGTCCATTTTTGTACAAATTGTAATTTGTACAAGCACTGTTTGTACAAATTACAATTTGTACAAAGTCAAAATACAAATTATAATTTGTACAATATTTTTGTACAAATTATAATTTGTACAAAATGATAACTTGTACACAACATATATATTACGACGCTAGATTAAAACTGACGTGGAAAGGTAACACCCGGCCACCGAAAGCTTCATTTGTATGAAGCCCAGGTGGTCGTGTGGTCTAGCACCGGTTACAGTGCAGGCGATTTGGTGTCACGATATCTCAGTAGCATGGGTTCGAATCCCGGCGAGGGAAGAACCAAACATTTGCGAAAGCAAATTTACAGATCTTACATTATTGGGTTGATGTTTAGAAGAGTTGTATATCTGGTGTATAAATAAATATTAACACCTCATGTTTGTGGCATAACATCTTGGCCACAAGTTTATTGTTTTCTGTTCAGTATTCAATTTATATTAAGATCCATTTTGTTACATCTTGTGATCAATTTTATTTGGCAATCGCCAATGACAGTCAACAGGGTTAAAGAACATCAGTTGTTAATATAAAAAAGAAGATGTGGTATAAACCTGTTAGTCATATGCGTTTTCTTTAAATATACTTTTTCACTTTTTTGGTCTTTTGGAAAATGTTGTTTGTGCTGAATTTAGACCCTTCTACAACGAAATTTGTTTTACATGCACTCGTATAAAAATTGGTTTTTATCCAACGCAATCATAGGTTTGAACGTAGTTTTCAATTTAGACTTGTTTTATATTTTTTCGTTTGGGCTTGTATCATATTATCCTTCCGGTTTATATGATCCGTTTATCCTATATTGACTCTTAAAATTCAAGAGTCTGTCTAAAATTGAGGGTAAATTATATGGCCTTCCAAATACCGTTTCGATTCCTAACATCACTGAAGAGACATTTGCTATCGAAATCAGGATCTGGTGTACAAATAAATATTGATACCTCATGTGTGTGGCATAACATCTTGGCCACAAGTTTTTTGTTTTCTGTTTAGTATTTAATTTATAGTAAGATCCATTTTGTTACATCTTGTGATCAATTTTATTTGGCAATCGCCAATGGCAGTCGGCAGGGTTAAAGAACATCAGTTGTTCGACCTGTTAGTCAAATGCGTTTTGTTTAAATATACTTTTTCACTCTTTTGGTCTTTTGGAAAATGTTGTTTGTGCTGTATTTAGACCCTTCTACAACGAAATTTGTTTTACATGCACACGTATAAAAATTGCGGTTTTTATCTAATGCAATCAAAGGTTTGAACGTTGTTTTCCATTTAGACTTGTTTATATTTTTTCGTTTGGGCTTGTATCATATTTTCCTTCCGGTTTATATGATCCGTTCATCCTATATTGACTCTTAAAATTCAAGAGTCTGTCTAAAATTAAGGGTAAATTAAATGGCCTTCCAAATACCGTTGCGATCCCTAACAAGTAATATCACTGAAGAGACATTTATTGTCGAAATCCGGATCTGGTATACAAATAAATATTGACACCTCATGTTTGTGGCATAACATCTTGGCCACAAGTTTTTTGTTTTCTGTTTGGTATTTAATTTATATTAAGATCCATTTTGTTACATCTTGTGATCAATTTTATTTGGCAATCGCCAATGGCAGTCGGCAGGGTTAAAGAACATCAGTTGTTCGACCTGTTAGTCAAATGCGTTTTGTTTAAATATACTTTTTCACTCTTTTGGTCTTTTGGAAAATGTTGTTTGTGCTGTATTTAGACCCTTCTACAACGAAATTTGTTTTACATGCACACGTATAAAAATTGCGGTTTTTATCTAATGCAATCAAAGGTTTGAACGTTGTTTACCATTTAGACTTGTTTATATTTTTTCGTTTGGGCTTGTATCATATTTTCCTTCCGGTTTATATGATCCGTTAATCCTATATTGACTCTTAAAATTCAAGAGTCTGTCTAAAATTAAGGGTAAATTAAATGGCCTTCCAAATACCGTTACGATCCCTAACAAGTAATATCACTGAAGAGACATTTATTGTCGAAATCCGGATCTGGTATACAAATAAATATTGACACCTCATGTTTGTGGCATAACATCTTGGCCACAAGTTTATTGATTTCTGTTTAGTACTAAATTTAAATTAAGATCCATTTTGTTACATCTTGTGATCAATTTCATTTGGCAATCGCCAATCGCAGTCAGCAGGGTTAAAGAACATCAGTTGTTCGGCCTGTTAGTCAAAGGCGTTTTGTTTAAATATACTTTTCCACTTTTGTGGTCTTTTGGAAAATGTTGTTTGTGCTGTATTTAGACCCTTTTACAATGAAATTTGTTTTACATGCACACGTATAAAAATTGCGGTTTTTATCAAACGCAATCTTAAGTTTGAACGGAGTTTTCAATTTAGACTTGTATATATATAAATATATATTTTGTTACCTCCCTTTCACTGCTTGAAAATTACGTATTATGAAATGATGATTGTCTTGAGATGATTAGCTGTAAATTTATATTTAGACATGTTAATAGTTAATATTAATTAATACTGATTTTAACCATGACTGTATGTCGTTTTATATTTTAATATTTTATGATGTATTTAAATGAGTAGTTATTGTTGCAAACTCTTTTTGAGGGGATAAATATTCAACAGCATAGTGTATTGCTCAAAAAGCAAAAAAAAAAATTAGGTTCATTTGACCATCTTCATTCTGTGTCAGAAACCTATGCTGTGTCAACTATTTAATCAATCCAAATTCAGAACTGTATCAAGCTTGAATGTTGTTTCCATAATAGGCTATTTGCCAATTCCCGTAATTGACCCTGTAATTAGAGATTCCTAAAACAGTTGTCTCCCTTATGAGGGACATTAATTTTTATTTACAATGGAGAGCTAGCAGAAAGAGCAAATCTACCTGTGCGTAATGTGAGTAATTTATATGGTTTTCAAATCTTTTAATAACCATAATTTGTTGTTTAACTAAATACGTTTGACATCAGAAATTATTTTTCGTGAAAAATTAGTTAAACCGCCGATGCATGGTCATCACTTTCAATTCATCATGCTTTGCATTGGCTAAAGTCAATTTTGTCCGGTATGGAACCAGTTTACGATTGTCAAAGGGAAGTAATTTGTTTAAAAAGTGTGTAATAACAGAATCAAATCGGTAATTGGCAAATGGCAAATGGACTTGCCCATACTGTTCAGGGTTCGACGTCTGCGGTCGTATAAAGCTGCGCCCTGCGTGGCATCTCGTTAAAGTTTATTAAATTATATTCTATGTTTAATTTTCATTATCAGGTCGTCTGTTTCTCATATATTATAACTATATACGGTGTACGGTATGACTTTCAATCATTATAAGTAGACAGGTTATATATATTGCAGTGCCAAGTATTCCGCTTCCTTTCGCAGCATTCCTGGTATTATGCTTGGTTATGGAGAATTTAACCTGCAAATAAAAGATGCAAAGACAACAGATTCTGGAAATTACACATGTTTGATAGTAAATTATTTCGGGCGTGCAGTAGAAACTATCGATCTTCAAGGTATTTATGAATCTTACTCAAATAGTGAAAACCCCTTCTGGAATAGTGTTACTCGATATCTATATGAAAACAAATACCCCAAAAAATACTGTAAATAATGTTAAATTTATTTAGTTTTTTTTTCGGCTACCACAGTGATCATTATGTATCTTGTAATAACAAAACGAGAATGTTAAAATGATATATTTCGAATTTGTAAATATATGTATCTTACTATCGAGAACATAAGAATTAATACAATTTTTTAAACGCTTTTGAAAAGTAAAAAATAACTGCCTATGGACTGGATTGATTGACTTCAGATGTCGTACAGAAGGTTCGATAACAGTTATCGTAATTGATAATATCTTTTTGATAAATAATTCAGAGAATTCTCAAATGAAATTGAGAATGGAAATAGGGAATTTGCCAAAGAGACAACAACCCGACCATAGAGCAGACAACAGCAGAAGGTCACCAACAGGTCTTCAATGCAACGAGAAATTACCACACCCGGAGGCGTCCTTCAGCTGGCCCCTAAACAAATATATACCAGTTCAGTGATTATCAAAATAAATTTACGACGGAAATTTACTCAAGGTTTCTTTTTGAATAAATTGAATATTAAAAGTAACAATTGCTCTTTCTTAGAAATATTTTTTCAGTTTCCAATTCGGAAACTTTGTACAGAAATTCGTGATAAAAGGGACAGCTTTCAATTTCTACTTGTTCATGTCTCTTTCTTTGACGGTGGTTTCTTTGGTTCAAGTATATGGTGTTGAGTACATCCTTATTTTTAAGATGATGTTGTTAGCCTAGGCCATGCAATTAGATACGATCCGAGGAAACTTATCATTTCTTTTCATAAACTTACAAAAAAATGTTACATATTGTTTTTATTGGTATAAGTATTTTTTTATCAATCAATTAAAACAAAACTGAATATTACTGTTATCAACAAATTTGTATTTCATGTTCTTGTACGTCAAAAAAAACACAGCCTCTATGCCTAAAATGGAACATAGAGGTATAATGCATTTCTTTTCTTTTAAAGAAAATATGACAGATACAATTAACATGTCAAAGGAATTTTTAAGCCACTCATTGATATATATTTATATGTACATCAATCTAACTCTAACACTGTTTGGTGTAATTTTCAGACTTATATATATTTTTCTGTGACTGTATCTTACATTAATTTATAGGATCCTTTACTATAGATAATTTAGCTGATCTGTTAAAATAACATCTCCATGGCTTATATATCATGTACTGTAGTACGACGCTAGATTAAAACTGACGTGGAAAGGTAACACCCGGCTTCATTTTTATGAAGGCTAGGTGGTTGTGTGGTCTAGCGGGACGGCTACAGTGCAGGCGATTTGGTATCACGATATCTCAGTAGCATGGGTTCGAATCCCGGCGAGGGAAATAATTATATTTATAAGTACGTCTGAACCAGTGACAACTATACAACAGATTTATCCATCGGATCACCAGCAGTGATGGCGATACATCTGTGTACATTATGTATATTCAACTCTTCTATATATATATATTGAAAAGCCAAAACAATCATTAATGAAAGATTTAAGCAAAAAATTACAGGTGAAGCGATTGGGAATCTCTTGTTTATATTAGTTTTTTTAGTTTTCGTTTGTTTTGTATTTGTCTGTTTTAATAAATATCTTTAACATCATTATCACCAAGATTCAATGTATCATCGTCTTCTCAATATACTGAAAAGGTGTGGTGGCGTATTTTTCATTAATTAAAACGTACCGTTTTATGCAATTACAAGTTTCAGAGGATTTGTGGCTACTCAAAATAAATAAATCTTAAATTTAAGTAATTTAGATATAGTAGACAGACTGAGTCACATGTATTACAATATTAAGAACAATTAAAAACCAATTGTTCAGAGAACAGTTGAATGTCTTTCCACATACATTTTCTAAATTATTGATGGAAAGCTTCTTCCGGTTTATGAAGTAAGGGAGATGATTGTCAACTTCCGGTTGATAACGAGTCACTTCCGGTCTCACATAATAGCTTTATTGATACTGATTCAAAACATGTATGGTTTCTACATACTTTTACCTGTAATAAGGAAGATAATAAATTCTTCCGGTTTAGAGAAGGTCACTCCCGGTCTCAAATGGTAGGTTATGTATAAAATTGAGAATGGAAATGGGGAATGTGCCAAAGAGACAACAACCCGACCATAGAAAAAAAAAAACAGCAGAAGGTCACCAACAGGTCTTCAATGTAGCGAGAAATTCCCGCACCCGGAGGCGTCCTTCAGGTGGCCCCTAAACAAACATATACCAGTTGAGTGATAATGAACGCCATACTAATTTCCAAATTGTACACAAGAAACTAAAATTTAAAACTAAAAATAATACAAGACTAACGAAGGCCAGAGGCTCCTGACTTGGGACAGGCGCAAAACTGCGGCGGGGTTAAACATGTTTGTGAGATCTCAACCCTCCCCCTATACCTCTAGCCAATGTAGAAAAGTAAACGCATAACAATACGAACATTAAAATTCAGTTCAAGAGAAGTCCGAGTCTGATGTCAGAAGATGTAACCAAAGAAAATAAACAAAATGACAATAATACATAAATAACAACAGACTACTAGCAGTTAACTGACATGCTAGCTCCAGACTTCAATTAAACTGACTGAAAGATTATGATTTCGTCATATGAACATCAGGCACAATCCTTCCCGTTAGGGGTTTAGTATAATACATGCATATTTAGAATAATAATCTAGTGTATAGGTACTTATATTAATGAAAAACTACAACCAATCCTTACTTAAGGATTCTTTATTTGCTACATCAATCGAGGGAGACGTCCTTACATTGATAGCATTTAACCAGCACATGTCTTGTTATATGTTTCTAAATATACTTTTTATAAGTATATCACAGACGACACAAATTTAACAACCAGATAAAATTTCTAAACAATTTTATGAAACCTATCAATTGATAATGTACATTTCATTAGGGACTATCATTTGCTTTTTTTTCATTTTCCTATTACATTTACGTTCTGTTTTTTTTTTCCTCTCTACATATATATATATATATATATATACACAACTCGTCTAAACATCAACCCAACAATGTTAGATCTGTAAATTTGCTTTCGCAAATTTTTGGTTCTTCCCTCGCCGGGATTCGAACCCATGCTTCTGTGATATCGTGACACCAAATCGCCTGCACTGCAGCCGTCCCGCTAGACCACACGACCACCTGGGCTCTCAAAAAAGAGCTTTCGCTGGCCGTGTGTTACCTTTCCTCGTCAGTTTTAATCTAGCGGCGTACTACAGTACATGATATAAAAGGTATGAAGATGTTATTGTTACAGATCAGCTAAATTATCTATAGTAAAAGATACTACAAATTAATGTAACATACAGTCACAGAAAATAATTATATTTATAAGTACGTCTGAGTCAGTGACAACTCTACAACAGATGTATCCATCGGATCGCCATCAATGATGGTGATACATGGCTGTGTACATTATGTATATACAACTCGTCTAAACATCAATCCAACAATGTTAGATCTGTAAATTTGCTTTCGCAAATTTTTGGTTCTTCCCTCGCCGGGATTCGAACCCATGCTTCTGTGATATCGTGACACCAAATCGCCTGCACTGCAGCCGTCCCGCTAGACCACACGACCACCTGGGCTCTCAAAAAAAGAGCTTTCGCTGGCCGTGTGTTACCTTTCCTCTTCAGTTTTAATCTAGCGGCGTACTACAGTACATGATATGTAAGGCATGAAGATATATATATATTTCTTAGTAACTCAGTCAACCATGTTCGTCAAAGTGTCATATAATTACTCGCCAAAACGTTATCCTAAAAATAAATTAAGGAATGAAAGTATATAAACATAATATTTATGTTATATGAATTTAAGGCGCATTACTACATAAGTAAGCCGTCTACCAAAACCAATAACAACAACAGCCTAATCACAATTAGGCAAACATTTTGAACACGTTCTTTTATATATATATCTTTGAAAGTGACAGAGGAGATCCAATAACAAGGAAAACATACGAATATAACCTTGACCTTTCACTTTGGCATCAAATCAATTTACTTCAGGTAGCTATAACTTACCATTTATGCTATAGGGCATGAAACAATTTTGGCGGAAGAAGAAAAAAAATAATCAGAACATATACCATAGGTCTATCAACAGAATAGTGGAAAGACCTTATAAAAACAATGGATTTAGTTTTGAAACGCTCAGTCACATATTTACATACTATAAACGTTAGATCGACAACAGAAATAATGTAACAAGATAAACAAAAGTATTAGGCCCTTCCTGAAAATCCGAGGCAACGTTTCCTCTATGTTTTAGCAAATCTATAGGTTTTGGATTTATTTAGTTTTAGGAAACAATTGAGTTTTCATCCCCGAAACATGAGACTTACATTTGTAAGGTTTTAATTTTTGATTATTGTATACATTTGTGCCAAAGCGATTCATATGTTACTCGTTATCTTTTTGTTAGAAATTCAATAATCATACATTTATCTTTTTTTTCTGTTTGTAGTCTCCAAAGCATGGAATGATTCTGTACGTAACTCAGGTGTTGAACCATTGACTATATCAAAGATTTATCCAGACTCTCGCACATTGAATAGTGATCTATATTCAGAATTCAAGGTTATTTGTGCAGTTAAGGGATTTGCATACCCTCAAAACGTATGTATAATAATATACATTGCATTTAAAGGGGGAAATCTATATGGCATGTAAAGGGCACTTGCTACGAAGTATAAAAAAGATCTAAGATATGATTTTTGTATTCAATCATTAAAAGTAAAATAGAAAAACTATAATTCCCTTTAAATAGCCAGTATGATTTAATTTTGTTGAAATAAGATAAGAAGAAATGATGATGACTTATTCACTTGCAAGTAAATAATTCGACCTCTTTGAATCAGTATTCATGTAAACTTCAATTTAACCCCTAAGGTAAAGATTGATAACGCATGCAGTTTACGTGTTCGGTTACTTAAAGAAAAAAATGTCAACATGGAAAGTGAAAACAAAGTTAAAAAATTTGGATGTCTGATCCGATCAACAAAAAATCATTCTGATACAGGTAAAAACGATGATTAACATTGATCTTTAATCTATAATATATAATTAAACAGACCTAGAAATATCCACTTGCACGAGAAGTTCCTTAATTAATTATATCTATACTGATGTTTATATCGCTTATATGACCATCGGAGGTCTTCGAAGGTCAACTCGATAGTACATAAGATTGGGTCTAGGCTAAAATACACAAGAAACGATGCTACATATTATCGAACCCATGCTTTGTTAATTATTCGTTTAAGACTTTTAATTTTTTGGATAAATGTTTGACATTGTTATAAATCAAATATGACAATTCGAGTTAGATCGAGCTGTGTATATTTGTGTCCATTCGTTTTTGGTTTTGATATATCAAAAATAAAAAACGATAAACACGGACCTAAATCGGTGAAGATGAATTTCACAGCTTATGGCCCTTTAATATGTCGATGTAAATTACTAATGAAGAGAAATCTAACTTTATACAGAACTAAATATATGAGAATTTGCGTAAAACCGGTGAAAATTAATTTGACAGCTAGTGCTTCTTTAAAAACATATTTTATTTTGTTTTTATATCTCGTACCTTGATTGAGTTAATATCATCAAGATGACGGTAAGTGTTGTTGAATTTCTTCATAATAAGGAATTTAGGCGGTTTTTCACTATGTTCATCGGTCGTTCGTTTTTCTTGCTAAATTAAACAAACTATGACATTCAAAATAAAAGACAAATCAATTTTATTTCAAAAGAATAAAGCATTCGTCACTTTTGAGAAATACATTTAACAAAACACAGATTGAACGTGGCCGGGTACTTGTATATCCCATGAACAAAAATAAACAAAGTACAATTCTGAGAGTTATTACGAGTTGGTTGACCGTTATGGAATAACCTTTTCACAAATGATATCGGATATGTTCCTTACGTCGTAACTACAATCCCCATCCCTTTCATGAATGTGACCTACCAAATTAGACTATTTACCAGATTTGTTATCACATTAGCAACACGACGGGGTGCTTCATGTGGAGCAGGATCTGCTTACCCTTTCGGAGTGCCTGAGATCACCCCTAGTTTTTGGTGGGGTTCGTGTTGTTTATTCTTTAGTTTTCTATGTTGTGTCATGTGTACTATTGTTTTTCTGTTCGTCTTTTTCATTTTTAGCCATGACGTTGTCAGTTTATTTTTCGATTTATGAGTTTGACTGCCCCTCTGGTATCTTTTGTCCCTCTTTAACTGACTTCTAGATCAAAGCCACTTACGATTAATACAAAAATCATGCATCTTAGACTAAATTAACAATAAGTACATATCCAACACATGTATGGATAAACAAAAGACTAATCAGGACGAACCCACCGCACACTGAGAGTGATCTGATGTGCTCTAGAAAGACAAACAAATACTGCTCCACACGTTGCACTGTCGTGATGCTCATATCAGTAGCAACTGCTCAATAATGTTATAATTTCTCCCGCCAGATCTGATTTTTGATTCATAGGGTGTGCATTTTCTTTATGTATTTAAAATTGCTCAAATTGAATGCTTTCTTACTAGTCAACACCTTATTGATTTATGATTAAAGGCCAATCCTGAAGTATCCCCATGATTCATTTGTGAATTATATTGAAGTTAATGGGTTATAAGTAGGAAAATCATTATTTATTTAATTGTGACGCATTCATTTTTGTCATGAAAATGTAGATTAAATAAAATTAGCTCCTTGATGGGTGCCCCTATATGCCTGTTTTAACACGTGTTGTTCCTTATCCTCATAACTATGTCTCAGATTTCCTAAAAAAAATCAATAGAACACTTTTTAATACCCAGTTTAATTAAATGATCTCTTATGAATTGAAGTTGCAAACTTCATTGAAGGTTTATGGGAGAATGGAATACAATAGAAAAAATCTGAGACACAGTTTTGGAGGTCAAAATGTGTTGTACAAGAATCTATAAAATATATTGGGATGGTATGAATAGCAAAGAAGCTAATTTCATTCAAGTGTGGGTTCACAATTTAGCAACTAATTACTGAATAATTAATTATGTAATAGCTATGTCATAATAAAATTATCACCATTTGCAAGATTGATCTGTCTTCTTTCTTTTGATACCTCATTTATAAAATTAAGAGTTGGATGAAAGACATTACATCCGTTTATAGCTGTCTGATTGGGGGTGAAAAAATCTTTGTATTGTGCTACCGTAACTGTATCTTGTATATCTATAAAAATTTTGGTATAAGGTAACCCGAACAATTTTGACCAAGCGTAGTAAATCTATCCTACTTGCGAGGGTCTGAACTCTTTATAAGATAGATATCTACTTTGGACTAACATCTGTTTGCATTCTTTGTATCAAATAGTATAAACTGTTACCATAGACTCACCTAAACGCCAAAACGAGATCATATTTCACCATTTTAACTATTGAAAATCCGCTGCCCTAATGATGGGATGTATGTTTTCATCTGCAGATAAGTCACTACCGATAGGAACGTTTTGTTAGCATTGTTTTCTTGGCAGCGACAAAATGTAAATCATACGGATTGCAAATTCCAACGTTCAGTACACATTAATATGTTTTATTTTTAAATAGATGACATGGGCTTTTTATGGGGTTGCTGGAAACTACTTACAGTTGTCAGCGGATGAAGAAGTAATGATCAGTGATACTACTGTAAAGACATTTTCAACACAAAACAGGACAGGATGTTTTTACACTTTGTATGTTGATAGACTACATTTTAGTAACAGTGGAAAATATGTGTGTGAAGCTTCTAGTGTTGATACTGGTTTAGCAATGGACTACCTTAACATGACGGTATCAGGTAAGCTTTCTTCAAAATGATTGATTTGTAGTAGAAGGTTTTACCACCAGTCCATCATAACATTCTGTTCTTGACTACGAATTGTAATATAACTTATTATATCCGCTAGTGTATTTTTTTCGTTCAACATCTTCACCATTTAGAATTTTACTTAAAACAAGTAACGAGATTTCAAATAAGATGTTAGACTATCTTTTAAATGTGCATATTATGATATGTTAACATTTAAACACCTTTTAAACGTATTAATTCTTGAGTTTTCCATAAAATACAAACGTTGTCATTTTTGTCGAGCATAGCGATCCTATACATTCAGTCGTCGTCGTGGGTGGCCGCAGCGTCTACAATTATTCACTCATTGGTTAAAGTTTTTGAAAGTTTAATAATATTCTTAAACTTTTCTATATTTCTACCAAACTTGGACAGACATTTGTTGATGATCATAAGATAGTTTCCCGAAGTAAATTTTGTAAACAAAAAATCTTGTTCATCCGTATTTTACTTATAAATGGATTAGTTTTTCTGCCAGTTAACATATTTTTCACTCTGTCTTTAAAATTCTAATAACTTTCTTAAATGGGCACTAGCTGTCAAATTCATGTCCACCGATTTTAATAAAATTCTCATATTTTATTTATAACAATGTATAACATTTTCTTCAACTATTAAAAGTCTAAAATAAATAATAAACAGGGCACGAGCATGAAAATACGTAGCTTCGTTTTGTGTGTATTTTAGTCCAGACGCCATCTAATTAGTTATTGAAAAGTCATACGATGACCATATAAGCGATGATAACATAAATATAGATATGAATAGATTAAGCAGACTGGTGCTGTTGGGTTATTCTAGGTCTATTTAATTTCATATAATAGATGAAAAATAAATGTAAAACATCGTTTTTACCTGTATAAGAATGATTTTTTGTGGATCGAATCAGTCAATCAAATGATTTATCTTTGTTTCACTTTCAATGTTGACGTTCTTTTCCTTTAAATAACTTTACACATACAATTCACGTGTTATCCATTTTCAGCTAAGGGGTTAAATTGAAGTTCACATGATTCAATGAGGTCGAATTATTCAAGTCAAGTGAATAATTAATAATCAATGTTTTTAGATTATTTTAACAATATTGAACTATACCGGCTGCTAATAGCTAATTATTATTTCACCAATTGCATTTCATTATATATTGATTGAGCAAACAAAAAAGGATATTAGATTTTTTATACATCTCATAGCAAGTGCCCCTTTAAACTATTCTGTGTTTCTGCCAAACTATGACAGAAGCTTATTTATGATCATAACCTATAATTTGAAATCAAACAGACCTGCAGGCCTTTTATAGCTGACTATGCGGTATGTGCTTTGATCATTGTTGAAGGTCGTACGGTGACTTATAGTTGTTAATTTCTGTGTCATTTTGGTCTCTTGTGGACAGTTGTCTCATTGTCAATCATATCACATCTTCTTTTTTATATTCAAAACCAAATCTTTATATCTATGTAAAAAATTGGTAAAGGTTTTAAGTAATTTATGGTAACGATATCCATGGTTTAATAATTTACCAGTAATACATAGAGTTCATAAGATTTTATGTCTGGAGAATTTTAGAAAAGGTATCAAAAGGCCTCTCCCTTTTTCCAAAGTCCGTTATTTGTCTCCTTTCTGTTAAATTCCATCATTTTCGTGGTTCTGACCTCAAACCACAATTATTCTTCCCTTTGCTACAATGCATTTTTTGGTAAAAATCAAATTAAATTAAAAAGTTTGCACTGCTTCAAACATAAAATAAATGTAACCGCTTAAAGATTATTATTATTCTTATAGAATAAAACAATCAATCAGTTATTTTTCTTTTCTGTCGAGAGCCCTATGAACGTGCCAAAGGTAAGATTAGAATCTTGAATAAATGACTAAGGCTAATTTCTACCATACCTTCATTTTTGTAAAATCAATCACTACTTTCACTTTCAACAATATTTTTTCCCAACAAGTTTTACTTATATCAATATAAATGCAACTGATACGACCCCTTTAAATAGTAAACATTTCAAAGAAAACTTTAGACAGAATATTTAGGAAGCTTTACCCCATATAATAATTTGGAACTATATTAAAGTGTATTTGCTTTTAACTTTCAATTCCAAGTTTCTTCTCCACGGCGATCACTGCTATAATTATATAGAGAGTCTCTATATATTATAGTAGTATAATCATAGTATACATGTAGATTAACGCGAAAATAATTGTACTCCCTCGGAGTACTTATGAAAAGCATGTGCAAGTTTAAAACCAGAAGTCTTATCTATGACTTTAAAGTCGGTTTGACGACGGAAACAATATCCGGACGCATTTTTTTCGTTTTTCTCCCAAAATAAATCAATTTAAATAATCATCAGAATGGATGACAAATGCGACTATGCATGGTTAATATAGGACACAGAGGCATGAAGATTAATTTATTGTGGAAGGAAGGAAGCGACACACAAAATGAGGTCTTCTTGTTTAATAGTTTAGATATATATATATACTTTTATAAAAAAAAAATCAGGAATTATGGATAAACACTACCAAAAAGTCATATATACTTTTAACTGGAATAAATATACAAAAAGAACATATATAGCCATCTTAAGAAGCATGAATATTTTAAAAAATGTTAAACATAAAACACTGCTATAAATCGTTGATTTCTACAAACTGCACTCGGTTAATTTGGATAACGTCAACTATTGCAGATATGCCAATCACTGATTTTCTCTTTTTTTCGGCATAAACATCCATGCATTTTAAAAAGCAACTTTTCTTTCACATATTGCATCTTGTTTTAATGCATATTGAAGAGACAAAAAGCTTTCACTAAATACATCTAAAGATGTCACAAAAGAGGTTCAGCCATCTCAACTTGATCCGGACAAAATTCTTTTTTTCGTAGCCAGGCAATACCCTATTCAGTCAGGTCATGGACAATGGACATTATAGTTTTTGAATCGGACTCTCTACGATAAATATGCGCATCTCGTAGCAAAACCTTACAGCAAATATTTTTCTCCAAAAGTGTGTTCAGTCTGTCTAAGACGTTTACGTCAGTTACAATTCCTGGAGTCTGTAAATAATGAGTTCTGTTGGATTTTTTGTACGTTTAGTTGCATAACTTTGCCGAGTTTTACAGCAAGTTGCATGCACTGTGCATTTACATTCGGAACATAAATGTGCATTTGATACTGTTTTGGGCATGTTATAAATACCTGGCATATCTTTGCAGTTATCATTTTTATTGGAAATGTTGGTATTATTAATTTAAATTTTGAAAACTTGTATATTTAATAGATTTTATTTAGTTAAATATTGTAACACTGCAAAAATTGTTCCTTTTATATTTGATAAATGGACAGGGTGTGAAAAATTGTCCACGTTAAGATCAAAACGGTAAGAAATAGATTTGTTTGTCTTTATTTGATTTATCTATAGTAAACAAATGATCTTTGGGTTATTAAAATCCCTGAAATAATATCAAGGAATCTATGAAATAATTTTTAAAATTTTTAAAGATTATGTTAAATCGCTGGTCATTTTCTGGGATGTTTTATAATCACTAACACATTTCGTGATTATGCATAATCCTTGGCAAATCGAGGATTCTACGGAATCCTTAATGATTCAAACTCACTATTACATATATAAGTCAGAATAATGCACACACACAAAGGTAATATAGCTGTTAAAATACTTCGAAATTGATAAAGGTAATAAAGATTAAAAAAATAATATGCAGGCTTTCCATGTTAGCCTTTTCTTTATATTGTTTTTATTGATCTTGTATATAAATCAAGTGTAACTTTATAATTTTACATGTAGATTATGTAGTATGCACAGTTATAGTAATGTTCTATACTTTCATCCGTATTTCAAAAGTTTATTGTAATGTCTTGTTTCAAATTAGAAAGAATTTTTCGCTTTGGAAAGACATACATCACTGTCCACGGTAAAGGTTAGGTTTGAGCATATGCAACTATGTTCACTAACAACGCATATTGTGTCTGCCTTTCCTTGTGCCTGTTTATCAGTAGTCTTCTGTGGTTTTTTTTGCTGGATTTGATATTTGTTTTTCGTAAATGTATTTTACATTTATCAGGCCGTTAGTTTTTTGTTTGAATTGCGTCACATTTTTCATCCCATTACCTATCTCGTTCACTGCTTTCATAGATCTTCCTGAACAAAAGAGGGACGAAAGATACCAAAGGGACAGTCAAACTCATAAATCTAAAACAAACTGACAACGCCATGGCTAAAAATGAAAAAGACAAACAGAAAAACAATAGTACACATGACACAACATAGAAAACTAAAGAATAAACAACACGAACCCCACCAAAAACTAGGGGTGATCTCAGGTGCTCCGCATGAATTGTAAAACAGTGTGTAACAGTGTATATGTTTACATCTTATAAAAATAATGTGTGTTTCTTTCACTTTCTCTCTCTCTCAAAGGTATGCCGATAGTGGAATCCAGTGATTTTGTATTGAATGCTACGTTAGGACAATCAATTTCAATGAAATGCCATATATGGTCGTACCCACATCCATCTTATACAGTGTGGAAACTAGAGGATAGTTTGTTATCATCAAGTTCTAGGTAAGGACTGTTCTTTATTTCGCGTCACTCCAAGTTCTGTAGATTATAAGTGGAATAATAACAATTCCATTTAAAAATATTCAATGTGGCATATCGTCTTAAATATAATAGTTCAGATGTGTTGTCATTAATTGGATTTTGGTCCCTATACTTCAAATTGGATACCAATTATAGTAAAGAAATAAAAAGAACAATCAACCAATCAATCAATTAATAATTCTGTCAGTCAAATCAAAAAATAATTCAAACAACGAAAAGATGTATTCAGTGTAAAACGGGCTGTAGGGTTCAAAAATGGTTTAAAATCTTCAGGAAAAAATTATTAACTATTGATAAGGAATTTTCTTTCATTAGCAACGTCAATCATAAAATATTAGCATAACGTCAATGATGCATTATTAGATTACAACACATGGGAGACGATACTAAGGGGGTATATATTAAAACATAATCATTAATTGTTTAAGAGTTTTAAGAATTGTTGAACATATCGATTGTGTTTTCCCTTATTTGATAAACAACATTAATTTTATTTTACCTCCTATACATTTCTAGGAACATTTAACGATAAATACGAAATGAAAGTAAATGTTTTTAATGTCGAGCTGGTTTGTGTTATCATCTTGTATACATTGCTAACAAACAGTATTTCTGTCGACATCGTCTATCGTAAAATTTTAACTCCAAGAGCCACTATCGGAAGCCCTCTAAACCAATCATATGAATAAAGGAAACAGTAGTATACCGCTGTTCAATAGTCATTAATTCACTTAGCAAACCCAAATCCGGTTCACAAAACTAAACTGAGGAAAACACATCAACTATCATATAAAAAAAGGAGAAAACAACGGAACAACATAAAACACATAACTGCTAGAAAGCGTTTTCCCTTATATGCAAATTATAGAAGAATTGTGAACTAAAAAAAAATAAAATAGGACTTTGTCTTCAGTTTATTAATAATTAGTTATCAACGGTTCAGTAAGAGGCGCATATAGACTGCTTTATTCTGAAATCGGAGGGGGCGTAGAGGATATAGCTATTAGGCATATATGATCGCTCTGTCTAACCGACATTTATAAGGATAATTTGTCCATCCGTGAAAAATCAAGAAAAAAGAGTCATGTCAAACGGTTTTGTCAATGTGTACGGTTATGTCTAAATATTTAACACAAAGCTGACCCGTTTAGGTATAGGAAATAACGCATAATCGCACGACGAAAATTAAAATCTGGCGTTCAATAGGAGTATAGGGGATTGTGGAGAACCAATTTATTTCAGAGGATAATTGATAACCTGTTTGAATCCGTAAACACTTGAATTTCTGCCCCTAAACAAATATATATACTAGTTCAGTGATAATGAACGCCATACTAAACTCCAAATTGAACACAAGAAACTAAAAATTAAAAATAATACAAGACTAACAAAGACCAGACGCTCCTGACTTGGGACAGGCGCAAAAATGCGGCGGGGTTAAACATGTTTATGAGATCTCAACCCTCCCCCTATACCTCTAGCCAATGTAGAAAAGTAAACGCATAACAATACTCACATTAACATTCCGAGTCTGATGTCAGGAGATATAACCAAAGAAAATAAACAAAATGACAATAATACATAAATAACAAGTCAACAGACTAATAGCAGTTAACTGACATGCCAGCTCCAAACTTCAATTTAACTGATTGAAAGATTATGTCTTCATCATATGAATATCAGGCATAATCCTTCCCATTAGGGGTTTAGTATCATACCATCATAACATATATGAGAAGAACATAACCCGTGTCATGCCAATAACTGGTTTCAAAATAAATGTGTTTAGTTCCGATGCAAAGACCCTACAAGTGAATCAATATAAACGCCAAAATATGCAATAAGTCTATTTGAAGGTTTTGTTAGCTTCTGAGGTGAATACTGACATTTTTGTGCTTGATAAAGAATATTTCCATAAAGTCTGCATGTTGAGCTATATTTACAAATGATGTCCTTATACCGATGATAAAATTTAGTAAGTGTTTTGAATAGTTTGTCATATCGAAAACCCATTGTGTAATAATTATTCAGTAATACATAAATTTCTCTCGTCTAAATCTAACGATGTTTAATACAAGAACGATTGCGTCAATAAGAATTCCAAAATAAACAGCACTGAACGATCTAAATTTGTAAATATTTAAAATTTGACAACGGTAGAGTAGTTACAACAGAGTCTGCGTATTTAAACAACGCAAACAAACAGCCG
Source organism: Mytilus galloprovincialis (assembly GCF_965363235.1). Lineage (NCBI taxonomy): Eukaryota > Metazoa > Mollusca > Bivalvia > Mytilida > Mytilidae > Mytilus > Mytilus galloprovincialis. The sequence continues at coordinate 47,206,199 of NC_134843.1, read as the reverse complement.
TTAAAATGTAATAATAAATTTTGACTAAAGTTAACTAGTTGAACATGGCTTGGTACTTTTACATCCCTCAAAAAATTAAGCAATTAAAATTGTTACATTTAACAGATTTAATAATAAGTAATATAACCCAAATGTGAAGCACTGCATGGCGTCGAACTACACCTTTTCATTTATCCCATTTGGTGCCAAAATTGTTAATTTTCTTATCCAAAATCTTTCCCGAGTGAGTCTATCCTCCCTAGACCAAGAAGAGTTGTGGTCAATGATTGTAATGGTCAGTCGATTGAGATCTGCCTTAGTGTTGCCAGGGTATCTCAAATGTCGACTGAGAGGGAGGTCTGGCTGGCATTGGTAGTCGCTACGATGACCGTTCATTCGTTTGTGAAACGGCTGTTCAGATACGCCAACATACTGTTTACCACATTTCACTGTAGGAGTACACAACATTAGTAGTCTTGAAATTTACATTGCAAAATATGGTGTATTCTGTACCAGTGGAGTGACTGTTAAAAGTCTGGGTAACCAGTATTTGTTTGCAAGTCAGACATCGTTTGTTGCCGCAACCCTTGCAAGAGCGCACAGACGAAGATCTTGCTTGAGAGGATAAATCAGCTCTCGCCAGCAAGTTTTTAAGGCTTTTTGGGACTACGGAAAGCCAGTACAGGTGGCTCGGGAAAGATCTTGGATAGTTTAGGATGTTTTTCGATTTAAATTTATGTTCCGGACCATACGAGTATTTGGACCATACGCGTGGGTATATACTCATATGGTCCGACCGTACGCATATGGTCAGGGTAATTAACAAGTTTACAGGTAACACCCAACTCTTTATAAGGTATAACCCTTGTAGTTGTCACGTCATAAAAAAGACGATATCAAAGGTCCTTTCATTAAATTATAATAAAAAATAAGCAGTTTCGTGCATTTAATTTTACTCACTATAGTCACTATAGTAAACACATTTTATACATATAGTCATTAACGACTTTTTGTTACGAGTGCATGGCAATATGTCGACTTAGGTAGATATTTCCATAATTTCTTAATGACTGTTATGGAATTTCCCGAGACCTCGGTATCACTGCAGGCAGCTGATAAGAAGGCTAGCTTTTCGCTCGAATGCAAATTGTATAACTGCAAAGGATCGTGCACAAACAAGACGTGCAAAGGCAGAATAAGTTACGGTACCGTGTGGAAGTAAATGCCATCCTAAGCGTAATTTTAGGAATACAATTCGCGATGAAGACTAACTGTGGCATCAATATTTGATTTTTATATAGCCTTTGCATTATAAAATTAATACATTTTCATGTAAACATCATTGCTTTTTTTGGATAAAGTTTATTAATATTTGAAAATATACCTATATGGTCCATATACTCATATGGTCCACCCATACGCGTACGGTCGGACCATACGCGTATGGTCGGACCATATGAGTATACGCATATGGTCATGACCATACGCGTATGGTCCAAATACTCATATGGTCCGAAACACATATATATGATCTTGAGATTGTATACGTATGTAATAAAGACGATTAAAACTCATTCCTTTGAATACGAAAAGCAGAAACGCAACATGAAGATAATTAACAAAATAAAACAGAGACCGAGGCTTATATTCCTGATATAAGCGTTGCAAGACTTAAACTTAGATTTGTATCTGGTAGGTGATAATCTTGACATTAATTTTATTTGATTTATTTCAAAAACAACGTTTTTAATTCGAATTGCAGATACAAGACTGAAATAACGGGTTTAAACCCTATAGAACAGAATTCTTTGCTGACTATTTCGTCTATTACCACTGATGACTTTGGTGTGTATGCATGTAGAGTGTATAATACTCTTGGATCTGCTATGGCTATTCATATTATACAAGGTAATGATACTTTACCTTTTGTTAAGTTGTAATTTGATTTGTTGTTTACTAGCATATTGATCACCAACCTTTGCATTCTATAGTGTATTGACAAGGGAAAGGCGCTAATCTTTTATAATTTTCCCAACTATGAAAAAAGGAAGATGTGGTAGGATTGCCAATGAAGCAACTTCTTATCAGAGACCAAATAACATTTTGTTATAATAAAACACCCATGCAACCACGCATCCAATATTGCATGATAGGACCCGATCACGTGGACCCGATATAGAGACGATGGATTCATAACATATGATGGAACATCAGATGAAATTATAGATTTATTTCAACTAGCAAATGATTATAACCCCTTATTAAAGTTCACCTATAAAATCTCAAACGATAAAATGTCGTTCTTAGATGTTAATGTAATTAAAGGTCAAAGATTTACAACACATGGCATTCTTGACCTTGAAATACATTTTAAACAAACCAATTCTTATTTCTTTCTACACAGAAATAGCTGTCACCACAGCATGTTTTCAGAGGATTTATTAAAGGTGAAGCAATACGGCAAATTATAAACAAAAGTGACCATAACAAATTAATAAACAAAGTAAAATTATTAGATAGGGGTTATGATAAAGTGGAAATATATGATAGAATTACTGATGCTTTATCAATTGACCGTACTAAATTACAACAAAACAAATCAAAAGAAAAACTAAATTTTCCATTAGTTTTAATAACTAAATACAATCCAAATATACGTAAAATGAAGAAACGTATAATGAAACACTGGCATTTATTACAGTTTGACGAAGATTGTGTACAAATATTCAATACACCAATAGTTGCGTATAGCAAACACAAGAGTGTTGGAGATATACTGTGTAGATCAATGTTAAAGACGTAAACATAAAATTGACAGTTGAACCCCTGATGATGGCAGATCTGTCATAATAACTAGATCTACTGAAGAAGAATTCAAATATATATATATCAATATACTTCTTCTTCTTCTTCTTTTCTGTATCTTCCTCCTGCTAATGAGGAGCACATCCAAACGGATTTTAAGAAATAGTTGGCTTATATTACACGGGCACAAATGAATAATTTTCATATTTGATTATATTAAAATAATGTATCTTAAAATGACCATCCCAAGCTTCACTGCAGAAACACTAAAATAGTGTCGGGTCCTACTGCACTTACCGAGAATCGTTTTTTGCATTTAAAACGATCTGCATTTCCTGTTTGATGGAATACAGTGCTAAGTTATTGTTCCGGTTAGAGCTTTTAGCCTTGAGGTAAAAATACTTGATGGCCAGATTTACTTTGAAAAATTCCACAAAACAATGTGACTTATTTAAACATCATCTACACGGGCAATTTCTTACTGCTATCTTATCCCCGCCTATCAACCCACGTGAATGTGAGAGGATTTTTTCTTAAGGTTTATAACATGTGTAAACCTAAAAATTACTCAGCCACCCGATGTGTGCCCAACAAATGCACGTAGCTAAGAGAATCACTTAATGTGAACTCAAAAATGGCACGTCGTTTTAGTAGAAATGCTAAAAAGTAAAAAGCAAAAATTCCGATTCTACAATAAAAATGAACGGAATGAATATAATATGCAGCAACGCATATTATCAAATCAGGAACAAATCCTGTTGGCGAAAGACTTGAAATTTAAACCAACGCCATCAGGCAAAAATTCAAAAATGTCTATACTAAAAGACTACACGGAATTTGCTAGAAAACTACGATGTTGGTATATGTTCAGTCATGAAAAAAACTGACCTTCATCCATTTCGTAACAATACAGGATATAACGCTCCCTCTACGTGCCATACGTTGGAAAATTATATCAATTTAACAAAGCTTGAATTGTCTTTTCTACCAAAAGAATAAAATGTAAAAAACAATCTTACTAAGGGCGAAAGAATAGCACTACTCAATTTTAGAAATGATGAAACGATAGTAATAAAAAAGGCAGATAAAAATTCAAATTGTGTTATTTAAGACAGGCTAGACTACATAACAGATGTAACAAGACAACTAAATACTCAACATTACTGCCAATTAGATTCATTTAACATGTTTTGTGTGGGTTCGTGGCCTAGTGGTTAAGACCGATGGCTACAGGGCTGAAGGTCCCAGGTTCGATCCTGACTCGGGGCGCTGGAAATTCAGTACCATTAGTAGGGTGATTTTCACCCTCCCACACACATCTCTGGGACCTAGACCGGAGATTAAACTAGAATGGGTACTTTGATTGCCTCGGTTGGTCAAAGTGGTCCCCGACTTTGACCTGGAGATCAATTTGTAGATATCTCTTCGGTTTGTCTGATCCCGCCGAGAAGCCTGGTGGTTTTCCCCGAGTTCATCGTTTTCCTCCAACATAATAACAGACTTCCCTGTATTTCCTTACACTCCCTCTGTGTTGGGTTGGGGATTGTCCTGGTTGTGGGTTGTATATAAGTTAGTGACACATCTCCATTAATCCTGATAGGAAGTGTACACGGATTCCACTGTACCCTCGCAGCAATCGAGGGGTGCTCCGCTCACGGATGGATCTTCGTACATACATACATACATACATACTTGGCAGAATTGAAAACCCAGGTCATTGAGTATGTCAAATCAATTCACAACCGAGCCATAATCGACAAAATATCATTTAAATTTTAACAAATGGTCAAAATATAAAAGATGCACGTTTAGGGAGAATTTATATTATCCCAATATTCACCGTCTTGAAACTGAGACGTTTAAACTAATACAACATGATGGATAAAATAAAATGAATATAATTCCACCTGGCAGACCAAAGGTTAACGGCCTTCAACAATGAACAAAACTTTGGCCGCATAGTCAGTTATGAAAGGCACAGAAATGACAAATGTAAAATGCATTTTATTTGAAAAAAAAATCTTCATTTATTAGAATAATGGTATAATAATTGTCAAAAGTGAGAGGTAAAATCGTGTTACTTATTTGAATCATTAATGATACTTTTAGATGTTAATGAATGCAGCTATAATCCTCCATGCAACCAGGGCTGCAAAAATAATATTGGTTCCTACATTTGTGTGTGCAATGATGGATATGCTTTTACAAATGACAGTTTGACTTACTGTGAAGGTAGGTTTGAAGACGATGTACTTATACTTATAGTTTTATGGTGATGAATTATTAGAAATTAGAAATATCAATTGTTTGAAGATCATTTGATTTTTGTACTAAACATCACGAATTTCTTTGCTTCAGTTAGTTTAAGTAGTAGAATAAGTTTTGATCCATTATACTGAAAACTTATGTGTTTATTAATATGTTTTGAAAACTGTAACCTAAAAAAAAACCCCGGTCGATTTGAGTACATGACTCATATACTCGAATTATTATTATCACCTTGTAACCTTAATTTTTCTGTTTTCCTGAAAGCAATGAATAATTTTCCACGGGAAATTTAGCCAACAACAATCAATAAATCAATCCGATGTACTGCTTTACTTACTATTCATCAGTTATAATTGTTATTAGTCCTTACAAATTAACCTGTGACATCATTAACGGAGTCTTCAATAAGAATACTGCAGTCTATAATCTAAGGAGTAGGGGCTATAATGGTCCGAGAACACAGTTATTTCGTAGTGCATTTCTTTAAGACAATACAAGTAAAGAAATTAAAAAAAAATCGGCGCTTTCTTAAAGCATTTTTACAGTAAGGTTTACTACTTTTGGGACACATTATATTGAAATTGTAGAAATAGTCATCACCTCTAACTCAAAATATGAACATTTTATGGTAAGGGGTCTTGGAATTCTTTTGACAGCTTCCGAAATGCTTATTTTTAACCTTTTCAGCTGGACCAAATAACAACTATACTTTCCAATTCTTGAACCATTTTTTAAAAAATGTAGATCAAATCCCCTACATGCTTTTTGAGGCATAATACATGAAGATATAAAATAGGCAATGATAAAAAAAAAATGGCTAGTAACACACTGTCCCCACTATGGCCTACATTCGTAGACAAAGAAAATCAAGAGACGATAAACAACTGTGTTCACGGACCTAATGGCATAAAAGGGCCCAAGATTTACAAAACAATAAAAGTGTAAACGGAACAGATTTTTCTCCATAAACTATAAGAATATAAGTCAATGAATTTTGTCCACCAAAAATAGGTTTAGTTACGTCACACTTGTAGGTGCAAAAGACGTCATAATCGGAAATATAGGCAAAAATGCAGAAATAAGGTTGTTTTTTCTGTACATTTTAACTCACGCACCAATTTGAAATTTTAAAGTCATATGAAACAAGTGACTGGTGAAAAAATAATGTCAATCATTTCTTGAACCAATGCATGCATTTATGATTTTATTAACAGAAGTTTACCGATTTTCATCTTTGTAAATAATCAATTAAAAAGCATGGATATTCAGGTAAGCACGTGCATAACTTGTACAATTACAGTAGATGCAGTTTATTTCAACGACGGAGCGATGTTTCCGTTTGTTGACTCTCTCTGCCAATTTGGTTTTCCTCTTCGCACTTTTTATAGAATGTCAAAATGAGGTATATGGAAAATGTGTCGGCGAATTGTTGTTTAGAAGCCAACAATAAAATTTTTTTAAACTTCTTCTTATTTTTGATAAATTAAAGAATTTTCTTCAGAAAAAAAGTGTATGGACGTAAGTTGTATAATAACAACTAGCCATTCAGTTATAAAAAAAAACGTATGCATCATTTTTATATCTTTGATATGACATTAACATTTTAACAAGTGCATAGTTACATATCAAACTTCCGCTAAAAATATTTTTGGTGCAAGGTTTGTGCGATAGTTTATTTTATATTTTTTCCTAACCAAGCATTGCAATAGTACACTGATAAATGAGATCTGTTCTTCCATCAAAGATTTATTTATATATTCGTATAAAAATCAGGTGATATGGTATGATTTCAAGTGAAACAACTATCCACCAACGTTATAATTGAGTGGATGTAAGCCATTAAAGGCAACCGTACGGCCTTCAACAATCAGAAAAAATCCACACCGTATGATTGGCTTTAAAAGACCCCGACATGAACAGTATGAAACGTTCAATTTAGAAAACTTACAGCCTTATTTATTCTAACGTCAATCTACATTTTCGATTATGAATCAGTAACGTATAATTCTATCAATCTTTTCGTCGGATCTATGATTTATGAGAAAAAGGGAGGGGAGTAATTCTAGGTAACAAAAATATACCTAAAAAAGATTTGAAAGATTTGATGCTTAAATTTACATAATTTGTAATGAACGTGATACTTATTTTGAAAATCATGTCATCCTAATTCAAATGTGATATGTATTTGGTGGAAATAACCATTGAGTACATGCTTCATAACATTTTATTGCGACAAAGTAAAGAAATACAACGGAAACCGCAAAATCGTTGATTTGATCAATTATAAAGGAATATTACTCCAGAAGGGTGAAATTGACCCCATCTCACTTCACCCCAAAACCAATCTAGCTTGATATTTCTCTGGGGTAAAAAAGAAAGATGGACGATACCAAACGATAGTAAGGTAGTCACAAATACAACAAAGAATAAAACAAAAAAATTGTATAAAAAAGAGATAAAAGTTTTAAGATCACAGATACTAATGACCAATCATCCAGGCACTCTTACGTGTTTCCAACCACCTTAGTAAAATTATACTAACTTCACCTGCATATGGAATACAGTATCCAAGAGCTTGCAGCTGATCCGCAGACTTTATAAACGTTACCAGTGACGAAAGTTAATAAACCATGTGTATGTCAAGGAACGTCTCGTACTTTATCTAAAGAAAAGTTCATCGGAAGGTAACAATACCTTGTTGATAAATATCCTGTACACAAAATATTCACCAAAAGTGGCGTGGCGTGGTTTGTGAAATAGCTGTATTTACAAAAGCAACCTATACCAGTATTTATTCAAATAGAAACATCATGAAAAAACACTTTTTTCCCACAACACTGTGTATTCTCTCACTTTTCTTTTACAGTACATTATATGCCCCCACTCCTGTTTCCATTTTTAAAGAATTTGAAAACAAGACCTTAATTATAGAGAATGTTTTCGTACATAAAACTAGAACATACCCGTGATATCTCGGGTCCTTGACTGAATTGAAGTATATAACTATGCGTTAGCCTTATTTTGGTATTAGTACTGTCATATGATAAAGTCATGCTGATTATAAGATACACAGTTTCCTCTGCTTTCTGTTTGAACCCGTCGACTTGGAACTTATCAATTTTTGGTAATATTATTTTTTTGGAAAACAAAAGGTCCTGGAATGGAGTATTTTTTAATCAACAGCATTGTCCTATATTAGTTATAAATAAAGTTGAATTCTTTGATTCGCTGTTTTACGTCATGTCCGCTAACAAATTGAAAACTGTACCTAAACGCCTTATTATAAGTCCAGATTTTTAGTATTCGTATTGTTATCTTACTGATTAAATTACTACAATAGGGAACACTTTGACAATGATTGAATTTAGTAGTGTCAACCCTGTGACTATGATCCGTGTATATAGCAAAATCCTAAATACACCGTTTGGTGTTGCGCCTGTCAGATGCGCAACGTACAGATAAGATAATAGGTAACAGGTGAATATACTATTGGTATCGGTATCGGATATGACCTGGAACTTGTTAATTATTGGCAATATTAATTATGTGCAAAAACAAAAGGGTCTGGAGTGGTGTTATTTTTAATCTACACCAGTGTCTTATATAAGCTATATATAAAGTTGAATTCTTTTATTTGTCGTTTTTACCCGATGACGGCTGACAAATTGGACCTATTTTAGTATTATAGATGTATAGAACCTGTGTGAAATTATTCTGATAACAAGTTTCGAGTATTGCAAAATACTATAAATATACTGTAAATATAAATGTTAGTAGTTAATCACTCCAATATTCGGGATTATATAAAGTATCAAATCCTGCCTCTGTCTCCAGTCAACATCCTACTTTGTGTGCTTATTTATCAACAAATTAAAGTTCATCTCCAACATAATTTATCTAATATATTAACTGAAAGTGTTTTAACAAAGCCATACTGCAAACGTTGTGTGTTTAAAGTTACCAGTCTGATGCATGTATTCACTAAAAGTTTTATTATTGACTGCTAAAATCTGTGTTTTGCATACTTTCCACGCACAGTTATTTTTTATGTACATTTAAAAATAATAAAAATCCTAGCGTTTACAGGTTAAATTATTTGATATATGACCAAGGGGATATGCATTTTTCTCTATTTTTTACACTCATATATTCTCTCCTGGCAGCATCATCAACCAATAAAAACTGAAAGTGATGATCAACACGAATCAATCAAATAAAATATATCAAATTATATAAAGGAATACTTTAAAAATGCTTTTTGATTTGTTAATAAAATACCTTTTCGTACCATATACTCAATTCAGATTGTACGAAAACAATATTTTTTTAAGCGGCGAAGATCACTCTTTATCAATTTGGTTCAACAAGAAAACTCAAACACATACATTTGAAAGTTAAAATACATGAACATGAGAGAAGCTTACTAACTTAATAGGGACCTGAAGAGTAGGCGAATTCCTCTAAGATCAACTTGGGGGGGGGGGGGGGGAGGTTGATTTGTGAATATATATTTTTGCTAAAAAAAAACAAAATAGGCTCCTCATATTTAATGCGTTGAACTAAGTTTTTTTGGGCGAAATGAAGATTTTTATCAGTACCACAAGCTGATTAAGAGGTCAAAGCTAATAAAAAAATTGTAGAAAAATCATTGTTTGCAGTCTTCATCTTCGTGAACCATTTAGAAATATTCATTTTATTACATGTTTTTTATTACAGATATAAATGAATGTATCAAACCAGAAACACAGACCTGCTCTCAAATATGTACGAATTTAAATGGGTCATTTTTATGTTCCTGCAAGGATGGATATACAATTGAAAGTAACAATTATGACTGCAAAAGTAAGTAGCTTATTTAGGAATGAAACATAACCTTACGCTATAAATCATTAACCTTTTTATAATGCAAATAAGTGTTATTTAGACAAAATAATATTTATTATAACATTCTTTTAAATAATCACAGGTGGTTTGCCGTTTTCTTAAAAACCTTTTTTTCAGTTAACTTCCCCATGGGTATATCAATTTTTATGTTAAATGCATAATCATGTATGTGTCGTGTACAAGTTGCGATTTTATACATGTTATCACGTGTACAGAAATTTTGTTCATGTTATAACTTGTAGAATGCCAAAATATAAGATATAACATGTAAAAAAGAACCTTAGATAATGCTTTAAATTTGGGTTTAACTTGCACAAAATTTTAAAACAAAGTTCAAATATAGCCGAATATACATTTGAAATTTATTGAATAATAAAGATAAATGGTAATGTGTTTTTTTTCTTTAGAGCACAGTGATTGCAGAGTTTCAGAAATGTTTTATTGCTTAACGGCTTATGTTGGCATAATGCATTTTCATGACATTGTATGTTTATGCAGTCCACCATGGCCTTAGGCAGCTTAAATATTAAGTTTAAACTCACAATTAAAATTCATCAGGTTAGAATACTGAATAATGTTTGTTGACTACATGTGTGGTTTAAAATGTTTTTAGTATTATAATATTATAGCTATTAATCTGGTCATTAATAGATTAACAAAAGGACAAAGTACGCTAAAAACATGAATGAACAATAAAAAGAATGAAAATTTATTGAGGTTTATGATATTGCTGTAGTAACAGTGACATATCTTTATTATCAAATTTTGAAGAAGTGAAAAAAACATTTTTATGCAATATTTTGTACATATTATAACATGTACGAGGTAAATCTGTACATGTTTTCACTTGTATTTTTGCATTGTTCACATTATGACATGTTCAATATGTTTGTATAGGTTATAACGTGTACAAAATCACAACTTGTACACATGTATATACTAAGATATGAATGTCTTACGTTTTGCTCAACGATATTAATATAAGATTGTAATATATAAAGATATTATAAAATCGTGTAAGGAACATATCCGATATCATTTGTGAAACGGTTATTCCATAACGGCAACCAACTCGTGATGGCGTCCATAAAAATTACGAAGAGATGATTTCAACCTTACCATTTGGAACTATTGGTTTAATAGCTTCCTTGTGAGCAGCAACCCTCTATCAAGAAAACATGATAATGCAATGCAAGCACGGGAATATCGTATCAATTGGGAGATATATATGCTTAAACATAAAAAATTATAATTCATTTTTGAAGACTCATTACAGCGGAATATTTAAAAACTAGTCCGCTTTTAGCAGTGTTTCATGAATAAAACATAATGAATCTACTATTCACACATATAAACAATAGATGTATATAGACACAATATAACAAGCAAAAAAAAACATGATATTATAGTATACATTGTTGCTTAACTTATATAATTTTCACAATTTAAAAAATATAATGACTTGTAAGAGTATTTGAATGCAGATATACTTTTTGGTTTTTTTTTTTTAAATTTCACTGGATAGTTAATTCCAGAATTTGTACCACTTAAAGACTTTTTTTTTCTTCATAATTCTGTATTTGCTTTAGGGATAATAACATTATCTGATCAATGAAGTCGAGTATTGTACGATTGTTTACTATATGTAGGCACAGTAAGACTGAATACATATTTTGGGTGCCAGTTCATGTTTTGATTTATATATTTATAATGACTTGTAGTAAAGTATTCACTTAGTAACGGGAATAATTCCAGAATTCTTACATAGATGGTTTACCAATATCTTGTTCGTTAAAAATAATTATGATGCACTTTTTTGCAACATTAATAAACTGTCAACTAAAACTTGTTACAGTTTACCCATACTGAACAACAGTAATCCAAAGGTGGAAGAATATATGCATTGTACAATAGTGCATTATAATTCAAGTATTCCTTGATTCTTTTTTATAAAGCTACATTTATATATATATATATATATAACTCGTCTAAACATCAACCCAACAATGTTAGATCTGTAAATTTACTTTCGCAAAATTTTGGTTCTTCCCTCGCCGGGATTCGAACCCATGCTACTGTGATATCGTGACACCAAATCGCCTGCACTGCAGCCGTCCCGCTAGACCACACAACCACCTGGGCTCTCAAAAAAAGAGCTTTCGCTGGCCGTGTGTTACCTTTCCTCGTCAGTTTTAATCTAGCGGCGTACTACAGTACATGATATATAAGGCATGAAGATGTTATTGTTACAGATCAGCTAAATTATCTATAGTAAAGGATCCTACAAATTAATGTAATATACAGTCACAGAAAATAATTATATTTATAAGTACATCTGAGTCAGTGACAACTCTACAACAGATGTATCCATCGGATCGCCATCAATGATGGTGATACATGGCTGTGTACATAATGTATATACAACTCGTCTAAACATCAACCCAACAATGTTAGATCTGTAAATTTGCTTTCGCAAATTTTTGGTTCTTCCCTCGCCGGGATTCGAACCCATGCTACTGTGATATCGTGACACCAAATCGCCTGCACTGCAGCCGTCCCGCTAGACCACACGACCACCTGGGCTCTAAAAAAAGAGCTTTCGCTGGCCGTGTGTTACCTTTCCTCGTCAGTTTTAATCTAGCGGCGTACTACAGTACATGATATATAAGGCATGAAGATGTTATTGTTACAGATCAGCTAAATTATCTATAGTAAAGGATCCTACAAATTAATGTAATATACAGTCACAGAAAATAATTATATTTATAAGTACGTCTGAGTCAGTGACAACTCTACAACAGATGTATCCATCGGATCGCAATCAATGATGGTGATACATGGCTGTGTACATAATGTATATACAACTCGTCTAAACATCAACCCAACAATGTTAGATCTGTAAATTTGCTTTCGCAAATTTTTGGTTCTTCCCTCGCCGGGATTCGAACCCATGCTACTGTGATATCGTGACACCAAATCGCCTGCACTGCAGCCGTCCCGCTAGACCACACGACCATCTGGGCTCTCAAAAAAAGAGCTTTCGCTGGCCGTGTGTTACCTTTCCTCGTCAGTTTTAATCTAGCGGCGTACTACAGTACATGATATATAAGGCATGAAGATGTTATTGTTACAGATCAGCTAAATTATCTATAGTAAAGGATCCTACAAATTAATGTAATATACAGTCACAGAAAATAATTATATTTATAAGTACGTCTGAGTCAGTGACAACTCTACAACAGATGTATCCATCGGATCGCAATCAATGATGGTGATACATGGCTGTGTACATAATGTATATACAACTCGTCTAAACATCAACCCAACAATGTTAGATCTGTAAATTTGCTTTCGCAAATTTTTGGTTCTTCCCTCGCCGGGATTCGAACCCATGCTACTGTGATATCGTGACACCAAATCGCCTGCACTGCAGCCGTCCCGCTAGACCACACGACCATCTGGGCTCTCAAAAAAAGAGCTTTCGCTGGTCGTGTGTTACCTTTCCTCGTCAGTTTTAATCTAGCGGCGTACTACAGTACATGATATATAAGGCATGAAGATGTTATTGTTACAGATCAGCTAAATTATCTATAGTAAAGGATCCTACAAATTAATGTAATATACAGTCACAAAAAATCACTATATTTATAAGTACGTCTGAGTCAGTGACAACTCTACAACAGATGTATCCATCGGATCGCCATCAATGATGGTGATACATGGCTGTGTACATAATGTATATACAACTCGTCTAAACATCAACCCAACAATGTTAGATCTGTAAATTTGCTTTCGCAAATTTTTGGTTCTTCCCTCGCCGGGATTCGAACCCATGCTACTGTGATATCGTGACACCAAATCGCCTGCACTGCAGCCGTCCCGCTAGACCACACGACCACCTGGGCTCTCAAAAAAAGAGCTTTCGCTGGCCGTGTGTAACTTAGAAAGATAAACAAAAATAAAAGAGATAATTCTTAGAATTAGACAGTAAAAAATAAACTCATCATAGATGCCAGTTGTAAACGCCAAATGCTTGTTTCGTCTACAAATTACTCATCAGTAGCGATCGATTTAAAAGAGTTCAAAAGGCCAAATAAAGAACGAGGCGAAAGAGCACTGAAGACCCAAATCTCCGAAAGGTTTTTCCAAGGGTGCTAAACAGATTCGTATAAACAAAATAGGGGTTATTCCCCGAATAAAAATAACCATGGAAGTTAATCCCTTTTTATTTACATAATTAGTGAAAAAGTATCATATGTTTTGTATTTGATTGTAACAATAGTTAATTTGCTTCAATTAAAATAGGTTGAATGATTAAAATGATTTTTAAAGCTAGATTAAATATACGTGTTTTGAGGGGAGACAGCACTTTAAACATTCTGGGTTTTTTTGGCAGTGAAAATTGAAAACCCTTTTTTGTAGCCACTGTAGCTTTTTGAAGCAGGCGAACATTTTTTGAAAGACCAGGTTAAAATCTATGAAATTCATAGTTTTGATTATGTGAAATGTGCCTGAATCATGACTACATGGGTATACACATGACCCAACTTAAGATTTTTCATGTTTAGATTAGGCATCATTTTTCACATTTTCTCTTGATAAAACTTTTATATTATATTAAAAGTACACTTTATTTTTTTTCATTATGAACTAGAACAATTATGATTCCAGTAATATTTAGTTTTATACAAGTATTTTTATAAACAATACCACCACTAAGGGTCCCTTATACATGGTCCATCAAAGAACGGCGTCCTAAAAAACCAGTTGATTGCACCCTTAATGCAACAAATACCCATTAGATGTTGGATGTGTACTGATTGATGAATAGTCTTAGATGCATGATTTTTTTATTAGTTGTTAGTGGCTTTGAAGTAGCAGTCAGTAACGGCGAGTACTCTCAGATCTCTACTAAGTGTCTTTTTTGTTGTTGAGATATACAAGTACCCGGCCTCGTCCACTCTGTGTAGTATTTCTATTTTGCATCCATCTTATGAGTTCAGCTTTTTTCATCAGAATTTATAGTTCGTTCTCATGTTGTACTGTTACACCACTGTTTCAGGTTAGGAGGGTTTGGGATCAAGCTTACATGTTTAACCCCTCCACATTCTGTATGTATGTAAAATTTAGAATGGAAATAGGGAATGTGTCGAAGAGACAACAACCCGACCATAGAGCAGACAACAGCAGAAGGTCACCAACAGGTCTTCAATGCAGCGAGAAATTCCCGCACCTGGAGGCGTCCTTCACCTGGCCCCTAAACAAATATGTATACTAGTTCAGTGATAATGAAATCCATACTAAACTCCAAATTGTTCACAAGAAACTAAAATTAAAAAGAATAGAAGACTAACTAAGGCCAAAGGCTCCTGACTTGGGACAGGCGCAAAAATGCGCGGTTAAACATGTTTATGAGATCTCAACCCTCCCCCGGTACCTCTAGCCAATGCAGAAAAGTAAGCGTATATCAATACGCAAATTATAATTCAGTTCAAGAGAAGTCCGAGTCTGATGTCAGAAGATGTAACCAAAGAAAATAAACAAAATGACAATAATACATAAATAACAACAAACTGCTAGCAGTTAACAGACATGCCATCTCCAGACTTGAAATACACTGATTGAAAGATTATGTCTTCATTATATGAATATCAGGCACAATCCTTCCCATTAGGGGTGTAGTATCATACCAGCATAACATAGATGAGAAGAACATTACCCGTATCATGCCAACAACTGGGTTTTAAAAAAATGTGTTTAGTTCCGATGCAAAGACCCAATAAGTGAATTAATATTAACGCCAAAATAATGAAAATATGCAATCTTTAATGACCTGACAACAGTATCGTAACTTTATCCCTTCTTAATAAGTCTATTTAAAAAGTTTTGTTAGCTTCTGAGGTGAATACTGACATTTGTGTGCCTTATAAAGAATATTTCCATAAAATGTTGGATTTGAAATACCTGAACGTATTAGCAGTCTGCATGTTGAGCTATATTTACGAATGATGTCCTTATACCGATGATAAAATTTAGTAAATGCTTTGACCAGTTTGTGATATCGAAAACCCTGGTGTAATAATTTTTCAGTAATACATTTCTCGTTAAAATCTAAAACATTGTTATATATACGAGCGAATAGTACAAGTTGGGATATATAAACACCGTAAGATGTTGACAAGGGAACGTCACCATCTAAAAATGGATAATTAATGATAGGAAATGAGAAATCATCTGTTTTATCATAAATTTTAGTATTAAGCTTTCCCTTAATGATAATGTGTTTGTCCCAAGTCAGCAGCCTGTAATTTAGTGGTTGTCGTTTGTTGATGTGTTACATGTTTGTTTTTCGTTCATTTTTATGGCCCCGCAACGAAGTTGTTGGTGCCATATAGTTTTATCTTTGTCCGTAATTCCGTCATTTTGAAAATTGTTGAAAATTACAGTTATAAGGACTTTTTTTTATAAACGCCTCCAAATTTGAGCTGATTTTTGAGTTGAGACTACCAGCATGTTTGTGTCCACATGTGTTATTGAAATTGCAGATTTTTCAATTTTTTGAGACGGGGCCATTAGTGTCGCTTTGACACATCTAGTTTGTACATAAATAAGGCCATTAGTATTTATCGTTTGAATTATTTGACATTGGTAATTTCGGGGCCATTTATAGCTGACTATGCGGTATTGGATAAGCTCATTGTTGAATTTTGTACGGTGACCTATAGTTGTTAATTTCTGTTTCATTTGGTCTCTTGTGGAGAGTTGTCTCATTGGCAATCATACCACATCTCCTTTTTTTTAATACATAATATAGTGAGGATGTAGCAAAGAAATGTGTTAGTGAATGGAGTAAAACAATTGTGAAAAATATTATATGGCATGTGTACATTAGATTAAAATCATCAGTTTGTTATATTTAATCCAGATATTACAGATTTGTACATAGCAACCAGATATAAGAAAACCAGACTCAAATTTGGAACCAAAAGTTGCACATGATAGGGGAGGATTTTTCTAAATTGACCTATACTACTGATCAGTAAAGCAATTTTTATGATTTTTTTCTTTATTAAACTGAAGAAATGTGATACAGGAAATGTTTGGAATATGCCAGTTAAACTATTTGCCACTGGTCAATACGCCACCACTATGAGTCATAAAAAAGAGCTGTAGTTTCACTATTTATTCTCACAGTCCTAAAAGTAAGACATCATTTTAGTCGATATCCCTGATTGTGGACGTTTCGTCCCCGAGGGTATCACCAGCCTAAAATTCAGCACTTCGGAGTTATATGAAATTTTGTTTTAATTTCCTGTTTTGAAATTGAAAACTTTTTTGGTAGCCACTATAGCTCTTTTCAAAAGCAGGCAAACGTACAGCAAGAATTTTTGAAAGACCATGTTAAAATCTGTGAAATCATACCGTTTTGAGTATTTGAAATGTGCCTGTATCATGCCTACATGCACAACAAAAGTCTAAAAGTCTGAAAAGACTAATTTTCGTCTTAATTTGCATAAACAATTACTCGCCATTCTCCAAATGTATGACTTGTGTCTTAATTTTTCTTGACAAATTCGGATTTATATTAAATTTGTATGAAATTCACTTGACCAATCCTCACTTTTGAATATGGTCTTTAAATTTCTTGACAAATTATTGACATTATTATCGATGAGTATAAGTGTTTGTCAAACTGCTATATATCTCACCAATTTTTTCCGGGAAAGTGATTGGTTTAATTTTTTTGAAATTTTTATATATTTTTCAATGGGTCATAGTGAATATTTTGTCAACATTTTATGAAAATTAAACGAGCCAAATTAATTTTAGTCAAGGTGTTGGGTACAACCTTAATTTTACAAATCATGACCAATATACATGATATAAGTTTATTTTTATTTCTCTTTATGATATTCAATGTTGAAATGGTAATTACACACTTATGATCAATTATTGTACCAAAATGTAGTTTTTATAAATAGCAAAGTATTATTGTATTCCAACAGAAGACAATTTGTGTTATGTCATCTGTTGCAATATACACGTGGACAGGATGTTCCCCATAAAGTTAAGGTATTCCAAATAAGCTATAAATACCCCAGGGTACACGCGACTGTCATATGGGAAACTACTGCTTTATCGGTAATCAGCCATGCAAATTACCAATTGACTGACCATGCCACTACAATTTAGAAAGTTTTTTGATAGATTAAACTGAAATGTTAAAAACAGGAGGTAAATTTCATCAACCAACTCGTGATGGTGACCATAAAATGAACGAAGGGATGATTTCAACTTCACCATTTGGAACTATTGGTGTACATAGCTACCTTGTGAGCAGAAAATCAGGATAGAAAATAAAAGCCCGGGAATACCGTTTTAGTTGGAAGATATATACTCATTCAGCAGCCCCTGCTGGTATGTTGCAATGGAAAGTTCATAATCGGGTAGCTGAAATCATCACTTTTGTCGTAAAGTCTTGTTTTTAACCGACCCTCATTGTCATTTTCTAGATGTAGGTTAAGATATGAGGCAGACTCAACTTTATATGTAGTCTTCTTTATCCCAAGTTCGATGGAATAGCGTTAAGAAAATAAATTCGAAGGATACTTATTTCCTTTTTTTCTTAGAAGTTCTTGTATGAAGCAAGCCTTTGAATAACACAGCAACAAGTCGGCAAGTCGGAAATACTTGTGTAAAGAGTAGAAAAGTCAGATGTTTTAATAATATTGCAAGATGGAAGATTGTATGAACTCTAAAAGATCTTTTGATTTTTTTAGTATTGACATCTGATTCACGCTACCTCTAGAATGGGCAATTTCACAATAACTTTAAAGCCCGGCTTTGGTTACTGATAAAATGGATGTTTTTATAATTTAGAGAGGTTTCGTGGAGCACTTGGGAAGCCGAGCAATATACCGTTGTTTGTAAGGACACTTTTATGTAGTTTAGGTATTCAATACTGTGAGGTAGGACAGGTGTTTTGCAACATTGCAAGGACAATTGATAAACCCATCCAGTATCTTACTTTTGATTGATTTCAACGACTTCACAGCCTTAATCCATTCGGAAAGAGTATCTACGTCTTCTTTCTCGCGTTTAACACATTGCATGGCACAATCCTCGACTGAACCCATAAGTATTCTGAAGTTGTGATTCCAATTGATGGATTAAGGCTCACGATGTTTCTGACATTTGGATAACACATTTCGCAGGGGAACATTATTGACCCTGTTTAAGTCACCGGTAATAACGTGTTCATCTGGATTATATCTGAATGGGGAACTACCACAGGAGGTTTAGACTGGAAGTCGTCATTATTGAGATCCATGTTGCAATACGTGTTTGTAATTGAAAATATTTGTTGCAATTGGTTTTGGTAAAAGTTTTAGAAATTATTAGTACATGCCGATCTTTAAAATAGGGAGGTATTTTCGAGTGAAGTAATTTGTAATGATGGATATTGCCCAAGTTGACGACATCGAGACCTTTTTTGGCAAAGGAATGTTTAAAGGATCTTTCCTCTTTTTCATCTTCCCAATGCGAACTTGTTTGAAAAGTCTTGACTTGCAATATCCGAAATGATAGCTGTAGTTTGTATTTGTTTGAATAGTGTTTATAACAAAGGTTTCCAAATATAAGTTGTACAGAGAATAAAGTTTTGAAAGGGGTAATAAATAAAGCTTCGTGCGAATGAAATTAATACCTTACGAAACTTGTATAAATGGCAGCAAGTTATTAACAGAGACATCGTGGGGATTTGGTGATGTATAATGACGATGACCATGACTGCGTCTATGTCGAGGAGTATAGTTAGGAATATTCATAACATTCATCGAGCTACAGGAATGATAAAGTTCTCATTTAATAATATTGATTGATTTTGCAAGCAAACTGAAAACGTCAACATCTTAAACTGAAATGTATTTCCAAATTCAGACTAGGTTACTCATAAAACTTGTGATAACTTAACGGATCAGTTAAAATACCTTGTCACTATACACACGTTCGTCTACGATAAGGTACGTACATGTACTCCATTCTGCATATACGGATTTCAAGAGAAAAGGGATCGACCAACTGATATCGTAATGATTCCGCATTAATATTTCAGATGCCCTTTGTTTTCACTATGTCTTATTTATAATTGTTACATGTATAGTATTAATATCTTTAAGGAGAATTGGCAAAGTAATGTTTGAAAAATAAATGTCTCCTAAAAATCGCAAATTTTGAGAATTACGTCAATGCAAATATTCACAAGTCTGAATGTACTAGAACACAATTTATAAAGTTGTTTTGCTTCATATTTAGCGATGTGTTTTGTTAAAAAAAATAAGTATGTTTTTGTACTACAATTCTAACAAAAGTTATGACATATTCAGTGTACTACTACATATATTTATTGTTTCCTTCCTTCTGTCAGCTATAGAGTAATATCGTGTTTATCAATGGACATAATCGACGTGCTTGTATATCCTTGACTTTCAGATATTTGGTTTGAGAGTTCCCGATAAAGGTATATCTATAAAAGCGGTTTGGACGCATTTAATATACAACTGTTTGTTATTAATTGTTTGGATGATATTTTATTACATATTTATTACGAAGACGCGTTACAAGAGAGACGAAATGAGTAGGACTGTATAGAAATAAAAATGCTACAAGCACACATCGAATACTAAGAAATGAAATTTCGGTAGAAGTCTTAACAAATGTAATGTTCAGGTGTAGTTATTCACTTAAATGTTGTAGTATGATATATTGAAATTATTTTTTTGTTTTGCCATCAGCCCTTGTCTTGTCGCTAAGAATATCATTTATATTGACTGTATAAATCATGATAATCATTTGAAATAATTGACGACTGTTTTTTTGAAGATAATATGGACCTTGGTTCTGGCGAAGAGAATGAGACAGATCAATTATCAATGGAAATTACTCCAGAAACATTGTATACAGTTATTGGAGTGTGTGCAGGTGGACTTTTGGCAATTGTTCTATTGATATTGACAGCCATTTACTGTAGAAGACTAACATTGCAAGTGGTGTGTACTTTTATTTGAATGATAATTTATAAAGTGTTATATATTTTCAAGTATATTTTCATTTTGAATAAGATTGATAATGGAAATGGGGAATGTGTGAAAGAGAAAACAACCCAACTAAAAAGCAGAAAACAGCCGAGTGCCACCAATGGGTCTTCAACATTCACCTGGAGGCGGGCTTCAGCTGACCCCTCAACAACAACAAAATTTTGATCGAAGCGACACAAGGACTCCATATAAGAGTTATTTTCCCGTTTTTAATTGACATAAGTGATATATTAATGTATAGCACAAATGTCAAGGTCAAAGATCAAGATCATATTCTAAAATTTGATTTTTCCTTGTTTTATGATATCCTCTGACATTTTTTAAAAATATAAATTACATAACTAGCGCAAAATGTTTGTGGAGAAGATATGTTACATTTGGTTTAAATCAATCCAATAACATCTTATCGGAGTTAGTGTCTCTGAAATAAGTAACCAACTTTGAATATCCGATGTAAGTGATGTTTTGATGAATCGCATGAAAGGTAAGTTTTCCGATTTTAAGGTCCTTGATTTACAAACAGGAATTTAAGTTCAAAGTCAAAGGTCAAGGTCATGTTATAATTTTAGAATTACCTACATATCACTTTTTCAATGAACCAACTAAGGTCCATCATGTACAAAAAAGTAATATAAGCACACCCCATATCCCACCTTCCAACATCTTAAGCCAAGTGAACTTTTCTCATCGCATGGCGTCCGTCTTCGTCGTTGTTCGTCTTCGTCATCGTCGCCCGTTAACTTTTACAAAAATATACTCCTCTAAAACTACTGAAATAAATTAAACCTATTGTGGCCTAAACAATCCTTAGGGTATTTAGTTTTAAAAAATATATTCGATGATCCCGGTCTTCGACCAAGATGGCGGTCATGGCTAAAAATAGATCAAGGGGGTAAAATGCAGTTTTTGGCTTATACATCTGAAACTAAATCCTAAAGAGCATATCTGATAGGAAAAAAATTCTTCAGATCAAGAATTATCTTCCCTGAAATTTTCAGACCCATCAGACCACCCGTTCCAGGGTTGCGGCCCCTGAATTGGTAATATTAACGGAATTTTGCAGTTTTTGGTGATAATCTTGATTATTGAAATAGATAGAGATTTACTGCAAATATCAATATTATTCAGTAAACAAGGTATTAGTAAATAAGAACTACAAATAAGTCAAGTGATCAAAATTGCCAATTGACCCAATAAAATTCTTTACAAATCTTTTCCTCAGAAACTACAGGCTCTACAAATAAGTCATGTAATCAAAATTGCCAATTGACCCAATGTAATGTTTTACATATCTTTTCCTCTGAAACTACTGGGCATTATACATAGAGAAGTAAAGTAAGATCTACAAATACATCACAATCACAAAAACAGAATTTTAATCATGAATTCTTGTCTATAATGTATTTCCTTTGTTTAATATGCACATAGACCAAGATGAGCAACACAGGCTCTTTAGAGCCTCTAGTTTTGTTTGTTGCAGAATTCTATTTAGATGAAAATCTCCCTCTGTCTCGTCAATTTTACTGTAAAAATTCGATCTGAGTATCTGCAATATGAATCTTATCCTGCAAAAATATGTTAAATTATACATTGCGAATCTTCACAAAGGCATGTATTGCACGAACACTCAGGGTTTAACGACCATACACCATTTAGCTATTAATGAAAGAAAATCCTATCCGTTAGCACAATGATTATGTTCCAGACCTTATGAGTATATGTCTGATTATCAACGGGCCGGACCATATGAGTAGTTGGACCATATAGATTTTTCTTCAAATATGAATTAGGAACGTTTCAATATACTTTATCTTTAAAAATCAAGGATGATAACAAGAAATGTATTTATCATTGTAAATCAATGGCTACCCCAAAACGGCACAAGTTACAAGTAGAAACCCTCTGTCGTTCACATATTGTCTACATAGGGTGTATCTGTGTTCTGTCCTCTAAAACATTTGACTTCTTGTTTAACAGTTCAATCATATATTTTGGGATGTTATCTTCCTAAGTCGACAAATTGCCATTCACTCGTAATAACAAATCGTTATTGACCATGGGTATAACAAGTTTTTTCTTAGTTTTGACTGCTTATTTGTAATTATTATTTAATCTTGTCTTATTATTATAAAATATTAATAAAAATGACTTTTGATAGCGTCTTTTAAAAGTGAAAACTAAAATGACCATACCTTATGAAGAGATCAGTATCAAAAGTACTAGTAAACGTATTAATCACCCTGACTATATGAGTCATATGGTCATGACCATATGCGTATTGTCCAATATTTATATGGTCAGGGACATTTATTCGTAAGTTTGTTATAGTTCCTGGAGACCCAGTTCCGAGTTTTAACAAGAGATCTAGGCTCTCAATTCCGGCATGTTTTGTTTCTTAAGTCCCGGTCTCATGTGTTAAACAGGAGATATTTGATCTCAATTCCTTTTCAGATTGTTTCTATAGCTATCGGCCAAGTCCCAAGTGTATAAATGGGGATGTAGGTTCTCAATTCATTACAAGCTTGTTTTTTAGAGTTCTTTGTCCAGTTGTTTCATCAGTCATTCATGGATCAACTAACCAAACAACCAACAAATCAATCAATCAATCAATCAATCCATCGATCAATCAACAAACAAACCAATCAAACACGTTTCGTTCTTTACAAGTTATTGCTTTTATTTTTTCCAAATTGCTCGTTACATCCTTTAGATTACGGGGAAATACTGGTCGACGCTATTGGGAGATTTAAGAATTATTCCCCCATATGTATTTAATAAAAGCGATTATCGTTCGTAACTGGTAGCCCATAAGCGATAGAGACCTATGATTCTTTGATTCGATGTCCTTGTTCCATTTCTAAGAAATTGAGGTCAATAAGAAAGGTCAAGGTTATTGTTTTGAATTTTGATGCTGGCTTCAATAGCTTTTCTTGAGATACTGTATGATATATCGACAGTATATTCTTATTAAATTGTTAGTTAAGACATGTCATTACACATATAGGTGAGCGCCAAAACAAGGATTCGGAAGTTTTTAATGCACCAATCTAATATAACACACGGCTATATGATATATTACGGATTACAAATGTGTCGAGGTTTGTGATTGGATAACAACACAGAGATGTCAGTATATATTCAGGAAACTGCCGGGTATATACGACGTTTTTATCCCCAATTGGAACCTCAAAAACGTCATCATAACACCGGTTACTATGTGACGTAGTCAAAAGCTATCAGACTGTCAGAGGCTCACAGAGGGAAAATAATGACGTGCTTCAGTCAATAATACATTTTTGATAAAAAATCACGCAATTTACACTTTTAATACTTAAATTTAATGTTAAAAGTGTTATTATAAATTATTACATACACGATAAAATTCTGTTCACAGCAAATTAAAAAATCCTTCACGTATGCCGAACATATCAGGTTGGGTTTTTCAATATGTGTTGTGAACAAATACCTGCACTGGAAAATAACATTAAGTCCGGGGTAATCTGGTCGTCAAATTGGGAAATGGTCACATTTTTCTTAAAACGCAAAATAAAGGGGAAAAATATAAGACATAATTTGACGATATTGTTCGAAAAAAACAGTTTAAAAACAAATTCATCTGCAATATATAATATGAAATATATTATTTGATAAACTATAGTCTATTTAATTTTTGTTTCGGAAATATTTTTTTTTAAAAAAAGTGTTTAAAATGAAAAAATCTTTTTGTGAAAATCATATTTTTTACGGGAGTTGACGCAAAACGCTCGGTAATATTCAATTTTGCGTCGAAAACACACAAATTCGTTTGGTTTTATATAAATAACATATGTAACTACTTTTTTTTAGCTCACCTGGCCTAAAAGGCCATGTGAGCTTTTCTCATCACTTGGCGTCCGTCGTCGTCGTCGTCGTCTGTCGTCGTTAACAATTTTTCAAACATCTTCTCCTCTGAAACTACTGAATGGATTTGAATGAAACTTAGCATGATTGTTCCTTAGATTATCCTGCACAAAGTGTGTGCTTCGATTTTTGATCCGTCAAAAAACATGGCCGCCGTTACTTAAAATAGAACATAGGGGTCAAATGCAGTTTTTGGCTTATATCTCAAAAACGAAAGCATTTAGAGCAAATCTGACATGGGGTAAAAATGTTCATTAGGTCAAGATCTATCAGCCCTGAAATTTTCAGATGAATCAAACAAACCATTGTTGGGTTGCTGCCACTTAATTGGTAATTTTAAGGAAATTTTGCAGTTTTTGGTCATTATCTTGAATATTATTATAGATAAAGATAAACTGTAAACAGCAAAAATGATCAGCAAAGTAAGATCTACAAATAAGTTAATATGACCAAAATTGTCAATTGACCCCTTAAGGGGTTATTGTCCTTTAATGACAATTTTTCACAATTTGTTCATCACATTTGCTAACTTTAAAAAATCTTCTCCTCTGAAACTACTGAATGGATTTGGATGAAACGTAGCATGATTGTTCCTTAGATTATCCTGCACAAAGTGTGTGCTTCGATTTTTGATCCGTCAAAAAACATGGCCGCTGTTACTTAAAATAGAACATAGGGGTCAAATGCAGTTTTTGGCTTATATCTCAAAAACGAAAGCATTTAGAGCAAATCTGACTGTGTAAAAATGTTCATTAGGTCAAGATCTATCAGCCCTGAAATTTTCAGATGAATGAAACAAACCATTGTTGGGTTGCTGCCACTTAATTGGTAATTTTAAGGAAATTTTGCAGTTTTTGGTCATTATCTTGAATATTATTATAGATAAAGATAAACTGTAAACAGCAAAAATGATCAGCAAAGTAAGATCTACAAATAAGTTAATATGACCAAAATTGTCAATTGACCCCTTAAGGGGTTATTGTCCTTTAATGACAATTTTTCACAATTTGTTCATCATATTTGCTAACTTTAAAAAATCTTCTTCTCTAAAACTACTAAACCAAATTCAACCAAACTTCAACTGAATGATCAGTAGGGTGTATAAAATAAAGTTTGTGCTTTATTTTTTATTTCGTCAAAAAACATGGCCGTCATGGCTAAAAATAGAACACAGGGTAAAATGCAGTTTTTGGCTTATATCTCAAAAACTCCAGCATTTAGAGCAAATAAGACAAGAAGTTAAAGTATTTATTAGGTCAAGGTCTACCTGTCCTGAAATTTTCAGCCGAATTGGGTAACTGGTTTTTCAGGTATAATGCCCCTGAATTGATGATTTTAAAGAAATTTTGCAGTTTTTGGTTATTATCTTGAATATTATTATAGATACAGATAAACTGTTAATAGCAAAAATGTTAAGCAAAGTAAGATCTACAAATAAGTCAATTTGACCAAAATTGTCAATTGACCCCTTAAGGAGTTATTGCCCTTTAAAGACTTTTTTCACAATTTGTTCATCATGTTGACTTACTTTTAAAAATCTTCTCCTTTGAAACTGCTGTATCAATTTCAGCCAAACTTAGGCTAAATGAGTTTCAGAGTATCCAGTATAAATTTTATATTTCATTTCCTTGTATGTCAGAAACATAGCTCCTATGGCTAAAATAGAACATAGGAGAAAATGATTTTTTTTTTGCTTTTGAAGAAAATAGGACGATTCAAAGAACATTTAAATAAATTGAAAAGCCAAAATAATCATTGATGAGAGATTTAACCAAAAAAATTAAGGTGAGCGATTCAGGCTCTTGAGAGCCTCTTGTTTAAGTTCTAATGTCTCTTCTAGCATGTTTTTATGTTATATATATATGTTATATTTGTTATTCTCGTGGGATGTTGTCTATGTGTGTTACATTTTAGTGTTATGTCGTATAGAACAACGACATAACAATAAAATGTAACACACATAGACATCTCTTATATTTAATGCGTTTCCCTCGGCTTTAATTTGTTACCCCGATTTTGTTTTTTGTCCATGGATTTATGAGTTTTGAACAGCGGTATACTACTGTTGCCTTTATTTATACCGACAAAATATTGATAAAATTATATTAAAACATATCGTAAAACTGCTTTAAAGCACATATTTACCATGTTTACAACAAAGTAAGACATATATGTTATTTTGGTCTCCTGTAAGTTCGACAGTTATAAATACATTATGATTTAATTGTCTTAAGATTGCCAACCACGTCAAGGTCGAAGATCACTAGCAAGGTTTTATTATTTTTTTTTATTATTATTTTTTTAACTATCACTATCATCGCATACAGAACTTAAGTACACAACCATTTATTTCAGCTGGTAGAGTTATTACAAAAACACAAAATTAATAATAATATACATATTTACATCGAATAACAGTGAGGCAAATTAAACTTTATGTTGCCCCTTTGCTCAAATGCTCAAGATTTCGCTATCAGTAAATGGTATCGTTTTTATCTTCATCATCGTCATTCGTTTGATCTTCGAGGTCGATGTCCTTTTCAGAATATATATTTTGGAAGGCATCACTACCCTGTCATGGACAAAGCTCAGTGCAAGACATCTGCTGCTCTCGGCAAATACATGACTTGCTACATATATATTTCCCCTTGCAAGAACATATTAAATCTTGCAGGAAATCGTACGTCATCATGCCTAAAAAGTAAACTGGATCCGGGTCATGTGAACTCTTTTTCCACCAGTATTCACAAGGAGCCAAAGGATGATCGACATGTGAGGACATCTAAATTTTCGTATGAAGACAAGACCGCAAAGCATGTTCTCATGAACTCAGGTTCGCTTGGTGGTAATCGCAACAAACTTGTGTCTTTGCATGTTGCAAGATTAACACGTAACTTGTTTCAGTCAACATGTGATGAAGGGAATTTGTCTTTTGGATCCAACAAGCTTGAAATAAGATCTCTTGCTGCTGACAACGATGTGGAAAAATCAATCTAGTCAAAGTTTTAGAGATTTGTAAACTTACTCGTAGATTTTCTTATCAACTTGAATACAGTTTTTTTGCAAAACCCAAATATAGCGGAGGTGGTATCACAACCAGTTGAAGCATGAACTGCAGTGAGAATGTTACCTAGTAAAAGTGAAAGAGATTTACTTAACTCATCGATTGGTATGTACCTTCTTCAGTCCCTAAGAGAATTAGTTGACCCCGTCAGAAACCACATTTGTTCAGTCGACACAAGAACCTTCAAATAATGAACACAGAGCACAAGAACATCTGTATCGGAAAACTTGACTATGATTCATCCCCTTATATTCAACTGCTGAAATATTTTATCAGAGTGTATAACATGAAGCAAGATTCTTGTGTCTGCTTCTTCATGCGAGCAGAAAAAGTCTATGAGATCGATAACATGCTCATTAGAGAGTTGTCGCACTATTTATGGATTGGAAAATCCACCGACAAGAACTAAACATTTATGCCTGATTGTACCTGCATATGTAAGATTTGGCCAAGTCTCAAAATGTGGACATCCTTTTAACATCAAATGACCGAACTAAGCTCATGTCATCTCTTATTAGTACGGTAGCACTGTGGTCGAATGAAGGAAGGTTAGGGACTGATCCTACTAAATTTTCCAATTCATGGGCAAGATCAGACTTATTTCTCTTCCTCATCGTCATGAAATAATGCAGTGGGAATGGGACAAATTTCCACAGATACGTAAACTCTACATTTAGTTAGAGATAGTGCACGTCTAAATACAAGTTCGGGATTCAAATGACCTTTTACAACTTGACCAGATTTGCATTTTAGTTGTACTTTGGGGTTCATATCTTCAAAGGTCTTCAGTCCTGATCTTTGGATGGGATGGTAAAAGCTACCTGCCTGGTCTGTTGATAGAGATGACTCAACAAATTTCTTCATTTTAGTTTTTCCAGTTTCAACTGATTTTAACAGTGAATCTTCAATCTCGTGACTAGCACGGGGACGAGTTGAAATGTTAATAAGCTGAGGAGAGTGACTATCATCGTCAAATGGATTTGTCATTCTTTCTGTTATATAAACAATTAGATCTTGTACACGCTTTTCATCCCTTTTCATTGCAGCTGGTTTTGCTTCATCGTGACATTGGTCATCAACCTGGATAGGACACGCACGTGCTTTCATCGCCAATGTTATCTGACTAAGCTCATGCCTTGTAAGATTCCATCTTATCAATGAAGCTTCTTCCTTGTTAAACCAACAATGCCTCTAATGTATCAACCTCACTCAAAAACAACCTAAACACATCATCTTGTCTTTGCCTTAAAGTATTCATTAAGGTTTCCTCTATCAGTTGTCATACTGAGAGTCTCTTGTGTAATATTTTGACATATTATACAGCGTTGCCAATTTATGGACATGCGACTGCGCT
The DNA here is from genome assembly GCF_965363235.1 of Mytilus galloprovincialis. NCBI lineage: Eukaryota > Metazoa > Mollusca > Bivalvia > Mytilida > Mytilidae > Mytilus > Mytilus galloprovincialis. Next base: position 47,176,849 of record NC_134843.1, on the reverse strand, counting down.
TCACTGGAGGTGGTGTATATTTGACAGGACTTGGACACTCATCCATGATGAGTAATTATGATAATATTTAAGAATATACTATTCTATAAAATGCAGTCTGCTGCTTACATATCACATGCCAATATCGTTAGTAATGCTTAAAATGGTCTTTCGGTAACACATATACGAATATTTATTTAGTAATATGTTAAAACACGACTTGTGTGTTGGCAACTCAAATGTTACATGTGCATATTAGATACTCGATTGATATAATTTTTGAGTGTCTGGGATAAACACGATACAGATCCGGAATACCGTTTAATAATGCAGATTTTAGAGAAGTCGTCAAACATTTATCATCCATCATCGAGCTTCGATGTGTGTCGCAATCTTTTCAAGGTATATGGAATTTATAAGAACAAAACATAAGAGAGTTATAATATGTCATTGATTCTGACAATCTTAAAATATATGGTATATTTTTTTTACATTTTAGGGTTGGTCTGACAGATGCCTCTGAATTAACTAATTTTTCATAAAATCTTCTTTTTTTTTTAATTCGATGTGCTTTTAGAATGTAGTGAAAGCTATCTTAGATAAAAATGAATAATATATTTACAACAATGCCGATATAGTCAATGTTAAATGTCACCGTATACTCCAAAGTATTTCGACATGTCTGTGTTCTCGTGAGATTTGCAAGAAACTTGACCATAGGGAACTTTGACGACCACCCAAATCGTATACTCTAGAAGTTTTTCTTTCAATTGATACCAAAATTAGCTGTATGTTAGATAGTTGCATTAAAAACCTTAACGAGAGGCTTTTTCTCAAATCGGCGCTCGCTTAATACATATTTGTTGAATGGGTACGTTGACATTTAATTTGAGTTTTCTCCTCTCTTGAATTTTTGATTAACTGTTTGGTAAATATAACTCATGGAGAAAAATCTGAAGAAACTTTTTGTCTAATTCGGTAATAAACATAGTTGATATACGTATTCAACATTTTAAGGATCATTTTACTCCTAAATACAACCATAATAGCTCAATTTCACGTATCAAACATAAGCTAAAAGAACTCGCCAAGGAATTTGTTTTTGTTCCGGCTGATAAGGCTGCTAACATTACTTATCCTTATTGTTGGACGTACATTTGACATTGAGGTTCTACAAATGAAAATCACGAGTTCATCAACATTCAAACTGACTCAATTTTCGACACATAAACTTTTATCTAATGTTTTACCATGAGAACCAAATACAATAAAAGTTCCAACTATGTACTGGCTTCCGAAGCTGCGCAAAACTCCTTACAAATATAGATTTATTTCGTTGTTCCACTACAAATCTATCTATTCTTCTTACTAGTACATTTGATCCAATCAAAATACTGGTTATATATTGTTCAAATACGTAAAAAAGTGGAATTGATTACTTTTGAAGTGTCAAAAATTCGTTGGAAGTATTTAAAGCAATCTGCATGCTGATATTGGTGATTTCGAATATATTCAAAGTTTTGATTTGTCAATTTGTCAATACAGCTTTGCCTCACAAGAAAAACTGGGCATTTAGTAGTCGGAATGCTATTATATATGTTCAAACTCTTTTGGATAATTTTAAGCTCACCTGGCCCGAAGGGCAAAGTGAGCTTTTCTCATCACTTGGCTTCCGTCGTCCGTCGTCGTCCGTCGTCGTCCGTCGTAGGCGTAAACTTTTTACATTTTGAACTTCTTCTAGAGAACCACTAAATGGAATGAAACCAAACATGGCATACATCTTCCTTATGAGGTTTTGACCAAGTGTTGTTACTTTGTAGCCGATCCATTGTCCAAGATGGCTGTAAGCGGGGGACTTAGTTTAACATAGGATCCTATATGAAATGCATACAAATGACTTCTTTTAGAGAACCACTGAATGGAATGAAACCAAACATAGTATGGATGTTTCTTATGAGGTGCTGACCAAGTGTTATTACTTTTTAGACGATACATAATCCAAGATGGCCGTCAGCGGGGGACCTAGTTTAACATAGAACCCTATGGGAAACGCATACAAATGACTTCTTTTAGAGAACCACTGAATGGAATGAAACCAAACATAACATGAATGTTCCTTATAAGGTGCTGACCAAGTGTTGTTACTTTGTAGCTGATCCATCATACTTTGTAGTCTTTGAATTCACAGAAAATTATCCTCGTAGCAGCAAGACAACATAATAACTTAGTACATTTAAAAATACAATGTAGTGCTGAAATTCCGAGACAATTATTTCCCAAAAGCAGCAACACGTAATACATCACAAATAAATATTCGGTGAATGTAAACAGACTTCAACATATGCCATTACATACAAATAATTTAGTCTTCAGTTGTTTTACATTTAAAAATACAATGTAGACTAGTGCTGAAATTCACTAAAAATAATTTCCTAGTAACGTAATTACATACAGATACTAACTTAGTTCTCAATACCTTGAAGTCACAATATCGTGTTGTCCTGAAATTTACAGGAACTTATAACCTAGTAGCAGCTAGCTGTAGATAACATGATAGGTCTTAAATATTCGGCGAAATTGTAGACTGACTTCAACATATTCAATTAAATACACACAACACAACACTATAATAAAAAATAAAAATCGGGGCGAATAGGTATCAGGGCGAACGGTCTCAGGGCGAAACGGAACTAGGGCGAACCGAAATCAGGGCGGACGGACCCGGATTCATCCAAGATGGCCACCAGCGGGGGACTTAGTTTAACATAAGACCCAATGGGAAATACATATAAATGCCTTCTTTTAGAGAACCACTGAATGGAATAAAATCAAACATAGCATGAATGTTCCTTATGAAATGCTGACCAAGTGTTATTAATTTGTTGCCGATCCATCATCCAAGATGGCCGCCAGGGAGCAGCTTATTTTAACATATGGGAAATACATACAAAAGTCTTCTTCTAGAGAACCTAGTTTTACTTATATAAGTGACATAATTATGCATAGCAATGAGGCCTGTAATGATAATATCGTAATCAAAAAACATGTCGATGTTTATCTTATTTCATTATCCGTTCATTTTATTAACATTACATGTTCAATCAGTGTTCAAATCGCTTGAAATTTTGAACACCTTATGTTAAAAATAATATACCAGGATACCAAGTACCGAAAACAGATATCGGCTAGCGATTTAAGCGGTTAAACGAAGAATGGATACACATTAGAAAGAGAACTGGAGAAGGGACTTCTAACCCACATGAACACGAAAGAAGTGAGTAACAAGTTAGAATAATCTCCATTTGTAGTTCGATTGCTTCCTTGTTATTTTCTCATGCCATTTATATATTTGTCAAATAGTCATAACTTTTATATCCAAATTTCAATATTCAACATAAAAGACGAATTAAAGAACGGGCTTTAGATATAAACGCAAATAACTGTCAGGTTTGTTCTGATGAGTTTCTAAACTGATGAATAACAGTCTGTCTGTTATACAGAATAAATGATGATTTTCGACATCCATATATATATAAGCTGAACACTACGACGTTACGCACGATATTGCGTCTCAAATGGTAACGTCAAACGTTTACGTTTTACGGCGATTAATGATTTTAAATAGGGATAAGTTTTTATTTCGCTTGCAATTTTTGTTTTACACCTCATTATGGATACTCTTTAATTTTTGGTTGTACTGAATATGCATGAAATATTTCCCACTGAAAGTAACGTAAGCAACAAACAATAAAATATATCGTATTAGGGTAATGCATAAGTCTATATGAAATGAGAAGATATATATACGGTATGATGAGTACTAATGAGACAACTGTCTACCAGAGACCAATTGACATAAAACGTAACAAAATGCTATGTTTCCCTATTTAGATCCGAAAAGGAAAAAGATATATATTTTGCTATAATTAAAAAAGTTTGTCGGGAATTACAAGTTAAACGGGTCTTGCTTATAAATTTCATTTTACTTTATCTTTCTTTAATCACGGAACAATTTAGATTAAAAAATGAAATGATTGTCAGAAAATAGAAGGTTAATTATATTCATCTCATATGTTTACAAGCTTTGTATGATATGGAGAGGTAAAAATGTATATAGCCATCTTCAGGCCCAATTTTATATTCACTTTAAAGTTCTATACATATGAATCTAACTGCAGAGAAATAAAAAAAAATCGCAGTTAAAAGCTTCCAAAATTTGAAAATTCGATTTTATCCTCGCGTAATACACAACTTTTTCACAACTTAAGAACTTCATCTAAACAAACAACCCCAGTGATCGGAATTCTTATTATTCTTTGTGGTCTTATGATAGTATCTTACTATTTAGAAAATTCTATCTGAGGAAATATATACAGATGATCCACCATAAATAGCGTCCCGAATCGACAACGTTGAGAACGTATGAAAATCGTCCAGTGGACAAACTTGCAAGACATTTCATGTCTTTGAAAACGAAATCGTTATGACTACGCAAATTATCAAAAAGTATGTAGCTGTTTCGTAGAGTTTAAGCACATTTACGGAAAAGCACTATTTAGCATTCAACAAATCTAAATTTTTCATAAATCACGCCAAAAATGACAGTTTGTGCGTAAAAAGCGGTGAAATCCGACATTGGACATCTTGCAAGACAATTGCCAGAAGCCGTTACATTTTTACATGTGGTGTGAGTGCTGCAAAAATTTGATTTTGAAATGGTCTATATATGTACTTCTATAAACATAATTTACACGAACGAAATTTCATATAATCTTATATTTAAAAACCTATAAATTTTGATAACTTAACATTTTCCTAAATCTGACCATAATGAGCACTATTTGTTTTTGCCAAAAATAGCGTTGATAGTTACAAGAACGCATATTCAGTAATATTTTAATACTTTATATATAAAGCATATATATTCATTCGATTTTTTGCAGATATTACACAATTTTGAAGAACACAAACATCCCTGCTTAAGTTAAAATTCTTATAGGCTGTTACATCTGACACGCATATTTTTGACGTTTTGTCAATATGTTGTCCTTATTTTAGACTAATGTTAAATATGATAAAACCATTTGTAGTATTTTTCGGAATAGTATTTACCTGTCTCATCTATGGATATAAAATTTATATAATTTAGGTGTTATAATTTTAAAGAAAATCTGTTAATTAGTGTGGACTGGTTGATTACACGGCATTGACGCAATAACGTACTTAACGTCTAAGTGTTAAGAACTCTAACATCAAGTGTTCAAAAACAAAACACAAAGGCATTAAAAACTGAACACCACACATTCAATTGATGAACACTTAGCGTTAAGAACTCTAGCATCAAGTGTTCAAAAATGAAACACAAAGGCATTAAAAACTGATCACCACATATTCAATTGATAAACACTAGTGTAAACATTTGGAACACCTTTTTTGACTTAGAAAATGCATTCGTTTTTTTTTCATTTGCAGGGATCGTTAGATTAAAATGTTTGAATTAGGAACCGGTAGCCAATAATTCCAAAAAGATCATTTCTACATGCTATGAAGTGGTGGAAAAAAGAAAGACGTCAAAAAGGATGACAATATATGTATATTAATAGCTTATTTGGTTGTATCATTTCTATCTGTTCACCTTAGGTCAAGAAATCGACTTTTGAAATTTAGAATGTTAAAACTTGCATTTCACTGCCATAGAATATCAATTTGTACTCTAGTGTATATCGAAATTAAAGCATAACAACAATTGCATAATTTGATGCTTTATGAAAAACTCTCTTCTATCAATTTTAAATTGTATTTTGCAATGCAGGATATATAGGCTCATAGACATTCCTTGTTGTGGAGGATTTTGACTTTGGAAGTTGATAACAACACTTAAAATGCCACCCAGTTGGTAGCTTTAAGTGCATATGCACTGAAAAGTGGAGCGTACATTGTATGTGATCGTACAAGAACTGTTGGAATTCGGAAACTTTTAAACTTTCATTGTGACATATACCTATATGAAATACTATCTACTTATCACATTTACTTGCTTTTCCGGTTAGATGACAAATGATGTAGCAACTATCTACTAGTCATGTAGGGAAAATCGTTATTTGTGATATATCTAAGTCCGTTTAAAAACATTATGTACTTAGTATGTCATTTCATTGACTGTTACTGGTGATGTCATAAGGTATTCTTGTGTTCTTTTCTTTCATAAATGCTCATTTGATTACATAAAGAATTACTTGTTAAAATATGCTTTATTGTTATATTTTTCCTGATTGAGAATAGTTTTTATATCAGTTTAATTAAGTTAAGTACTTATGGAAAATTATGTACGCTTGAAAATAGAACATGTTCCACATTTAAACACCATTACTTTGAACACTTATGTCAACTGTTCTGAAAGTTAACGTATGGTGTTCTGAATCTTAACATTTTGATTTTAAACATGTTCTATGTGTTCAAAAAGTATTACATGGCTGTTGAACGCGTCGACGTATTAAGATTTTGAACATTCGAACACGTTAAATCGTTGAACACTAGTGTTAAAGTCTCTAGCATCAAGTGTTCAAAAATGAAACACAAAGGCATTAAAAAATTGATGAACACTAGTGTAAACATTTGGAACACCATTTTACGCTCAAAAAGTGTAACAAAAAAGCGTTCAAGCAGTGTTCTATTTATTAACACTTAGATTTACAGTGTGGTTGGAACCACCCCCTTCAATCCTGAGTTGGGAACTCCCTTTTTAAAAATGGTTGGATCTGCTCCTGTTTAAAATGTAACAATTTATTCATAAATATTTTTTCTTGTTTGATATTGAGTTATATTATGAAAATAGATGAGTTGATATTGAAAATGAAATAAAAAATATACGGCAATTAATGTATGTACGGCATGGAAAGTTTATCTAAAATGTGTATACCCTTATACATTTCAATTATCATCTGTCAATTTTAAATGCCGTTCTAGATAAACTAGCTTTTCGAATCGTGTATTTTCTCATTGTGAATTCGTCTATGAATCATTCAACATGTGTGTATTATGCGTTCAGCATTATCAGTACGTGTGTCGTGGATTCATAATTCATCATTCATTTTTCGTTAAGCCCCCGTGTAACGCTTATCGCTCATCGTGCATTCATCTTGCATTTTCTCATTTGTATTCTTCTATGAATCATTCAATATGTGTGAATCATGCGTTCAGCATTATCATTCACCGTGCGTGTATCGTCGGTTCATAATTCATCATTCAATTTTCGTTCATCATCCTATGAGCAAGACCTAGCTCTGTGTCAACACTTTAACTATTAATGGGAATTACAAGAAAGGTACAGGAATTTCTGTTAATATTGAAGTGTTCATTAACACGATACTATGTATTTGACACAGAAATATCTGTCTTTCTATCATACATGTATGAGTGGACTGTGAACAGGAGGAAAGGGGAGGAATATTTTTCAATTACAAAAATGTAAAAATTTACAAGAAATTCATTTGTATGAATTATTTAGATGTGTTCATTGATGAAAAAAATTATTTCAGGATGAATGTGATGGCTTGAAATCTGTCTTCAATTCTAATGTAGCGTATGAGAAAAATGCTGAAAAAGATGATGTTAATTTGGTAAGCTTTAGTTACATGTACATATTTTTAACTTGACGTATATTACTTTCAAGGTAAGTGTTGTCTTTTTACAATGTTTATTAACTTTAATACATATACATGTCAAATTCATATGATGTTTACAATACTAATGTACTAAAAACGTATATATGTTCAAAATGTGAATATTTCCGTTGTCTTTCGATTGTTGTCCTGGCGGTTATAGGTTCTCAATTATTATGCAAACTGGATACAAAGCAATTATGATATTACATGACATTTATAACAAGTGTGATGCATATCTTTTAAATCAGACCACTTTATGGGACTCAAAATGACTATACGCATATCAAAACAGCTATGCTCTTACGTTTGTGGCATGTTATCTATGTCTTGCATAAAGAGAAATTTACACGTAGTCATGGTAGTGTAATACAAATAACTGCGTTTACCGGACCGGGTTTTCCATCATCATGAGACGATATAACGAGATTTCCGCGTTTTTTGTTTCTTTCACTTGAGCCGATTTTGTTTTTCATTTGAACCGATTGCACCGTGTAGAACGCTATATGCGGGGTGTCGGCTATGTTTGACACGGGGTGGAAATTTCGAAGCGAAGAAAAACTATCACATGTGGCGTTCTACACGGTGGATTGTGTACAGGTAAATTGAAGGTGGATAACGTGAAGTTAAGCATATGGTAGCTGTCCTAGTTGAAGAATTGTCCCAAGCCCGACGGTTGAAACTTTATTGTTTCTTGTGCTTCTTTGTACACAAGACTCAAATTTCGGCAGACCTAATTTCTCCTCATCCTCCTCATTTTTTTGATGATGTTGGAACGCGTCCATTTAAGGGCATACGATACAGTTGTGATGTCATTATGACATTTTGATGAAAATTTTCATATAGGCCAGTTTTTATTTGATTTAATCAAATATTTAATGTCTGTCTGTCTGTCTGTCTGTCTGTCTGTCTGTCTGTCTGTCTGTCTGTCTGTTCGGCAATCAGTTTTCCAGACTTTTCTTCTTCATTCTTGAAGATATTGATTTGATATTGATCAGTTTGAATGATTAAAATCAGTCGAAAATTGCATCTTTTCTCGAAATGTCACAGTTTATAACATGCTCATTCAAGTTTTTATTGGAACCAGTATGGCATTTATTACTATTATTGTTAAACTCCAACTTTACAATGGATAGACAACACCTTTCCAACAAAAGAAAACAGACTGTAATTTTCTTTTTCATTTAAGAATTGTTATCTCTCGAACATCAATAATTCCATATTAAAAGATGAATTTCCACGACAAAGTTTGCAGCTTGGAATAGACCTTGGTCAGGGACGATTTGGTAAAGTAATGATGGCTCGCGCATTGAATATTTCTGGCCATGGAAACTGGGAAATGGTAGCTGTCAAAACTTGTAGAGGTTTGTATAGAAAGGATCATTAACATGTGTTTCGAATTATATATACAAAGATGATATAGGCTATGATTTGTCACATTATTGATAAAAGGTTACCAGTATTAAAACCACAGGTGATTATAACAAACAACACACAAAAAAACGGGTACCAAGTGGATTGAAATTCAACCTGTTTTGTGTGAAATTTGTTATAAATATGCTGCAATTTTAGGTGACGATTACCTACCGTCAAAGTGGTTTTATACCTAATTTCTGTCAAGTAGGATGAAGGGTCAGTCATAGTCGTTTATTCTTCCCGCGTAGAAAAAAAAACGCGGGTTTTTTTCAATAAGCTTCGAGTTTCGATATACGTATGACCGAAAAAAAACGAAGGACTGTGTATACACCTTATCGCTATTCGACGGCCATTACTGGATATCACACAGGTTCCTGTAAAATTTTGACGTCATAAAACAAAATATCTGACACCACAATTGAAAAGTGATTATTGTATGCGTCAAAAGTTCAAGCGGCCGGGTCAGCCGGGATTAGCGATAAGGTGTATTGACTTGATTACTTTTTACTGCAACATTTTTTATGCTTGTCTCGAGACAGGAACGGGTTTGTTTTGTTTATGTTATTTTTACGTCGGATAATTTTTACTTTTATACAGATGCTGGATTATTGTTTGGTGACTTTTACATGTTTTTTTTTAATTTTTATTTTACAAAATTGATCGTTTATATAAATATACAGTGTTCATTTCCATTGTTTAACCCAAGCGTACATTTTAGATAAATAAATTGAATGAAAACTACGGTTCCTAATATGTGCATTGGGATTAAAAATTCGATATGTATCATTACTTTCTTTTGTTTACAACTCTGTCTTGTATTGTTCTGGTTGTACTAATATTTCAAATATTCAATTTCATGACTGTATCATGTGTTTCCATAAGTTTACCATAGTACTATCATATGGTTGGGTTAAAAATTAATGGTAAACCCTAGTCTTTAGTGCTTACCATTTTAATTTATTGACATAACTGCACGACTCGATTCTCTATAATTGATAGTTGTAAGATAATCGTTGCAAAGAATCCTGTTAATCTTTTGTGAAAGACGGTTTTAATTTTGCAGTGTTGGGAGAGTTTATGTTCTATTTTGAAGGCAACTGTAGTGACCTGCAATACAAGTACCGTTCCATTTGAGTTTAGTTATATGTCTTGTGTTTCTGTCTCTGACCTTGGTTTTCTGTATTTGGCATGTGTAGTGCATCATGACATAAGACATTGTTACGTGTACCATGATGAACTTTCGTGCATGACTGCTGTGTATATTTTTGACATGGAACTATTGACCAGAATATGACTTTTTGACTCTTGACCTATGCACGTTAGGTATGTCATCGGGATACAGTGTGTGTATTACCTTGACCTCAAAATATAATTTGCAATTGACCTTGCTTCTGAATATGTGGCATGCACATGCATTGTCATAAGATGGTGAGTCTAGTAGCAATAGAATCTTCACGTGAGCTTGACCTTTGGCCTCAATGTACAACTTGTATATTTTGTTTGAATTAAATGAGGAATTGTCTGATTGGCACTCATACCACATCTTACTATATCTATTTTAGATATAAAGATATATTTGTTAGTTTTGTGTAGCACGATTACCCTTTCCTCAAAATCTGCTTTGTGGTTTTTTTTATAAGGAACTCTTGACCAGACTATGACTTTTTGACTCTTGACCTCTGCATAGTGGGTGTGTCTCTTGGTATGATTACCTTGACGACAAGTCAGGAGTCTCTGTTTTTTGTTGATCTTGTACGTTTTTAATTGTAAGTTCAGTTTTATGTTTTGGAGTTTGAACTGTACACACTTTGTTTAGGGGCCATCTGAAGCCCGCCTCCGGTCGAGGGATTTTCACGCTTTGTTGAAGACCCATTGGTGGCCTTCGACTGCTTTCTGCTCTTTTGTCATGTTACTGTCTCTTTTTCACATTCCACATTTTCATTCTCAATTTTTAAGAATGTTAGGTTCAAATGAAAACTAAATCCTTTAATTTCCATGAAAAACTTGAGTGGGTCTCGTTGGGGTCTAAGCGTGACGCGGGATTGCTGACTTTTTGTAAGCGCTACACGTGAAAGTCAAATTATTGTGCCGTGAAAACGGGAATTGAAGTCTAGCGGGACACGGGAATTTACAAAAAAATGAGAATTGCTTACGTACATAGTGTAAGCGGGAAACGTTAATCTGACAAAACAGTAAGCGGGATCTGGGTTCAGAACCCCAAACGAGATCCCCATTAGAGAGAACATTTACATTTACATTTAGTAGCACCATGTGCTGCCAGTTGTGATATATAATGCAACATCTTTTAATCATTTTACCTTAGATTTCATTTCATTTCATGGACATGCAGATATCGATAGTCTGTTTTTACATCTTAAAAATCCACACAGAAGGTATACGCATATCAATAAACTGAACTCAATGCAAAGAACCTTTAAAGTACACTTAGACAGAGAGCTCAATCTAGTGAAACACTTTCTTATGCTGGTCACATGTAACTTGAAATATCGTTGTCTGTTACCAAACTGCACCGAGATCCTGAAAAAATATGCAGGTTAAGTCTAGAAGTAGAATTCAATGGAAGTAAATAAGCTGTTTACTTAATTAAAAATAAATGTAAAATATGTCAATTGGCCACAATTGCCCCTGCTTGTGAAAAAAACATTAGTAAACATCCACATATAGATGCAGAATTCACGTTATTTGGACCGTTTTGTGACAATAAGCATCATGTATAAGTTTCAAAATATTTGGTTAAGACAAACTGAAGTTGAAGAACGGTAACAACTGATTCAACATTTTTCCTATCTTAAGGCTCCGTGTTGACATTTGTATCATTAGTACTCGTACCAAATCTTCTTCCATCTAATGACTCATGAACAGTAAAAGTAACGCCACCCAATATCGAACTTCATAGATCTGTGTTATGGGGTAATAAGCATTGCGTATAAGGTTTATAACGTTTGATTGAGTAAAACTTAATTAAGAGAACGGAAACGAAAAATTCAGCATTTTCTATGTTTTTATAGGGACACGAATTCACATTAACGGTAAAAGTGACGCTACCAAATTTCATATTTTATTTTGTGTTGTGTGGTAATAAGCATTGTCCCAGGTTAGGGGGATGGTGGGGATCCCGCCTTATTCGGTATGTATGTGCCTGTCGCATGTCAGGAACATGTAATTCAGTGTTTGTCGTTTGTTTATGTGTTACATATTTGTTTTTCGTTAATTTTTTGTTCATAAATTTGTCCGTTTCTATTCTCGTTTGAATTGTTTTACATTGTCATTTCGGAGCCTTTTATGGGTGACTATGACGTATCATGACCTTTGCTCATTGTTGAAGACCGTATTGTGACCTATAGTTGTTAATTCCTGTGTCATCTGATCTCTTGTGGAGAGTTCTCATTGGCACTCGAGCCATATTAGGTAAAGGTTGGGGATCCCGTTGACAAATTTAACCCCGCCTTATTCTGTATGTATGTGCCTGTCCCAAGTCAGGAGCCTGTAATTCAGTGATTGTCGTTTGTTTATGTGTTACATATTTGTTTTTTGTACATAAATTAGGCTGTTAGTTTTCTCGTTTGAATTGTTTTACATTTTCATTTCGTATCTGACTATTGTGTATGGACTTTGCTCATTGTTGAAGGCCGTATGGTGACCTATAGTTGTTAATATCTGAGTCATTTGGTCTCTTGTGGAGAGTTCTCATTGACACTCATGCCACATTTTCTTTTTTATATAATGTATAAGTTTTGTAGTATTTCCCAATATTGGTTGAGGCAAACTAAGTTAGGAGAACGGGACTCATTTTTTGGGATGTTCGGGAAGGACGGACTAGGGTAACACCTTATGTCTCTCCACTAAGGCACCAACACAGAAGTTCTGACTATTGTGCTGGTAATACTCATCCCACTGGCACTGTCAATAACACACACAATTTTATTATAAAATATTTAATCTTAATTTTGATTTCTTTTTTTTTTGGGCCGAATGATTATATGCATCCCCTTCACAAGGAGTCTCAAATTTGACAAATTTATTGTACATATACATTTTTGTAATATTTTATAGCTTATTTTTCAACTAATTAAAGCTTACAAACTTAAATTGATCATCTATTTCTTTTTATATGTCTTTTAACATTTTGTTTTGAACAAAACAATTTGTTACATATTCTTCACATGTATTTCTATCAAATCTGGCATTATTACAAAGCCAATTGAATAATATTCAGTCGAACTCGAAAATAAATATGCAATCATTCAAATATATATGCAAGTCGTTAACTGGTCAAGTGGCTTGATGCACATATCGTCGGCAAATTGAACGACATGTCGTTTTAGAACTTCTAGAAATATTAACGGAAATAAGGGATGAGTAAAGAAAAATAAATGAAAACAGAACGACTGAATTAAATAAAAGGATGTTCGATATACTACACAGACGCAACGTCAGATATTGCTACCATTTAGTGTAACAGAAATAAACGTTTTAATGGATCCAAACCTTCTCCCTTTTTCTGAAACAATAGCATAACATCACAACATAGAAAAACACACGATAAAATATCAATTGGCAGACTTACACAATCAAAAAACGTAAATTAATACACTATGAACGAATAAATTAGTAAACATGTTCCCTATGATATGATCTTAAGTTATTATTTTAATGTCAAATAAGAGTTTTTACCCCAATTACACGGTCCACTAAACATAGAAAATGATAGTGCAAGTGGGGCATCCGTGTACTATGGACACATTCTTGTTTTTTTTTTCTTTCTTAAGTACTGTTCGTTGTACAGTCCTGTGAAAAAGCCTATTAATATCATGGTCGAAGTGTGTATAAAACGTCGTGATATATTTCCAAAGCTTTTTAAAGCAAGTACTAAAACTTCAAGTAAAATTGTTCTAAAAAAAATACGTTTTTCATGGATGTCTGCTCCAGTAAAATTTCGGATCCATTACACGCTCACTCACCAAAAATATTTCAATATGCGTCATAAAACGTGTATGATTTTAATCTTCAATATGAAACGTTAGAAATGTCAAATAGTTTTAGAGGTTGAAAATGCTTGCTAGAAAGTAAATAAAAAATAGACATTTCAATAGAAACAGCTAATTTTGTTCTCGATGTTTTACTTACCAACAGTACATAACTATAATTTAAATACTACGTTGAAGACGTGCACCAAAGGTACAAAAAAAAAGATGAACGGTACACAACGCTCAACGTCCGGAATCAACCAAACGTTGGTTATACCCGTGTATATTCATGTAAGCATCTACAAATAGCTTGCATTTTAATTTTCAAATGTCATAAACAATAAAGTCATTTAAAGACTATTTTCAGATGTTGCTTGTAGAATTATAATATAAAGCAACAATCATGAAAATTCACTTTTTTGCACTTTCAGTGATAACGCAGAGACATGTCTCTGGATAATGCATCGCATTTATAGTTAAAATGAACCGCATTCAATGAACGATATTACGGATGCAGATGTTTTAATTACACTTGTTTTGGACTTTAATCCTGTTATTATACATTTAAAAGTTATATTCTATTGAATTTGTGATAAAAATACATTCAACTCAGTTACTAGTATTTTGTATTTTCAGAAAGTAAACATTATTCAGTCTTTTCCTTCATCCTTTGTTCTACAGACTTTAGTAGAAATACTCAAATACGACAATAAAAATTAACTACTATATAGCTAGTAACTGGATTCGCATTTATATACACTGCAAAAGTGTGTAATAAGTTCATGCAAAATGTCTCTAATTTGCCTTCTTGAACACAAGGACAACTCCCTTATGTTAATCAGTATTGCCACCTTCTCCTCTTTTAATGTTTATCTTTTATCCCACTCATAAGAAAAAAGTAAAATCACAAAAATACTGAACTTAGAGGAAGATCAATTGGGAAAGTCCATAATCACATGGCAAAATCAAATAACAAAACGCATCAAAAACGAATGGACAAGAACTGTCATATTCCTGACTTGGTACAGGCATTTTCAAATGTAGAAAATGGTGGATTAAACCTGGTTCTATAGCGCTAACCCTCTCACTTTAATGACAGTCTCATCAATTTCCGATATTTTTACATTGATGCGTTAAGTACAGCTCTTCATAAGAATCAGGCAGAGTGCCATATACACGTGATTTATGAGGGTTTCAGATTTTATCTATAAATGGCCTAGAAGAAGCAGTAACCACATACTGCTCAAAAAATAAATTTGAGTGGGAAAATATGAGTGGTTGCCATGGTAACGGACACTCTTTTTTTGGGGTTGTTAAGAGTGGTAAAATCTTTCAAAAATCAGCTAAATCACTACAATTCAGAGCCTGATTAAGAATAGAATCAAGCATTTTTCATTAATTATCATATGTTACATAGATACAACTTGGTTTAAGCTTCATTTTAGTTAAGATTGCATGTAAACCAAATTTGTAATTTTTTTGAAAAATTTTGGCAAAAAATGCATATTTTCAACTTTTCTGAATTTGGGATTTTTGCGAAATTATCAAATTTTCTCGGATGTTTTTGAGAAAACTGCAAATGTGTACAGCATAGTTAGCACTGTAGTTATGAAGTTTGGATACTACTTTACCAAATTAAATAGAAAAATTCTTGGGACCTTTTTCAGTTTGATCACCATAGCAACCATTTTTTTCCTTGGAAACGGAGTTATTATTTGCAGAATATAGCAGTTTAAGAGCTTAAATGTACTGAATTGTTTCATAACTGATAAAAAAATACATAAAAGCATACGCTAACTCTAAATCACCATCAGTAAGAGTTGTTGACTTCAATACTTACCATGGAAACACATATTATCCATAGCAACATCTATTTTAAAATCTATCAATGGATTTATGTAAAAAAAAATACATATATAGAGAGTTAATATTCAAATTTGAATATGACAGCATGTTTTTCTTCACTCACAATCTCTTCTGTTCTTCTCAGAAGGTTCAACAAATGTAATATATAATGTAACATTGGGGTTGGAAGGTTGGGAAAAAAAGGGGGGTAGGTTTATTTAAAAAAAAAAAAAATCATTCATGTAGATTCTTGAAACGATAACGTTTGGTCGTAGAGCCTGATTATGAATAGAATCAAACGTTTTTTCAGAAATTTCATATATAACATCGATATACCTGGGGGTTTAGCTTCAGAGTTTAGTAAAGATAACAGTTTAATCGACTGTTAGATTTTTTTTTGTAAAAATATACTAAAAAACACATATATTCATTTTTGTTGAAATATGGAGTTTTTATGAAATTATCAATTTTTTTTCGTGTGTTTTTCCGAAAAGTGCAAATATGTAAAGCATATAAAAATGCAAGCATTGTAGTAACAAAATTTGAATACTACTTGACCAAAATAAATAGACTATTGCGTGTTGCTCTCTTGAATTTTTTATGCCCCACCTACGATAGTAGAGGGGCATTATGTTTTCTGGTCTGTGCGTCCGTCCGTCCGTTCGTTCGTCCGTCCGTCCGTCTGTCCCGCTTCAGGTTAAAGTTTTTGGTCAAGGTAGTTTTTGATGAAGTTTAAGTCCAATCGACTTCAAACTTAGTACACATGTCCCCTATGATATGATCTTTCTAATTTTAATGCCAAATTAGAGTTTTTACCCCAATTTCACGGTCCACTGAACATGGAAAATGATAGTGCGAGTGGGGCATTCGTGTACTGAGGACACATTCTTGTTCACCATATTAACGTATTTTCCCCTTGGAAACACAGATATTATTTATTGAATTCTGCAGTATAGGAAATTCAATGTTCTCAATTGTTTCCAAACCTTTATAAAAAATACATAGAAGCATATATATACTCTAACTCTAAACTACAATCCTTAAGTATTATTACAACAGTAGCCATGGTAACACATATCACCAACACCCAATCAAAAGATATATAATATAGTTTTATGTTAAAAATTATATATAGATAAGTTTGATAATGTTAATTTTTCTAATGGGAATATAACTGCATGTTTTGCTTTGTCTCACTCTCAGTCCTGTCTTTGCTCCTTGAGAAGACTCAACAAATCTAAATATATACACTGTGGCATTTTGGGGGAGTAATGGAGGTTGGGTGGTTTTTGTTTGAATCTTTCATAGATCCTTACGAGGAAAATTGAGAGGTTTAGCTATAAAACTAGGTTTAATCTACCATTTTCTACATAAGAAAATGTCTGTACCAAGTCGGTAATATATGACAGTTTTTATCTATTCGTTTGATGTATTTAAGGTTTTGATTTTGCCATTTGCTTAGGGATTTTCCATTTAGAATTTTCCTCAGTGTTCCGTATATTTGTTATTAGCTCACCTGACCTGAAAGGTCAAGTGAGCTTTTCTCATCACTTGGCGCCCGTCGTCCGTAAACTTTTACAAAAATCTTCTCCTCTGAAACTACTGGGCCAAATTTACCCAAACTTGGCAACGATCATCTTTGGGGTATCTAGATAAAAAAAAATGTGTCTGGTCTAACCAAGATGGCCGCCACGGTTAAAAATAGAACATAGGGGTAAAATTCAGTTTTTGGCTTATAACTCAAAAACCAAAGCATTTAGAGCAAATCTGACGGAATTGAATTGTTTATCAGGCGAAGATCTATCAGCCCTTACATTTTCAGATGGATCGGACAACTGGTTGTTGGGTTGCTGCCCCTGAATTGGTAATTTTAAGGAAATTTTGCAGTTTTTGGTTATTATCTTGAATACTTTTATAGATAGAGATAAACTGTAAACAGCAATAATGTTCAGCAAAGTAAGATTTACAAATAAGTCAACATGACTGAAATGGTCAGTTGACCCCTTTAGGAGTTATTGCCCTTTATAGTCAATTTTTAACCATTTTTCGTAAATCTTTAAGTAATCTTTTACAAAAATCTTCTCCTCTGAAACTACTGGGTCAAATTTACCCAAACTTGGCAACGATCATCTTTGGGGTATCTAGATAAAAAAAATGTGTCTGGTGACCCGGCCATCTAACCAAGATGCCACGGCTAAAAATAGAACATAGGGATAAAATGCAGTTTTTGGCTTATAACTCAAAAACCAAAGCATTTAGAGCAAATCTGACGGAATTGAATTGTTTATCAGGTTATTATCTTGAATACTATTATAGATAGAGATAAACTGTAAACAGCAATAATGTTCAGCAAAGTAAGATCTACAAAATTGTCAGAGAACTCCTTAAGGAGTTATTGTCCTTTATAGTCAATATTGAACAACTTTTCGTTATTTTTGCAACTTGTACAAAAATCTTCTTTTCTAAAACTATGGACCAAATTTAACCAAACTTGCCACAATCATTACTAGGGTATTTATTTTAAAAAAGTGTCTAATGACCCTGTCTGCCAACCAAGATGGCCGACATCAGTAAAAATACAGTAACAGGTGAGCGACACAGGCTCTTGAGATCCTCTAGTTTTACTTTTTCCTACAACGTTTTGTCAGGTTTTGTTCAGAGTTTCAATCTGGAAATCTACAATTATTCATAAAATTTTACTAACAGATGATGGACTTCATGGGGATTGCAATAGCACATTCTAACTTTTGTCAAGGTCTATATAATTTTTGAAAGTATAGCTCTGACAATATAATGTCCTTTACCACTGGTAGGAAATTAAAAAATTTTCCTAGCGCAATAACACTCCCAAGTCAAGAGCCTGTATGTATGTGTTTTAAATTTTTTTTCCGTTCACTTTTTGTACATAAATTAGGCCGTTAGGTTTTCTTGTTTGAATTGTTTTACATTGTCATTTTGGGACCTTTTACAGCAGACTATGCATCATGGGCTTTGCTCATTGTTGAAGGCTGCATGATAACCTACAGTTGTTAATTTCTGTGTCTTTTTGGTCTATTGTGGAGAGTTGTCTCATTGGAAATTATACCACATCTTCTTTTTTTATGTTAACAGAAACGATAAAAAATAATCTACACTAAAGTCGAAAAATATTATATGGTATGTATGACAGAAAAAAAAAGGTTCTCCTAAGATGAAAAAGTTATTTTTAGAATTTTCGTCAGTTAACCAGGCCATTTAAGGCGAACTATACAGTTCTAACCTTGTCTGGTTCTGGGTTTTAAACATTTTTAAAGTAACAAACAAAAAAGTGACGCCAACAAATTCAAACTTGATATCTGTTTTGTGTTTATCAGCATTGCGTATATTTTTCATAACATTTGGTTGAGGCAAACTAAAATTAGAAAATGGAAACAAACTTTGAGATGACTACCGTACTGACAGACATGGGTAAAACTTACTCCCCCCAACATTGCGGCGCGGCCATAAAGTGTATATTTTAGTTTTTGCCCTTGTACCTTGAATAGATAAAATGTTTGCAATGCGCGAGACACTGAAATTTGTTCTTTTATTTCACATGGGACGTTAAAGTCTGATATTCAACTTGTTAGGACTAGAAAGCATTGATATTTACAAAGACAAATAAGTTTAGTATTTACTGCGCTATTTCTAGTGTTGCAGTTAATTGAATAATACCATGTGTGTATTTTGTCTTGGAAATTAACTGTTATTAATCTTGTATTTCTTCTCACGTTCTCAGCTTAGTGGTTTCATTCAAAATCTCGGGATTACTGCACAGTCCTTTATAAAGGTTACAGAGACAGATACAGAAAATAGGGGTGTAATTGAAGAAAAGGTTAAAAAAAGACATTGAGAGTAGCATAACGATTTTTTTGAAGATTCAACCTAAACAAATGATAAATTTTTACGTTTACTTTCTTAAAGGAGAATAAGGGGATTTCAGAAGGATTAGAAGTGTGCTTCAGCTGACCCCCCCCCCCCTTTCACACACACACACATATACATAACAAGATATAATGTTATCGGAAGCATGAACATATGAGATGTTACAGTATGTAGTACGGTGCATAGTAAGAAATGAGTCATAATTAATACAATTATTTTGTACAATAATTTTGTTTTGATAATTTTGCCGGTAATAGCATAAATATTTTACCCGTAGCACAATTCTTACTTAGCAGATGTATCTATTCATCTTTCTCGGATATCCTGAATTACAATTGCGGAATAGTACTACAACAAGGAGTTATTAATGATATACTAATAGCTATTTATTAAGAGGATTCCATTATACTGGACTTCTAATATCAACGATTACCAATTGACTATTATTATTTTTTAAGTCACCACCGACTTAATATTTGTTCAATCTGTCTGTCCGTCTATCCGCCCGTCCATCACACTTCAGATTCAGTTTAGAAATGCTTTGACCAAATGATTCTATTTTTGGTTTGTAAGCTTATTATTATGTTACAGGTCAAGTTTGTGAAATATGCTTGTGGGATAACATTTCAAACTTGTGTGTGCTCTAAAAAATTAAGAATTTTCTTACAAGGGCCATATTAATCTTGCCTTAGGTTTGCCCGGCTATTGCAATCCAATGAAGTTCATCATCTGTTAACTTTTAAAAATTGATTATCAGATTATGAACTCGAAATTAATTCCGACAAAACGCAATTATCTTTTCAAGGATCAACTTGTATGAAACATTTGAAAAAAATAATATACCCACCTTTTTCCCAACTCTCCAACCCCAATGTTACATAATATATTACATTTATTAAACTGTCTGAAAAAACATCAGACAAGACTGAGAGTGAAGCTAAGAATAAAGTCATATTCCAATTTGAAAATAAACACCCTCAATTTGTGTATTTTTTTACATAAATTTCCATTTAATATGCAGTTTTTAGATGGATGTTGCTATGGATAATCTTTGTTTCCATGGTAACAATTGAAGGCAACAACACTTGACGAGAGTAATTTAAAGTTTGCGTTAGCTTTTATGTATTTTCTTGTCGGTTATGAAACAATTCAGGACATTTAAGATCTTAAACTGCTATATTCTGCAAATAATAACTCCGTTTCCAAGGAAAAAATTGGTTGCTATGGTGATCAAACTGAAAAAGGTCCCAAGCATTTTTCTATTTAATTTGGTAAAGTAGTATCCAAACTTCATAACTACAGTGCTAACTATGCTGTACACATTTGCAGTTTTCTCAAAAACACCCGAGAAAATTTGATAATTTCGCAAAAATCCCAAATTCAGAAAAGTTGAAAATATGCATTTTTTGCCAAAATTTTTCAAAAAATTTACAAATTTGATTTACTTGCAATTTTAACTAAAATGAAGCTTAAACCAAGTTGTATCAACATTACATATGAAACTTGATAAAATATACCTGATTCTATTAAATATCAGGCTCTGAATTGTAGTGATTAAGGTGATTTTTGAAAGATTTTACCACGCTTAACAACCCAAAAATAGAGTCTCCGTTACCATGGCAACCACTCATATTTTCCCACTCAAACTTTTTTTTTTAGCAGTATTCAAGGAATGCTTCTACCAGGCAATTTATAGAAAAATCTGAAACCCTCATATATCGCACTCTGCCTGGTTCTTACAAAGAGCTGTACTTAAATAAACAGACACAATAAATAAAATAGTCAAAATATGGGTACATCAGTCATCATCGTTTAACAATTTTAAAAGGAACAATTTAACAGAACACAAAAACATCTACTATCTACGAACACATTTATTGATTTGAGTGTCTGACGTCAGAAAATTTTATACGTCACATAAATTTGTCGTTCAATGTGCGTACAAACAATTTTAAAATTTGCATTGGAATGTTAGCATACAGGGTTAAAAAATCAAAAGTATGTAAGAATAAATTTAAGAAATAGACCGAGATTTAAACTAGTCCAAAAGTTATATATAGAATTTACAAGAATCCAAAAATAGTTAATTTGAGTGTCTGACGTCAGAAAATTTTATACGTCACATATAAGAAGTTATAATTTATTGAACATATCTTATTATAATCATAAAAAAAATGTGTGCATGATAACTGTTTCAAATCCGAGATGACCTGTTACCATGGCAACAGGGACACAAACAATATATTTGTCATCATATTTCTTGTACGTTTATCGATAGCTATCAACTAAAAAAAATTAAGAAAATCTCAGATTATGAATACTGCAACTTCGAAAGGTTTACAAAGATTTGCTATTACTGATTAAAATGATACTATTTTTATATCTAGTTGCAAATGCCCATTTTAACTAGTATCCTATTCAAATAGAAATATTTATATTGATGAAATTAAACTTTTTACATTGAAAGGTTCATCTTCTGATTGCGAGAAAGAAGATCTTATTCAGGAATTGGACGTTATGAGAAAGATTCCTAAACATAAAAATATTGTTTCATACTTAGGATGCTGTACAAAACAAGGTATTTATTGTAGAAAAAAAGAACACTTATACAATTTCTTATAGAAAAGGTCACCAAATAACGTTAAACGTTACGGTTGTTAGGTTAAGGATTTTGAACTCTACAAAAAATAATCCACTTAGTATACATAGTTATAAAAGTTTAAATGTAAATTACTACAAGAGACAGACAAAAAACATAGGAACACTATAACTGATTAGTCAAACATAAACTGACAACGCATTGGCAAAAGGATCATAAAAGACCAAAATGACAAACAACAGTAAACAAAAAACGTTGAAAAAACAATCAAATTCTTAATTTTCAAAAACTTTAGATGTGAATAAAACTGCGTAACACGGATGGTGTCGCATCTTTTTTGACAAAGAAATTGCACTTATTACTCTGTGTCCGAAATTTTCGAAATAGCCATATGAAAGTCAATTTTGCCAAGAAATTATGCTCATCACAAGAGTTTTCTCCAAAATGTCGCTATTTCTACACCAATATAAGAAATAAATTTATTTCTTCCTATTATCTTGGATGTTATAACTAGGAGGTTCTGCTGTAAAAACTAGATGGCCCTGTCATCTATTTTCTTTTAATATTGACTTGTTTCCGTATTAAAGATCCTGTGTATATTTTGATGGAATATGTAAAGGGAGGCAATCTGCAATCATATTTACGAAAATGTCGACCAAGTCAACAGACTGCAACCAGTGAGGAGATTTTGCCACCTAGTGCGAAAGACTTGAAAATGATTTCATTAGGAGTAGCTAGAGGGATGAGTAATTTACATACAAGTGGAGTGAGTAAATTATTGTGAAAAATACAATCATTGACTTTTAACTTCTCTATGAAAGGGTCAGAGTGCAGTCACATGCAAATATACAGAAGTCAATTATTTTGTATCTGTATTTATTTGGTTCTATATTTATTTTGTCATTTTACCAAACTCAGTTTATTATGAATTTACAAATTGTAATCTTCAGTTGCATTCCCTGTAAATTTTAAATTAAAAAACGTATATCGCTTCAGAAATCTCTTACCAACCTTTTTATGCATGTAAATACAAATAATGAGATGTGGCATGGTCCATTTCTGCCATTTGAAGGTCAAATGGAGTATTTGTAAGCAATTATAGGCAATCATATGTCCTTCAATAATTAGAAAGCGAATACCATCAATAGTCGGCTATGAAAGGCCGGAAATAGTGTCCAAGATAACTTTTGTTAGGAAAAGATCACCCGGATTCTGTTATGATAATAAAATTAACGGTACCAATTTTGTTACATGCACTTACATGGAGTAAGAGATACGTGTAAGAAAAGAAAATGTAACAATATGTTCGATTATCAAATGTTTTACCTGGGTTAATATGTATTGTTAGAACCCTGTCGAAAAGCGGGTCGCCCTTTAGTGATCAGTCCGTAACCTATTGTGTATGCTCTATATATAGAGAAGTGTTAATTTCATACTTGATACAAGACATGTATACTAACCAGCTTGAGGGTGTGTCATAACGAGTATTAAACTTTCAAAGGTCAAAGGTCAAGATCGGAAACTTTGATTTCAGTTGACAACCCCATGTCCTATATGAAAAATTTTTTACCACACTTTATTTACAGCGAGGTTCGCAGAGATGACTTCCATCTCTATGATGCCCATTTCTTCTAGGTAAGGAACATAAATTAAAAATAATTAAAAGAACTATTTGAATTGATTAATAGGTATTAGAATACCTGGTCATAAACCTGATTTGTAACTTTAGATATTTCAAATATACACGGGAAACTCTACATAAAAATTTACGACAAAAGGAATGATTTTCGTTACCTGTTGTTAATTTTCCTTTTTTGGGTGATGATTTTCCTTTGGCAACATCTTACGGTGTTTATATATCACAACTCGTTCGCTATGCCCGCAATGTAGTAAGATATACGTTTGCAGAAAGGAAAAGGTAACAACAAATTCGTTTATCAAATGTGTCGTAGGTTAAGATGTATAATTCTTCTAAGTTAGGAACACATAAATTGATTATTTGTGAATCTGAAGTCAAACCAATTGAATTTATGTAGTTTGACATTTAATTTCAACAAACGCAAATGCATTTTCTAATCCAAAAAAGTCACTGCACAAATTAATTCAAAATCTCCGTTTTATATTTTTGCGCGAGATAATCACGTGAATTTTCTAGTGACTGTATAATGAAATGAATCATGATCCTATATGATATATACAAATTGTTGAGTTAGATTGCTGACAAATAATAAATACATTGTGTATGAAAATAATAATATAACATCTACACACGCTTAAAAAACACGTGTCTCATGTCTATCTCTAGATTCACCTTCCGTGACAAGGTAACACTACGACTATTGAAGTTATATTTTGATATAGCGGATGTGGTCGAGTGGTCTAGAGCGCTGGACATGAGGCTAAGCGATTGGTGCTGTAGTGTATCAAAGGTGTGAGTTCGAATCCCGCTGAGGGACGGACAAAAATTTGTCAGTATAAAATCTAACTCTAACACTGTTTGGTGTAATTTTCAGACTTATATAAATATTTGCATTAACCTTGTATCTATATCACTCTTAGATCTAGTGGACATGTATATTGTATGGTTTGTCACTTGTTTAGACTTGTTTGTAAAATATACTTATTTCTAGTGACTGTATAATGAAATGAATCATGATCCTATATGATATATAAAAATTGTTGAGTTAGATTGCTGACAAATAATAAATACATTGTGTATGAAAATAATAATATAACATCTACACACGCTTAAAAAAACACGTGTCTCATGTCTATCTCTAGATTCACCTTCCGTGACAAGGTAACACTACGACTATTGAAGTTATATTTTGATATAGCGGATGTGGTCGAGTGGTCTAGAGCGCTGGACATGAGGCTAAGCGATTGGTGCTGTAGTGTATCAAAGGTGTGAGTTCGAATCCCGCTGAGGGACGGACAAAAATTTGTCAGTATAAAATCTAACTCTAACACTGTTTGGTGTAATTTTCAGACTTATATAAATATTTGCATTAACCTTGTATCTATATCACTCTTAGATCTAGTGGACATGTATATTGTATGGTTTGTCACTTGTTTAGACTTGTTTGTAAAATATACTTATTTCTAGTGACTGTATAATGAAATGAATCATGATCCTATATGATATATAAAAATTGTTGAGTTAGATTGCTGACAAATAATAAATACATTGTGTATGAAAATAATAATATAACATCTACACACGCTTAAAAAACACGTGTCTCATGTCTATCTCTAGATTCACCTTCCGTGACAAGGTAACACTACGACTATTGAAGTTATATTTTGATATAGCGGATGTGGTCGAGTGGTCTAGAGCGCTGGACATGAGGCTAAGCGATTGGTGCTGTAGTGTATCAAAGGTGTGAGTTCGAATCCCGCTGAGGGACGGACAAAAATTTGTCAGTATAAAATCTAACTCTAACACTGTTTGGTGTAATTTTCAGACTTATATATATATATATACATATATATATGTTCCAGACCATTTGAGTATTTGGACCGTACGCGTACGGACAGGACCGTATGCGTATACTCGTACGATCTAGTAATGTATTTGGACCAAATTGGGTTATTTTTAGACAAACATTTATCAAAAAGCTTTTATTGAGTTTTACAAATTAACATTATTACAATTAGATGAATAAGTGAACATCAAATCAATTGAAATTAAATGATTCTCAATTTAATTTTCTATCTAAATCCTATTTTGGCACTTGCCCGAGTGACACTTGCTGCCACAAAAAACGTCAGATTTCTTCTATTTGTATGTCTTGTTCATTGTTGTTCCTTTGTATTTGTATATCTTGCTTGCAAGAGGAACGCTTCCTTTGTTTTGCAGCAGCATGCAATGAAATTATATGTGTTCTCCAATGTGCAGTTTCAATTTTCTGTTTCAAAAGTTCTATATCAGTCATATCATAACAAGAGTTCAATATGCCAAATTCTCTTGAAAGTTTGTTCAAACTTGCATTTTTGCCAATAACATCATCAATTCTACATAACAATCGGAAAAAATCTCCCGATGCCCTATCAACAACTTTTATTCTCACAGTAACAGAGATACTTCTTTCAATCGTTGCATTAGTTTTCTATACTGTTTCTCATTGTATTTTCAACAGTTTTTTTTATAATTTCTGTCAAGTATCCTTCGTATTTTGTCTTGAATCGTCATTTGTCCGTCGTCCGTTGTCATGGTACATTTGCTGTCCTCAGAAAGGTCAGTTATAATGTCATTCAGTATCATTAAATCATCAACTGCCTCGTCCTCGTGTGCAGGTCTGTAGTCTGTAACATCATATGTCTCTGTAAATATTTCTGACTTTTCGTTGTTGTTTTCGGGTATATTGAACAGTTCCTGTCTTTAGGCCTTATCATATGTCTGTGAGTCGGTGAAAGCTTCTGTCTGTCTGTCTGTGGGTCAGTCTCGTTTTCCGACAGTAAGTCTGTCGAGTTTTCTGCCTGTGAGTCGGTCTCGTTTTCTGTCTGTGAGTTGGTCTCGTTTCCGCTTGTGGTGAGTCAGTGTCGTTATTAGTCTGTAAATCGGTCTCTTTTTTGGTCTGTGCGCCAGTCATTAAGTCCCCGTCTGTTTCAAACAGGTACTCTACTTTTTTTTCGTCAATGAACTCCTCAATCTATTGCAAACATACATAAATAACACCATTAGCCTTTTTGATCAAATTCAGCTTCAAAAGGCGTTATTTTAATACTAGAATGACACTGTGTGTTCAGTGAATACTGTATCTCATACAGAAACCAAAGCCATCCTGAGCTCGGTTTGTCTGCTATCTTCCAGACCATATGCATATTTGTACCGTACTTTTTCGAAATACCCATACGGTACTCTACGCAAACGGTATGCCTAGTTTTAAGAATTTGGTCAATTTTATTAGATACAAATTTAAAATACAGCTCAACATAATTGAAATCTCTAATTAACATAAAAACTAAAAACTAAATATTTGAACCACTCGAAAAAACACGTTAATTTAATCGCTTAATCTTCTATATTTAAAATGTCAGTAATACAGGAAATTAAACACTGTACTTTAAAATTGAAGTTATCGAAAATAATCATATTGTTGGAAGAAAAGTTTTTAGAAGATTTTATTAGGAACTTTATTCAAAAATTCCTTCATGTGCATTTAGCATAATAAAATTCTTACGATATGTGTTATATAAAAATTTCGCCACGCTTAATTGTCACTGCAAATCGTAAAACAGAAGGATCTTCATAGCATCGGTTGCCGCAAGAAAAGAAAGCTTGTTTCTTGCTAGCAAGAGATGACAATACAAAGGAACATGCATAAACGAAACATGTCTATGTAAAAGATTTGACGTTTCTGATAGCAGCAAGAGTCACCCTGGGTAAGAGTTCAAAAAATAAGATTCAGAAAGACAGTTGAATTATATGTTTTTTAATTCTAGTTCATTTATATGTTTTTGAGTTTAGTGTGACCTTCATTTTCACTGAACTAGTACACAACTTTATTTAGGGGACAGCTGAAGACCACTTTCGGGTGTGGGATTTTCTCGCTGCGTTGAATATCCATTGGAGGCCTTAGGCTGTTTTCTACTCGTTTGTCGGCTTGTTATCTCTTTGCCATATTCCCCATTTCTATTCTCAGTTTTGATCAAATAAATATATTTTTTTCGACTGATTGAATTACCACTTATGCCCGCGTCACACTGTCCCGATTTTTATATACGATGGACACCCGAATGCAAAAATTGTAAGTTCGTACGAAGTTGGTCTCGATGTCGTTAAAATACCAAATAGTTATCAAAAGTACCAGGATTATAATTTAGTACGCCCGACGCGCGTTTCGTCTACATAAGACTCATCAGTGACGTTTATATCAAAATATTTATAAAATCAAACAAGTACAAAGTTGAAGAGCATTGAGGACCCAAAATTCCAAAAAGTTGTGCCAAATACGGCTAAGGTAATCTATGGCTGGGATAATAAATCCTTAGTTTTTCGAAAAATTTAAAGTTTTGTTAATGCCCGCGTCACAATGTACCGATTTTTACGCCGATGGCTACACGATTATGGAAATTTTCAAAATCGGGACTGATCGTATCCAGATCGGGCTATTCGTAGTGCCATCTTTAACCATCGAAGAACCATCGGCCACTTTTTCTAGCCTTCGGGGACAACTTCGGAAAGGGTTCTAAATTTTTTAACATGTTAAAAAATCCCCGAAGGTGCGTCCGATGTTGAGGGTTCGTATTGAGTTCGTATCACCATCCTCGCCATCGTAATGTCACCGGGAATGCATCTTTGAACATCGTATTGCATTCGTGTTTCCATCGTTACCATCGGGCAGTTTTGACATTACGATGTCTACACGAATGAATTACGAAGCTACCCGAATGTCTTACGATGGCAACACGACTTCGTGAAGACCTCCTAATACCGTCGTGTTGCCATCGAATAAAAGTACGAAGGTGACAAGATGGAACTACGACGGCAATAAATCCCGCTAAATGTAAGTTAATTTTCGCGCTAAAATACATTTAAAGTGCCATGCACGATATGCACTGGGCAGTCTAATACGACAGTTAAGAAAGACGTTCACAAAATATGGAGCTCATATAAGATTCTATGAGAAGAAGAAAGGCGACAGCGTTGTTTCTATTAATTCAAATGGATCAAGAAGAGCAGCTATTACAGGCTCATGCTTTACCCACATTCTTCCTTTTGTCTATATTATTATGATATTCTCGTGGAAAGAGCTCTTTTTGAATAAAAGGGATCAACGAACCCATTACCTTACCTTCAAGATAGATCAGTAAACATGGGCATAATTATGGGTGATTATTCAGACTAGTGCACACATTTTACAGTTCAAACAAGGCAATGCCGAGCGTGGCATCACCTCGTATGTAACATATTGGGGACAAATATGGACACTATATTTGTATATGACACATGAAGAAAATGGTAAATTGAATATGCATATTTGATACATAAACTATTTTTTTAGAAATCAACCAAAACATTCAGTAACTGGAAATGCCTTTAATATTGTCTTTAGAAATAGCAGGTAAAAAAAATGAG
Source organism: Mytilus galloprovincialis (assembly GCF_965363235.1). Classification (NCBI taxonomy): domain Eukaryota; kingdom Metazoa; phylum Mollusca; class Bivalvia; order Mytilida; family Mytilidae; genus Mytilus; species Mytilus galloprovincialis. Next base: position 47,147,377 of record NC_134843.1, on the reverse strand, counting down.
CAACCAAATTCCTGTGTATTATGCTATTTCAAGGAGAAAAAACAAGTCCATCTGCATGACCTTAACCTTTGGCCTTGAACGTAAAAAATGTCAGATCATTACAAGGAGGAACAATACACCAAATGTGGTTAAAATCTTTTGAAGCATATTGGTTTTAGAGTGTCCACAAGGGTGATATTGCCTTGTGTTACAATTACCAATGTGACCTTGACCTTTGAACTTTAAAGTCAATAGCGCTTAAGATATTCTTAACGAGTAACACCATACCAAATTTTGAGCATTTTGGTTCTAAAGTGTTCATAATAATTTTATCTACACGCAACTTATGATCTTATGACTAAACCAGAAATTAAATGTACAATATAATATATATTCAATATTGATCAAACAATTTAAAACGCGTGATGCCTTCGACATATAATTTAAATGCATCGATAAGACATCGTATGGCCATCGCGCCATCATCGTAATCCATCGTGTAGTCTTCGTAATCCATCTTGTAGCCTTCGTGATCCATCGTGTAGGCTTCGGCTGAGATATGAAGCTTAAATACCCGTCTTCGGTTAACCTTCGGATGTCCATCTTTTGCTATCGTATATAATTTCGGCACCATCGTATAGACTTCGTTATTCATCGTACTTGCTTCGGTCAGTTTTTGGTATTTTAACGAGATCGGGACCAACTTCGTACGAACTTACAATTTTCGCATTCGGGTGTCCATCGTATATAAAAATCGGGACAGTGTGACGCTGGCATAACAGGAAAAGTGACCGAGGCAGGTACGATGAATAACTAAGTCTATACGATGGTGCCGAAATTATATACGATAGCAAAAGATGAACATACAAAGGTTAACCGAAGACGGGTATTTAAACTTCATATCTCAGCCGAAGTCTACACGATGGATTACGAAGGCTACACGATGGATTACGATGACGGCGCGCTGGCCATACGATGTCTCAAAGACGTCGTGTACAGCTTACGATGCATTTAAATTATATGCCGAAGGCATCACGCGTTTTAAATTATTTGAACATTTCATTTCTGGTTTAATCATTAAGACGGAAGTCCGTGGGCTTGAAGGGTAAAACTTGACTCTGAGTCTCTGCATATAAGGGTGCTATAAACAGTTTCGAATAAAAAAAACTAGGGGTTATTCCCCAACTAAAAATAGACATGGAGGGAAGTCCCTTTTTATCAACATAATTGGTGAAAAAGTATCATGTTTTTTTGTATTTGGTTGTAAAAATATGTTAATTAACTTCAATCAAAGCAGGTTGAAGATTAAAATAATTTTAAAAATTAGATTAAATTTACATGTTTTGAGGGGAGACAACACTGTAAACAGTCTGGTTTTTTTTTGGCAGTGAAAATTGAAAACTTATTTGCAGCAACTGTAGCTCTTTTCGGAGCAGGCGAACGTACAATTTTTTGAAAGACCAGATAAAATCTATGAAATTCATACAATTTTGATAATGAAAAATGTGCAGGTCTCATGTCTTCAGGGGTGTGCACATGACCTGATTTCAGGTTTTTGAAGCTTAAATTAGGCAATGTTTTCCCAGTTTCTCTGGATAAAACTTTTTTATACTATTAAAAGTACATTATAAACTAGAGAACATTCTGATTCCAGTGATATTTAGTTTTATACAAGTATCTTTATTAATCAGTCCACCACTAAGGGTCACTTGTACATGGTCCTTCAAAATATGACGTCATAGAAAACAAGAACTATCTTTAAAAAAGATATCCGACGTATTTAAATTTGAGTATATGTTTAAAACTATCATTTCGATAACCCTCAGAAGCACAAAGATACCATTTAAATAACGTTTTCTCTGTCTGTGTTCAGTATTCTCGGTCATCGTATCTTTCTGTTTACATTCACCAAAACCCCGCGGAAATCTCACATGCGTAGGTGCCTTCTAAAAGTCATGTACGTTCGTACAACAAAGTTTACATTACAAATTATATAATTGTCCCCAAGGATTTGTATAGTAAGAAGGATTGGAATCTCGTGAACTTTTGCATAGACTGTAGTATAATGTCTAATGCAGCGCGAGATATTGTGAGATTACCCGTGATGCATCTGGAAAATGCTAAACGTGCTCTGATTAATGGCGGACATTTGCATCACTTAAACAAATTGACACCCGATATGTAAGTATTACAATCCATATCTATCAAATTTTATGCTTGAAATAAGAAGTTTAAAATGGTTCTTGTGTAATTAATAACTTTTACAATCGCAATAAGAATTCACGGTTCCATAGAATTAATTTGCATATTGACCGAAGTGACCCCAACCTATCCCGCCTATTGGGCGGTCCTATCATCATTTTCTATTTTTATACTCCTTCCTCAAAACACGGATATGATTGATAAAATTTATATTTTCTGATAGATATATGATTTCTTCGTGTATTGAGTAAATTTCGTAGTGATTGATGCATTAGTTTTCCAATTTTTTACGTTTCTTTGAGTTGATTACAACAAAAATGGCGTTCTGGAGCGAACATGGGGGTGGCTTGGGAAAAATGAATAAAGTTCTTCAATTGGCCTAGATTAATGTTCAAACATGTTTACAAACGTAAAACATTGGTGATAAAGTGTATTGAAGAAAGCTCAAACCGCTAAATAAGGGAATTGTGATACTTTTCTGTCTTTAAAAATCAATGTGGTTCTCAGATGAATCGCAATTTACCAGGCCTAAATTGGGAGGGGGTCCAGTTGTCATAATAATCTGATACTTCCTTCCTGTTTACATGTATACCGAAATGAAATCGTTAAACCATGTGTTTTGAAATAGTTTTACATCAATTTTAACTAGCCATGTTCCATAGAAAACTCCAGTTAGAGTTTTACATATATAATATATAAAGGATGTTCTGTTATCCAAAATATCTAACATTTATTCCTTTTATTGTTACTTTTGATTTTTTTGTTTGTTTGCGACATCTTTTGATCCTACAATATTGCAAAATATTTTATTTTAAAACAATAGAAACATTGCTACAAATATAAATTATTCCTGAATTTGCATAAACCCATAGAAATCTAACATAAATTTTGCAAATATATTTGTTCGAGCAGAGATCCTGAGGTAGTATTGCTATTGTTAAGGACATATTTGATATTGGAATTGTTTAAGCCATATAGCTATAATGACATAATTTACAAGAATAAGACTGAAAATAAAAAAATACAGAAGTTAACATACAAACACATTGTCAACTGTCGTTATACACCTTGCATTACAATGTCCATCAAATAAAACAGTTAAATTATGCTTTTTCGTCAATAGAAACTTGAGTGAAAATCAATAATAATTAAGTTTAAGAATGAATAAAGTCCTTAACCATTACAACATTGTCTATACGTGACAAAAATTAGAACACAACGCATGTGTACAAAAAATCACGTTCCAATATCGTAAGTGACGAGTAGTAGTAGTAGTAATAGTGGCGAGTACCGAAGTCTCGCCGCGGAAGAGATTACGACAAACTGCGAGATTCCAATCCTTCTTACTATACAAATCCTTGTTGTCCCGAATAAACAGCTGTCACGGATGCAAAGAGCTATTGGAGAAACAATTATTTTAATAAAAATATAAATCTTTGTAAGATCTAGTCAAATATTTATAGTTTTTCACTTGCTTTCCATCACGATATAATTAACGAGACGTTTTTTCAAACACAACCAAATCACCCATCATGACAGCATTTTGTCCAATCACAGAAAGGATTTTCGAGCATGCGTATTCTGTTGCCATAGTTAAGCGTCCTTAATTTCAAAGGGCACAAACCGAAACTATACCGACTACGTCGGAAAAACTGTTGATTACACCCTAATGCCACTAAAATCAGGGAGAGGGAGAGGAAGAGGAAAAGGGAGGGGTATGAGTCTAGCAGGAAAGTACAAGACCAAAAGAAAAATAGATATAAAAGTGAACTGTAAAATGTGTGCACTAGTCTGAATAATCCCCCATAATTATGCCCATGTTTACTGATCTATCTTAAAGGTAAGGTAATGGGTTCGTTGATCCCTTTTATTCAAAAAGAGCTCTTTTCAGGAGAATATCATAATAATATAGACAAAAGGAAGGATGTGGGGAAAGCAACAAATGAGGCAAAATATGACATATAGAAAACAAAATGGTTATGGAGTAAACATTCGTGTGACAACAACTCAAACGATACACAAAAAAGTCAGAATAGTGAAGAAAAAGTTGCTTTCCCTATATACGTGTACCTTCAGTGTGGTGTACGCGGCGCGTTTATGATTTTCATTATGTTACTTGATATTAAAAATTGACAAAAAAATTTATTTTACTTGTAAAAGTAAATCCTGAGCCTGTAATAGCTGCTCTTCTTGTTCCATTTGAATTAATAGAAACAACGCTGTCGCCTTTCTTGTTCTCATAGAATCATATGATATGAGCTCCATGTTTTGTGAACGTCTTTCTTAACTGTCGTATTAGACTGACCAGTGCATATCGCTCATGGCACTTTAAATGTATTTTAACGCGAAAATTAACTTACATTTAGCTGGATTTATTGCCGTCGTAGTTCCATCTTGTCGCCTTCGTACTTTTATTCGATGACAACACGACGGGATTACGAGGTCTTCACGAAGTCGTGTTGCCATCGTAAGACCTTCGGGTAGCTTTGTGATTCATTCGTGGAGACATCGTAATGTCAAAACTGAATGATTAGGATCGTTATTGGGTGAGACAGTCTTGACAAAGTCCTGTAAACACACTCCGCCGCCGGTACATATATATATAGGAAAGATCTGACGAAAAAAAAATTAACTTTTTTATTTGCAGTTATTTCCCTTTATCTTTTTTCTACAGGGAGACGGATTAATATAAGGGAAACCTTGTTTCCGAATTCCTTTGTAATATTGTATCACTGTATTTATATGTGTATGTCATGTAAATGATTTTTTGAAATAAAATATGTTTAAAATGTCAAAACTGCCCGATTGAAACGATGGAAACACGAATGCAATACGATGTTCAAAGATGCATTCCCGGTGACATTACGATGATGAGGATGGTGATACGAACTCAATACGAACCCTCAACATCGGAAGCACCTTCGGGGATTTTTTAATATGTTAAAAAATTTAGAACCCTTCCCGAAGTTGTCCCCGAAGGCTAGAAAAAGTGGCCAATGGTTCTACGATGGTTAAAGATGACACTGCGAATAGCCCGATTTGGATACGATCAGTTCCGATTTTGAAAATTTCCATAATCGTGTTGCCATCGACGTGAAAATCGGGACAGTGTGACGCGGGCATTACTCTATTCACTCTATTACTTGCAAAAATATTGATTAATAAAACTAATAAAAAAAGATTTTGATAAATGTTTGTCTAGAATCAACCCAAAATGATTCGAATACATATATGGTCCAGCTCGTGCTAGACCGTATAAGTATAAGTCGAAATACTCATATGGTCTGCAACATATATATTAATCAAGAACAACAATTACGCATTACTAAACCGCATTTGAACGCAAACGGGGTCCAATTTCGATTTGATGAATTCTTATATTATTAATCGTAAACTATTATTTTAGCGATTCATATTTCGTTAAAACTTGATCACATGTTCATTTGTATTTACTCAGGCTGCACACAAATCTGCTATAGTTAGCGTTTCATATGTCAAAAAAGCATATTGCACAGAGAGTACAGCAAGTTACTGAAAATACATTTAAAAAATCCCAAATAGTCCATTTGCCAATTCCCGTTATTGACCCTGTAACTACAGATCTCTTTTTTTAGTTGACTCCCTTATGAAGGACATTGATTTTCATTTACAATGAAGAGTTAGCAGAAAGAGCAAATTTATCTGTGCGTAATGTGTGTTATCTTAAAGGTTTTCAAATCTTATAATTACATAAATTTGTTGTTAAGCAAAATACTTTTGACATCTGAAATTATTTTTCATGAAAAATTACTTAAACCGCCGATACATCACTTTCATTTCATCATGCTTTGCTTTGCCAATTTTGTCCGGTATAGAACAAGTCTACGATTGACAAAGGGAAGTAATTTGTTTAAAAAGTGTGAAATAACAGAATCAAATCGGTAGTTGGCAAATAGAAAATTGTCGACACATGCCAATCAAAACGACTTCCTGTGTAAACGGTTTGCAGCAATCATGACGGAAGTTAGAATCGCGTTCCTGGAACAAGATGAAAGGGACGTTATAATGGAAAATATGGAAACAAAAAAACACAAAAAGGCAGCAAAACACTGTAGTTAAACTATTCAGGGAATATTTGACCGAGAAAAGCAAGCCGATAGAATTTGAACAGTACAATTTGGAGCGACTGGACGATACATTGGCATTGTTTTATTTGGAAATGAGATGTTACAAAGGGAAACATAATAAAAAGACAACTTTGCAATCCTATAGACAACGTTTAAATAGAAATGTAGGGAAATAGACATTTTTAATGAAGATATAATCTAGGGTTAGCTGCAATTGAACACCACTCTTCCATAGAAGAGAGTGATAAGAAGAAGATTTACTTGTATTTTTTTTTTTAAATCTGAAGGATACGCAGCTTTTTGTTATATAAGGTAATTTGTATTTTAGGAATTTTGTTGGAATCGAGCGTCACTGATGAGTCTTTTGTAAACGAAACGCGCGTCTGGCGTAAATACAAAATTTAATCTTGGTATCTATGATGAGTTTATTGTATAACACATATGACAACAATTTTAATTCCAAATAAAATGCTTTATCGGTGTAAGAATAAACCTACTGTGAATTTCAAAGACAGGATGACTTCGCTACGCAGGAGAAGAATTATCATATAACATCGTATACGAAAAATCATATACTAGGTGTACCTTGTGTATAGATGTACATGCATATGTATCATGTATATTATAGCTGAAAATTTTCATTTTCATCCAAACAGTGTGACACTTATAACAATAAACACATGTATACAAAGTCAATAAAATATTTACCTTGTGATCATGGAGAAAAGGACTTATAATTTGCATACAATATTGAAAATTGTGTGTGTCTTTAATATACTTCTGTGTGCATACTGTCCACTTTATTTTAAATGACAAAGAATTATGAAATTTCTTCTATATTTAAGGTATTTGTTCACTTCATGCTGCACTTCGGTACACATGGTACAAGAGGGAGGGAAAACCTGACCAATCTTAAAAGAAAGCATTTTGCAATTAAGCGTGGTGCTGATGACAAGTAGTATGTGTGCCAAGTAATTGATGAGCAAACAAAAGAGAACACCAGTCAGAGAGTGCATTATTCTCAGATGGACGAATGTATGACATTACAGGTAACTTGTATCTAAATGTAGTGACCTACAATGAAACTACCCTAATGTTTTTTGCATTAATTAAATGTAACCACACATTATTTTTCTTAGCTTGAACATAACTCGTATTCTTATATATACATACGATGCAATCTAATAATTCTATATTAAACCATTGCATTTTTAAATAAAAAGAAAACAAATGGATCTACCTAACTCTTTTCATTAAGTAATCAGAACCACACACTATTTGTCTTGACCTGATTAAAACAAGGACACATATACATGATTCAATTTCATAATTAATAATCGTTAGTGTGTTAAAAATATATCAACCTACCTACATATCCCCTTTTTTATCCTGTGATTGGAACCACAGTGGCACACATTTTTATATAAGTTTGCCATTTGTACATATTATAATCAAACATTAATAGGAAAATGTGATATTTGTAGTTGGTAAACACAATGTAAATTAGATATGTCGAATATATACATGGGATACCCTACCAAAAACAATAAAGAAATTATTGTAAAGACTCTATATCAAATTTTAAAAAAATGATTTTGCTGCAGAACACTCTTATCTGGTATATTTGTTTTAAATGTTTTACATGCTTTTTCAGATGGCGAAAGATGTCCAGTAAAGTATTTTGTGAAATATATCAGAAGGTTGAATCAGAAAAGTGTTAAACTATTTCAACAAGCAAGATTGTAACCATAACGCTATAGTGAGTGACGTTATTGTATAGGCATTGGCTATCACGACGATTAAACGTATATAGAAAACACAACGCATTTATTGAGATTCTTCAATATTTAAGGTGCCGTGACTGACGGGAAATTGGTTCAACAATGGAAATGAAGATAAAGACAATACGTGCCGGAAACAGAGCAGCAGTGACGAAGCTATGAACCAAATTCGAGGAGCTAAAGGAGAATCCTGACAACGTCGAAATAGAGGAATTCAAAGTGATAGAGGATGCCTAAACCCAGAAAAAGAAGATTGTGCATGATTTAAACGGGAAGATGATAGAAGTCATACACGTGGATCACATAGAACAAGAAATTACAGACGCGGATGAGTATATGTTTAATTTAGACAATAAACGTAGGCAAATACGAAAAATTACTCAAACAAGGAAATCTTCAAACAATACTTCTGATTTAAAAGAAACGTCAACAATGAACGCTTACGCTGAATGCTATATACCTAGATCAAACACTAGTAATACAAACACATCAGCTGTTTACACGCTGAGCAATAGAGAAAGAATTCAATCAGAGGGAAATCCTACCGGAAATCAATCACGCAACTTTGCTGTCCGAAATTCATAATCATACAATACTCAAGAAGAATGTTCGTATATACAACCACCAGCCCAACTACCAAATGTATTTAGTAACAACCATAGATAACCTAAATTAGATTTGCCACATTTTGACGCAAATGTTTTGGAGTGGAGCACATTTTGGGACTCTTACGAATCTACCATACATTTTGATAGTAGGATTTTCTGATCCCAGGCATAGATTACCTTAGCCGTATTTGGCACAACTTTTGGGAATTTTGGATCCTCAATGCTCTTCAACTTTTTACTTGTTTGGCTTTATAAATATTTTGATTTGAGCGTCACTGATGAGTCTTATGTAGACGAAACGCGCGTCTGGCGTACTAAATTATAATCCTGGTACCTTTGATAACTACTTACGCCAATCAAAAAGTTAACTATCATAAAGCCCATCTTGAGGGAAGAGCCGCGCAAACTATTGAGTGATTCGCTTTGACTAATGAAAACTACGAAACCGCAGTTAACCTTCTCAGAGATCGATTCGGACAACCTAGCAAACTGATACATGGTTACATGAAAGCACTCATGAACTAACACGCACCGACAAATGATGCATTCAGCTTGAGGTCTTACGGAGAAAGATTAGAAAGTATGTGCGAGGATGATTAAAATCACTTGGTCAAACACCAGAGATGTATAATTAGCTGTTGGTACCAGTAGTTTTGGACAAGATGTCGATTGACATAAGAAAATATATTGCAAGAGAACACGGGAGGGATAATTTGATATTGGAAAATTGAAAAATCTACAAAAATCAATAACTAAAGAGATTGACATACTTGAAGCTGGAGAAGGAGTCATGGATTCAGACATATTGTACGCCTCTGCATTTTTTATCGGTATGCAATCACATTTATACAAGAGCAAACTCACAGACACACGTAAGAAGGTAATATGCGTACATGTATTTTTATACGACCGCAAAAAAAATGTTTGTGTCGTATAATGCTATCATGTCGTCTGCGTTGTCGTCTGCGTCGTGGTCGACCGAAGACGGATTTAGTTTCCCGACAATAACTTTAGAGTTTTAGTGAATGGATCTTTACAAATTTTTACCAGAAGGTTCAATACCACTAAAAGAAGGTTGGGATTGATTTTTGGGGTTATTGTCCCAATAGTTTTGGAATTAGGGGCCATAAAGGGGGCCCAAAATAAGCATTTTTTTAGTTTTCAAACAATAACTAAGTGTAGGTGTAGGAATCTCTCTGAAAACTATACCACAAGTTTCCATACCATAGAGGGATAGTTAGTATTGATTTTGCGGGTTATGGTCTCAAAACGTTTGGAACTAGGGACCGAAAAGGGTGCCCAAAATAAGCATTTTTGTAGTTTTCAAACAATAACTTGTGTTTAAGTGTGTGAATCTCTCTGAAATTATACCACGGGTTTCCATACCATGAAGGGATAGTTAGTATTGACTTTGGGGGGTTATGGCTCAATTATTTTAGAATTAGGGGCAAAAAAGGGGAAAAACTAAGTTTTTCTGGTCACTGGACAATTAAGACAATTTAAAAGCAGTGTAAGGGAGGTAACCATAACCATTTAACATACAATGTTGGGTAATTTCAAATTAACCTCCCTTATACTACTTGTTAACTATGTATAAAGAAATGGCAGGTTATGGACTAATTGAAAAAAGGGGGTGGTAGTAGTTTTCAATGGGTTTTTTTCAAATTTCTCTAATTTCAAATTTTGGAAAAGTTTGAAGAAGAAATCTTTAATTGATTTGTAAGATCTTGACATTTGTTTAGTGTAAGAAACCCATATAATGTCAAAAATTTGATCATATGCAAATCCAAATTCAGAGCTGTATCAAGCTTGAATGTTTTGTCCATACTTGCCCCAACTGTTCAGGGTTCGACCTCTGCGGTCGTATAAGGTGCGCCCTGCGGAGCACCTGGTTTGTTCAGGTGAGCACTATCCGACGGATAGTGCTCACTGGAAGTGTTCTCTGAAGTGTAACAGACGCAAACAATAGAAATCAAATTGTAAAACATAAACAGTTATGCTTTAACTGTGTAGGGTCTCACTTAGTGGCCGCCTGTAATTCTACTGAACGATGCAAAGAGTGTAACAGAATGCATCATACTAGCATATGTAAAGGAAAAGAGGTAATCCCAGGTTCGACACCGGAGCTCACAATACAACAGTCAGCGATAAACGTAGTTGAAACACCAAACGAGACTAGAGTAATGTATTCATCACAACAAAGTCACGACATTCGCCTGAAAACAGCAACCGTCCAAGTTGTATATAACGACCAAGAAAATAAAATGTAACATCTTATTTGACGAGGAAGCACAGCGTTTTTTTTTTTAACTCAGAAATTAGCTGATAAATTAGAAATAAAACCTTCAGAAAAAGTAAGCATTCATCTGTCTGCGTTCGGAGATTTCTTTCAGAAGGTTTGCAACTTAGACACTGCAACAATACAGTTACAGACCGACACAGGAGAAGAAGTCATTATCGACACATTCATTGTTCCGAAAATTGTCATCCCGATTCATAACAATATTTCACAGACTACAAGGAGCTTGCCACAATTGAGTGGACTTAAAACTTGCACACCCTGTACATAGTGAAGATCGTTTTGAAATCGACTTACTCATAGGAGCGGACTACTATTGGGAAATTATTGAGGACCAAATTATTAGAGGCCAAGGACCGATCGCAGTTCAGTCAAAGATAAGATATTTATTATCTGAACCAAACAATAGAAACATCAACCAGCCATCAACAGTTCTTGTAAACGACATTTCACACAAGAACACAGCTATTGACAACGAGAAAGGAAAGTCCACGGCAAAGTAGCCATGGAAACATGACCATTCAGATGATATACCTTCAGGTATGACCGTTGCCAAAGAAGACCAGAAAACACATCGCAATGGATCCAAAGGATCCCATTGCAAGGAAAAAACGGCATATTTTAGAAATATTAAGTGAAAAAACGCGTGCAAAGAAATTATAATTCAAGTAATAAAGTATATCTTATATGGATTTTCTATGCATCTCACAAAGTACCTTCACAAAGTACCTTTTCAGGTAAAGAAGAGGAAAATGTTCCCGTTGACTTGAATGATGCAAATTTTGAGTTAGAACTTTTATCTAACTCACAGAGTGAAACTGTTATGAAAAGTAAAATCACAAATATACTGAACTCAAAGGAAATTCTTATCGGAAAGTCCATAATCACATGGCAAAATCAAAAGACAAAACACATAAAAAACGAATGGACAAGAACTTTCATATTCCAGACTTAGTACAGGCATTTTCAGATGTAGAAAATGGTTGATTAAACCTGGTTTTATAGCGCTAAACCTCTCACTTTCTCACAGTCTCATCAAATTCCGTTATATTTACAATGATGCGTGAACTAAACAGACATAATAAATAAAATAGTCAAAATATGAGTACAGCCGTCATCATCGTGTAACAATTTTAAAAGGAACAATTTAACAGAACACAAAAACGTATATCTACAAACACATTCATTAATTGGCGTTTATGAACGACATAATGATCAATTTGATGAAATCTTGACAGAAATTGGTAATGGAGCCTCAAAGAAAAATACAAATACAATGAACCAGAGACATTGATGCCAAATCAAAATTTCTTAAAAGTACCACATCCAGATATGAAGATGCCATATTTAGATAACTGCAGCAACGTAACTGTTTATATAAATTTCAATGTTCACCTATATGTGAACAACCCTTAAAAGGTGTAGCTTCGAAGTCATATACAAAATGTTCTTGTTGTAAATTTCTTGTCACTTATCTGTTGTTATATATTGTTATACTTAAATAAGGAAACAAATGTATATTGATTGTTGTGATTCTGTTGTTACATTTTGTAAATGTACATTTAAAACTTTTACAGTAAGAATGGTTTTCAAGATGACTGTGTTTGTATGATGTCGATACGTAGGTTATATCGACACAAGAGAAGCATATTGACCTCAAACTTCGTCCTCAATCTATATGTTTCTCTTTGTACGATATAACCTCGTTCGTCCTCAATCGATATGCTTCACTTGTGTCGATAAAACTGCGGATCGATCTCATAGAAAGGCTATAATTCGGATTTCATAATACCCAAATTGAATTTGCGATGCGTGTGATTAGGATATGATACAATTAACCATTAAGAACATAGTTTTTAATTCCCTTTTAAGCTTCAAAGTTTCTTTCAAAGACGTAATTCCCTTTTGAACCTGACGTAATTGTTTATATAGCCCATGTTCTTTCTTTGAAATGGGGATGATTTAATGTTATTTTTGACAACTTCCCTGACTATATAAAACGCAAATCTACTTTGATTTAACAAATTTGAGTTCGTTACGTTTTATTCTAAAATGTGACGCAATTCCATATATATATATTATTTTGTAGTAAATTTTAAACCAATTTTATTTGATTATGATCTCCGTTTTTGTTGAGAAACAATAAACGCCTAAATTATTTAAAATGAAATGAACTAGTTTTCCTAGTTAAATTGAAGTGATTTAGTCATTCCTTCGAAAGGTTTTACACACGCCGTTATGATTTTGTAAAATCGATTTAGAATATCTGTGTCACTGATATGTTCTAATCATCGAAATCCGCAATCCCGTCCACATTTTTACGATAGTTACGTATACATCACCGTATGCGACTAATCACCTTTTTTTTTACTTTCAATAAATTACCTAGCAACTCTTATTTTGATTTAAAGTGATTCGTGTTTCTTTTGTTTTAGTTATATGTTTTGTTGTTTGTCCTGTTTTGTTCTTTAATGTTTTTGACGTTTCTGTCTCAAAATGTAATGTCTATCCTTTGTCTTGAAAACCTTTTAAACTTTTACACTCGGTCAACAGTGGAATAAGTGAATTTACTTGTGCTGATGGTTTATGAATCTGGGATTGTTTAAGTATTCGATAATAGATACATCAATATTTTGTTATATTTTGTATAATTACAACATACCATTGTATTTTAACGGTACTACAACGGCCAGCATTTATCTATGTTTGGGGAGCTTTTTATTTTCATGTGTATTGAATTATGGCTTGTAGTTTTGCTGTTTTCTTTTTTTATGTCCGGCGGGAGCATTACGTTTTACCCTTGTCCGTCTGTAAGAACGTACGTCCGTACATCCAAAAGTTGGTTTTTGTTCTCTAACTTAAGTTTACTACAACCAAATGTTATGGAACTTATACCAAGAGTTCTAAATGGTGAAGTTGAAATCACCACTTCGTAAATTTTACGGACGCCATCACGAGTTGGTTGACCGTTATGGAACAACCATTTCACAAATGATATCGGATATGTTCTTTACGTCGTAACTACAATCCCCCTCCCTTTCATGAATGTGACTTACCGAATTAGACTATTTACCGGATTTGTTATCACATAAGCAACACGACGGGTGCCACATGTGGAGCAGGATCTGATTACCCTTCCGGAGCACCTGAGATCACCCCTAGTTTTTGGTGGGGTTTGTGTTGTTTATTCTTTAGTTTTCTTTGTTGTGTCATGTAAACTATTGTTTGAATTTTGGTGGTGTCACTTCAATTGTTCTAGAGTTTTGCTCCTTCACAAATAAAAAAAATTAGGGATCTTATATCTGTTAAAAAATCAAAGATGAAATTGTTAAAATTTATTTTTAAAAATGGAGTTTCTTCAATTGAATCAACTACAATTATGGACAAAGGAAGATTACTCCTATTTTAAAAATTAATTTTACAATTAAATCTACTACAACCAATGTTTTATACAATACAATGTTCACTGAAAAATTAAAACAATCAGTACCCTTCGGTGCTTACAATTCAAGCACTTTGCTTAATGTCCCTTTATAACCTTATATGATATTTTGTTTCCGTTCTCTAACTTAAGTTTGCCAAAACAAAATTTTATGAAATGTATTGCTTATTACCACTTAATTCAGTTTATGTTCAAAATTGGAAGCGTCACTTTTACAGTTCTTGAGTTATGTCCCTTTATAATGTTATATGCTAGCGGGGGCCTCATCTGTGTCCCTATTGGACATATTCCCCATTTATTTAGCTATTGAGTTGTCTGTTTGTAGTTTTTAATTGTCCAGCTTGTATCTTCTGTCTTATTTTCCTTTGTTATACTTTTACAATGCAACATTGCTCGATTATCTACTCTTACACTTAAATATGAGAACAGTGTTAGACTAAGTAAATATTTATTTAATTAGTTCCATTAATTGCGTGACCGAGGACACTCTAATGATTATGTAAAATCTTTGTTATAGATTATCCATCGTGACTTGTCAGCGAGGAATATCTTGATTACTCCAGATTTTACTTGTAAAATCTGTGATTTTGGCCTAAGTAGAGATGTTGAGGGTTGTGATGTTTATGAAAGGACATCGAAGGTATGTAAATAACATTCTATGACATCTTTAAATTTAATGACACAAGCCCTTACTGGTTTCCTACCACACTACATCGAAAAACAACATATTCATCTTAAAATATTGCCTGTCATTATTTTTTAATATCTTTTATTCCTACAAAGTTGTTATGAATGCAGATTTATGTATAAAATAGTTTGAAAAGCTATGACAACTTAACAATTTGAGGTCCATTTAAGTGGGATCAGTTTCGTGGTAAAATGTTTAAAATTCTAGCATGTTTTATCCTTTCAAGTTCTTACTTATGCATTATTACTTCATAACATAATTGGAATAGTTTGAAAATCTGTGAACTGGAGGGAAATTTAGTTTTTCAGGGACGAGTGAAAATGTTTAAAATATTGTTTTATTTCAACCAAGTACTTATTAATGAATTATTACTTTATAAAGCAGTTTGAATAGCTATGCTAATAAGAAAAAAATACTGAGGAAAATAGGGGTCGGGGTTCAATTTTTCTTGGCTAAACAAAATGTAGAATAATATTTTCATACATGATGTATTCTTTCCAAGTACTTTTTAATGCATTATTTCTATTTCACTACTAAAGGAGGAGACCGATTTTTATTAAGACCCATCTTCTCTGAAACCGCACAAAGTCGGAAATATTTGTGATATGACGTATAAATGTAGTGCTTTCTACTTCCTAACTTCCTAGATTAATAATTGTAACAATATTTATTGCACATAAAACGCAAATTTTTAAGAAAATATCTAAATTCGAAAACCTTTATCGATCCTTGTCTTATACGCTTTCGCGCACGCTCGTCGACGTACTACCGTGAATCTAGGGTATTCAATATTTTTATTTTTATTTTTCTAGCCCAGATGTATAGGGTATTTTGCATTATGATCCTCATTTTTATGTCTTTAAAGAAATGGGATTAAATGCATGCCTGAGTTACTTTATCTACATGTTTAGTCCAATCAAGTACTTATTATGGCAGGATAAGAATATAAAGTAGTTTGAGTAGCTATGACAATTTAAATCTGAGGTCAATAGGGGAAGTTAATAGTTGTTCATGGCTGATAAAAATTGATAAACATTTCTTCCCACATATGAAATACTTTTTTAAAGCCTTATTACCATATAAGGTATCTGAATACGTTTTTGACAATTTTAAATTCTAGGTTTATTGGGAGTTCAATTGTCGATGGCTGATAACAAGTGTATAAATGTTTAGATATGTATTCCAATATGTTTAATTCCTAACAAGGACTTATTAATGCATTATTACTGCATACATATGAAAAGTTGTTTGAATAGCTATAAAAATTTCTAAAAGCTGGGGTTCAATTTTCCCTACCAAACACCTATTACAATAAATTAGTGAAATAATAGTAGTTATGATGATTTGAAAATCTGTGACTTATGGCTAATTAATAATGTTTAAAAACAAATTTTCAAGATGTTTGATACCTACCATGTACAAAATGTTTTGGGTAAAAATGTTCACAAATATTTAAGAAATGTGTTTAACGCAAGTATTTAATGAAACATTATCACTATGTAACTTAGCTGGAACATCTATGATAATTTGATAATTTGAGGTCTATAGTGTGGTTTTGTTTTTTATTGATGGAGGTTCGATATTCTATTACTAAGTTAAAATGATTAAATACAAATTAAAAGTTCATTTAGAAATATAGTTTACAATGTATATGTTGTGTACAAGATGTAATGTTGTACAAATTATAATTTGTACAGCTATTTTGTACAAGTTGTCAGTGTTTTATGAACATCTTAACAAAAATGGTTGATGCAAGCACACAGTCTTTTGTTTTGCATATTTCAGTCATATTTCCACAACTACTTGATACATTCTAATTACTGAGTATTGATACAAACACATTATAAGAACACAAAAAGACTCTTTATGTATTTGACTTTTGTATAAGGAGAAAACTAAAATAAGATTTTAAACCATCCAGGTGTCCTCATTTCTTGTTTTTAAGACAATCAGAATAGCACTAAATGTTATGTTGAAGTATTTAAATTTGAATTAAAGACATTAAACCGATACATTTTAGAAGATAAATTTGTATCACCTGGTGCAAGAAGGTGTGTATCAAAAAACTTATTACTTGTACAAAAATCCTGTACAAATTACAATTTGTACAAACTTACATCTTGTACACAACATATATACAGGGCTTTGGTCCATCAACAAACATAGTCGCTGATATATTAAAGTGAAATGTAGGTTTTACATTATAAACAAAAAACTGAAGCAAACTGACACTGGGTAAACATAATTAACAGGTCAATACCAATCTGATGTGTAATTTTCCAGAAATATTGGACGACAGATTGGACCAATAATGTCCAGTTACAATAAACGAAACTAAATCACATGTTTTGGTACATAAACCATATGTTGTTGAGACATAAATTTCGGTTTTATTGATGTAAAATAATACTAAAAGGATCACCTATTTCGTGTCCACGCTATATATATTCAAAGTTGTGTTCCAGATGCAAAAGTACAATTGACATCGAAATAAGTGTGACGTCATCGCGTTATAAGCCATAACACGTCGATATTTGACGTTTTCTACTACCAACTAGGTAAAATCTATGTACTAGAAATTGGAGATTTGATCATTTTAAGACAAATTAGAGAACCATTTTTGTCCATTTTATACGTTTTTTTCAACAAAATTTTATGGTCATCTATTTTGAAAATACTTGATCATCAATTTTTCATAAAATAAAAGAGATCATTGCATTTTTTTTTCTTCAATTTTACCACAATCTGTGATATAAAGATATAAGAAGATGTGGTATAAGTGCCAAAGAGACAACTCTCCACCCAAGTCACAATATGTAAAAGTGTACAATTAAAGGTCAAAGTACGGCCGTCAACACGAAGCCTTGGCTCACACTGAACAGCAAGCTATAAAGGGCACCCAAAATGACTTGTGAAAAACAATCCAACAGGAAAACCAACGTTTCTAAATAATATTAAAATCAAAGTGCTTGTAAGCACAGAAAGATAAAGATTGCGTCAATTTATCAGTGGGAAATTAAAATTAAATATTGCATTGTCAACAAAGTAGCATATTTACCTGACGATATCGGGATATTGATATTTAGTCAAATCTTAACTGGAATTTGTGATATTATTATAATTCCAACATGTATAAAACGTAAACAACATTTCAAAATGTTTTGGCTTTAAAAACATATCTATTTGGGTAAGTTAATGCAATCACATGAGTTGTATTGTGTCTTATACTGTTAGAGGTTTATAATGTTATAACAACCATGTGGATTCGAATTCATTAGCTGTCACTATCCTATAGATTTACAACTGTTGGTTTTATTGATAATTCAGAACCGTCATTGAAGGTGGAGCACGAATGCGCAGTTAATTAATTCTTTTGATGTGTCATTTGTATGTAAGAATAACATTCCTTTTGCACTATGTTTAATCCTAAAACATCAATGTGTTGATTGTCTGCATTGAACAGGGTTATAATTTCATCTTAACATATAGTTATTCTATTGAATGTTAAATCGTTACAAAATCAATGAAGTACTATTTTAGTATTTTTGATTGTTTTTTTTTTTAGAGACATTTATATATATCTATAATTTTATTTATTCCTTTTGAAATGTTTAAAATTAATGTATACCAACATAAAGAATTATTTTGTTATCTTATAAAGATTTTTATGTTACTTTTAAATTAGACCGTCATAGATGCGCAATGACAAATCTACCCTCATCATCATTAAGTTTCATTTTTTGATAAGACAAATTACTATAAAACCATAGATAGAACATCATGAAATTGCTCTATTTTAAAGCCGTATTCTGGTAATGATTAAAAGTTCGCTCTTTACTTTTAATTTGAGGTACAATATGCCGATGAATAACACATGCTTGTTCAGCTGCAAAGAATACACTGTTTTAAGTTGTGGTATGCATCATATAATCAACCTGATTCTTGAAAAGGCATGTGTTGCTTTAAATATTGTGTATACAATTATGTCAGAACTCAAATGATGCAGACACGCTGTCTTAATTTATCTGCATTACTCGATCCATTATGACAAATACATGACAGAAGTATACATGTTATACCCCTAACACAAACACACATACGCACAAACATAAAAACAGAAAACCATAGCCACCACTTTTATTTTTTCCGAAACTTCAGACTTTTGCCGAATGCTTTAGTGAAAAATTATAATTGGAACCCACACACTCATTTTAAACTTTTTTTTAAAATGACTATAAATAAGAACAGAACAATATTATCTCCGTATAATGATAGAATGTTGGTAAAGTTGACCAGAGTTATCTTACATTTATAATAGAAAGGGCTAGCAAACAATTTTTAATTTAAGCTTTAATTAACGTTTAAACAAATTTCCACAAAAAATAATGTTTTTTTATTCAAAACTAAGGACTTTCTCAGCTAAATCTACTAATTTTATTAGATATAATGAATTTTTATGACAATAGATAAAAATGCTAAATAAACCATTGGTTGTCAATTCTGGACAATGGGAGATAACTCCAATTTTTAAAGAGGACTTTAACAATGACATCATTATTTTTTTTAGAAACAGATATCAGATTCCTTCACCTTGCAAACGTTATGTAATTTTCTTGACAGGTGTAACATTATTTTGTTACTTGAATATCTGAGCATATATCACACTGATAATTTTTATGGAAATGTTCATGAATAGGATGTATAGTATGTTATGATTAATGCACTATATCTTGTGTACCAAAAAGGTAGTGATAAGCCTAGGAAGATTTAGAAATAAAGTCAACATAGGTTTTTGAAAGCATTTCATGCAATTTTCACCCCAAAACGAGAAATGAGAACCCCACCACCAATGACAACCACTGAACATCAGGTTCCAGACTTGGGACAAGAACAAACAAAGTAGCGGGTTTAAACGTTTTAATGTGCCAACCTTATCCGAACCCTGTAAAAACGTGTAACATCACAACATAGAAACCACACTATAAAATATCAATTTAAATGGCTGAACTAAATCAAAAGACAAATTAACAAAAAACAAGTGAACATACGCTGAACGCATTAATTTGTTCTATGACACTATGTCAATACAAAATTAATAATAGATATAATAAAAAAAACAAATTCAGAAAGAAAACAAGAACCTAAGGCAAACAGCCGCAAATAGAATAACACAAATTAAAGTAATTTTGTTGTAAGGTATTTGTTAGCGGCATTAAGTGAAAGAAGACATTTTAGGTACGCCTATTGTCTAAATGATATTAGGCATTAGTCTTAAATCCTAGGATTTCAGCTTAAAACCTGAAAAATAGATGCAGGCATTTAGCTTAATGCCTAAAATATAAATGCAGTATGAGAACTTGGGCCTGTTTATCGAAACTGTCCTAAGATCGTTCCTATAATATATACTTAAGACAGAAATTATGAACGTTTTAAATTGCGCCAACCTTAACCAACCCTGTAAAAAAAAACGCGTAACATCACAACATAGAAACCACTCTCAATTTCTAGATGTAGTCAAGATATGAGGCAGACTTAAGTGTATCAGATGTATCCTTTATCTCTAATTCGATGGGATGGATTCGTTTAACAAAGTCACCATTTTTAAAATAATTTAACGAGAGAACATCATCTATATATCGTGGAAAGTAAAGTAAAAGGATATTTTAACGTTTTATCTTTTATCCATTGGAATGCTAACAGTCTGTTGAAAAATACGTCCTCCAATCAAGAAATCAAGCATCTCGGTAATGTCAGTACCCAAATTTTTTAACATGTAATTTCATCCCCTTACTTAATATTTCATGCATTAAATATCATGAAAATAAATAGGAAAAATGTATTTAAAAAATGCAAGTTATACACTTTTCACATTAGGGACTATATTCGTAGACACCGAAGGCCAACGGACGATAACTGTGTCCTTTGACCAATACCGCGATGGAATTTCCCGTTCTTCATCTTAAGTTGAAATTACAAAGGAACATAGAATAAACCTATGATTATCCAGGATTTTTTTTGGTATGTGTCGTTAGTGTAAATGTTGAGTTTCAAAGGGAATTGTCCTTTGTGAATTCATTTATCAAGCAGTTCATGTAATGAGATTTACACACAAAAACGATGTTGTTTGGGGCTTCATCTGCAGGGACAACAACATATTTGTCTTGGAGGTAGGACAAGTGTTTTGCAACATTTTAGTCTTTAGCATGGGTATCAATAGACCTTTTCAGATTCTTAATTCTGATTCTGATTTGTATCAACGACCTCGCAATAAGCCCATTGCCTGGCATAATCCTGGACTGAATCAATCATTTTGATGTTGTATTTCCAATTAATGGATTCAGGCTCGCGATATTTCGGACCTTTAGATAAAACATTTTCTAGGGAAGAATTATTGACAATGTTGAGGTCACCAGTAACGTGGTCAAATGGATTATATGTGAATTAGGAAATAGCACATGTGATTTCAGGGGGTTTGGATTTGAAGTCTTCAATATTGAGATCCTGCAAAACGTGTGTGTAATTGAAATTTTAGTTGAAATTGGTTTGGTTTAGGTATAAGAAATGATTGTTACAAACTGATCTTTAAAATAAGGAGGTATTTTTTGATTGAACTAATTTATAATGAAGAATATTGTTCAAGTTGACGCCATCGAGACCTTTGTCGGCAAATGAAAGTTTAAGAAAAGATTTTTTTTATCTTTTCCAATCCGAACTGGTTGCAATATCCGAAATGATAGCTGTAAGTTTGTATTGGTATGAATGAAGATTTGTAACAATGGTTTCCAAACATAAATTGTACAGCGAATGAAGTTTTGAAAAGGGTAATGAATAAACTTTCGTGCGAATGTGATGAATACCTAACGGGATTTGTATAGATTCACAATCACATTCACCGAGCTACACGAAGGACTAAATAAAATACCTATACCATCAATTTTGTCATTGCAACCATATAGTGCCGTAGTTCCCAATTGTCGATTCCAGTAGTCCTCTTTTTGTCTACGGAAATGCGTTGCAAGTTGAGGATTATTACTCCTGTGGTATATTTTTTTCGAAAATGCGAAATGTCATAGAAACAACATTATACAGAGTAGGTGATGTATAATGACGATGACCATGACTGCGTTTACGTTGAGGAGTAGAGTTGAAAATATTAATCACATTCACCGAGCTACAGGAAGGACTAGATAGAGTAACTATACCATCAATTTTGTCATTGCAACCATATAGTGTCGCAGTTCCTAATTTTCGAATCCAGTAGTCCTGTTTTTGTCTACGGAGAGTCGTTGCAAGATGAGGATTGTTACTCCTGTGTACATGTGATACATTTTTTTTTCGAAAATGCGAACTGTCATAAAAAAAATGGAATGACCAGATTGATTAAAATGCTGGTTTGCATTGTGGTTGGTGTCTGATCTATAGACGCACATACGATTGTTTAGCTTTCCTTGGGTTTCAACGACGTTTACTAATCCGCAAAGGTTACACTCTAATATGTAGACGACATTTATAGATTGACAAATAAAGGCAACAGTAGTATACCGCTATTCGAAATTAATAAACAGATTGAGAAAAACACAGATCCGGGTTACAAACTAAACCTAAGGAAAACACATCAAATATAAGAGGAGAATTACGACACAACAGAAACACAACACTAAAATGACAATTCAGATCCTCGTAACTTCTGGTAAAACAAGGCTTTCTGGTTAAATTGCTAGCATCTGTTATTGAAATTCCACAAGTGTTGCAGCCATTCGTTTCACATTTCGAAATGAGACTATTTTGTTCAGAGTCATCAAAATCCAAAATGTCTTTAAGGAGAACTGAACATGGATGTGTATGTGTACTATTGCTATTGTCACTAGTATGGTTATCTGAATGAGTTTGCGATATTTTTCATGTCTGTCTGTTGATGAGAGGACACCTGCCGTATCAGACGACGCCGTGTCTATAGTGACGTCTGTTTCGGACCTTTTTATACTGGGCAGTGTCCGAGCAAGTATCCTGTTAGATCTTCGTAAATTCGTCCAATATTTCTACTGGGCGGATGATGTCGCCGAGGACAAAATTTCAACCAGCAGGCACATCGACCCAATGGTTGTAACAAAGGAGCGAAATATACCAGAGGGACAATAAAACTTATAGATCAAAAACAAACTGACAACGCTATGGCTACAAAAAGTAAATACAAACAGACAAACAGACAAACAATAGCACAAATGAAACAACATAGAAAACTAAAGACTTTGAAACACGAACCCCACCAAAAACGGGTTGATCTCAGGTGCTCAGGGTAAGCAGATCCTTCTCTACAAGTGGCACCCGTCGTGTTGCTTGTGTTCTCACAAACCTGATAAATAGTCTAATTCGGAAGGTTACATTAGTGATAGCGTGTGTAAAATTTACGAAGGGATGATTTCAACTTCACCATTTGGAACTCTTGGTTTTATTGATTCCTTGTTAGCAGCAACCGCCTGTAGAGGAAATGATGATAGGAAATACAAGCCTGGGGATATCGTATCAATTCGAAGATATATACTCCGTATACAGGCGCAACTAATTCAACATGCATTCGATCTCCTGTGTTATTCTATATAGAAGTAAGTTCCCTTGAATGTCAGTTTTTGTCGAGCCTGCAACTTTTGTTGCAGAAAGCTCGACGTAAGGATAGTGGTCCGGCGGCGGCGGGGTTAGCTAACTTCTTAAAAGCTTCATATTTAAAAAGGTGGAAGACCTGGATGCTTCATACTTTGTATATGGATGCCTCATGTTATGAAAGTTTCCGTCAGTCACATGTCCAATGTCATTGACCTCCTTTTCATGGTTCAGTGACTACTTGAAAAAAAGTTAAGATTTTTTGTAATGTTAAATTCTCTCTTATTATAAGTAATAGGATAACTATATTTAGTATGTGCAAGGTTTTTCACTTGACCTCGACCTCATATTATGGATCAGTCAACAGGGTTAAGTTTTGGTGGTCAAGTCCATATCTCAGATACTATACGCAATAGGTCTAGTATATTCGGTGTATGATTGGACTGTAAGGTGTACATGTTCAACTGACAGGTGTCATCTGACCTTGACCTCATTTCATGGTTCAGTGGTCAATATTTAGTTTTCTAGGTTTAGTTTATGTGACAGTTATAATACAGCTTTATATTTAGAACTATCAACATAATATCAATGATTAGTAAAAAAAAGGCGAGACATTTCATCGTGTGCACTCGTTGTTATTTATTGTTTCAAAACTAGAATAGATATATAGAGATTTTAACACAGTTAATAATTTTACGATCAGTTTTACACGATCTACAAATAAGTCGAAATGACACAAGAAATATTTTGCGGTAAAAACCGCCCCGCAATTTACCGGTGATATTTACCGATAGTTTTTGCCCTGAACTCCTGTAGTGGTCGATACTGGAAAATACTGGTCGTTTGAACTTTTCATGGTTGTTTTTATTATCAATGTAATAAAAATTCATAAAAACTCAAATATATTTAAACCATGTGCCAACTCATTTGAATGAATGAACTTGATGTTTTATTCATTTTAACACTTACTCTTACTAATTTAATCCTTATGAATTATGCTATCGCATAACTTAAATATATAACAAATTGACATATTCTTTCAACATTTTTAAAATCAATTTGTTTTTATTCGAAATGAGTGATTTTACTGATAAATAAAATTTTAGGTAAGTGAAGATACAAGGGTCTTATTACCTCTCATCTGCACATTTAATTACTAAAACAACAGCCTCCAATAAATGTTGACAAAACATGGATCAAGAGTAATAAAAGTGATATTAGCGACTCGCTTGAACAATAAAATGTTTCCGGTCTATTCAACTGTGAATCAAAAACCTTCATTATGTAGGAAATGGGAAGTTCATGGCTTCTTTAATGTTTGTTTCAAACCAAAGAAAATATAAAATGTCATAAATTTTACCAATTCATAATCATAATATTTACACACAAATAGTCTACTTTTTCTTTTTTGATAATTTACAACAAAAATAGAAATGGAAGCATTAAAAATGACTTTAACACTTACATTATGTCATTACTGTATGTCATTACTAACAGTAATTGCTAGGCAGAGAGAGATTTTTATATTAATGACCACTAAAAATTTCAATCGACCGGTATTTTCCAATATTTTCCAGTATTTGCCGGTATTTACCCGATTAAATAATTGATTATTTATCTCGAAATAATACACATATGTCCAAATACGACCTCCGGGTTTGATGAAAACAAAATGACACCACCATGGGTTGACCATTCAATTCGTGCTTGGGTTTGTCCTGCCAAGAATAATCAATACTGGTCAAGCAATCTTTGAAAGTGCCTACCCTATCTCAAGGACCAAATCACCATGGCACATCAGCATAGTAAGGTTTTCAAAAAACGACATTTTCAAGTGTGTACACATCTAAATTTAAACTCGTATGTCCTTAAGGGACAAGTTAGCTTTTCCAACCACTTGGCGTTCTCCCATAAATCAACTTGATCAAATTTAATCAAACAATCATCATTGGGTTTCTTGTTTTAAACCAAGATGGCAGACATGACTGAAAATAAAACATAGGGATAAATTGCAAGTTTGTCTATTATTTTGAAAACCGTTATCGTTAAAAACAAAAAATGGCAGGGCAAAATGTTCAAAATGTTGGATTCTAGCAATTGTTTAGTCTGCCTTTTATTTTAAGATTATAATACATATAGATATTTTTTAAGATGCAAAATGATCACCAAATCAATATCAACAGATCATTATGCATTATCGAAAATATCGAAATCATCAGACGACTTTAGAGTTAATGCCCTTTGATGATAACCTTACATTGCCATTTGCCAGAATTTTCCTCGAAGTTCGGTTTGTTTGTTATTTTACTTTGTACTTATATGTTGTTTTTGCCTTATATCTTACAAATTATACTTTAATTAGCACTAATTATCAGTAAGATAAGATCTACAATTTAGACTATATTTAGGAAATAATTTCCCGACTCCTCATTGGAGTTATTGCCCTTCAATGACGAATTTTATCATTTGTTTTACTTAAATCTATACTTAAGATAAAAAAAATAATTATCCAGGCAAGATCTAAAAACAAATAAAATGTTGTCGATAACATTAGAAGACTGTATATCTTCATTGAAGGGATTGCCCTTAAATGAGGATTTTGTTCGCCCTTTTTTGTGTTTCGAGCAAAAACTAAAGAAGATGGAGAGACATTAAACTGAAAAAATGATCAGCAATACAAGATTAGCAAAACAACGTTGTCTTCAATTGTATTCTTGTCTTCAATGTTGGATAATGTCCTTTGATAAATATCGCAGTTGAGCGACTCAGGCTCTAAAGAGCCACTAGTTTTCTATCAACGTTATATAGTATTTGTGAAATACCTGAACGTACAAGATATCTGCATGTTGATTTATATTTACGAATGATGTCCTTTTACCGATGATAAAAAAAAAGTTAATTTTTCGACTAGTTTGTGATATCGAAAACCCTGATGTAAAAAGATTTTAGTAATACAGAGATTATAACATAAAATATAAAATATAAAAAAAAAATCTAACTATGTACACTTGTATTACTAATTCTAAGCTCAAAGACAATTTGAGTACTAATAACGTGGATTATTAAATTACTATTATAGATCAATAATCACTCCATCTATGAACAAATTTCATACCACATTTGAAAGCCTGTAAAACGAGAAAATGTTATACTATTCAAAAGAATAAAGACAATTGCCTGATGTAAACAACGAAAATAAACGGAAAAAAAACCCAAATATGACAGACATCAAACAACGACAATCACAGAATAGAAGGTTCCTGATTTTGAATAGTCACATCTTTGTGAGCGCAAAACCCATTAATAAGGTGGGAATGTGTTGTAACAGCACAACATAAGAACCAACTGTGAAAATCAGTTCAAAATGCCTTGACTCATTAGATAGACAATTAACCATTATAAAGACAAAAACACAAAGTATCTATCTAAGAGTAAATGAGCTACTGAAAGCTAGTTTGTAAAGACAATAACAACTTACAGATAGATCATTTAATCTCTTACTATAGGATCAATCATTACACATTTAACCATTTTGGTGAATACATGAAATAACTAGTCTAGTGTAAATACATAAATAAGGTTACATAAATAGTCTTGTGCAAATACATAAATAAAGTTTATATTGAATTTTAATCCGGGTATCTATGATGAGTTTATTTGCAACCACTGGGTCGATGCTACTGCTGGTGGAGATTTATTTCCCCGAGAGTATCACCATCCCAGTAGTCAGCACTTCTGTGTTGACTTGAGTTATCTTTGATATGTTCAAAATTATAAATTAACTGTAAATTTTTGGAAAAACTAAGGCTTTTCTTCCTCAGGAATAGATTACCTTAGTTGTATTTGGCAAAACTTTTAGCAATTTTTGGTTCGCAATGCTTTTCAACTTCGTGCTTTATTTGGCCTTTTAAACATTTTTTTTATCCGAGCGTCACTGATGATCACTAATGAGTCTTTTGTAGACGAAACGCACGTCTGACGTAAATATGGAATTTTAATCCGGGTATCTATGATAAGTTTATTTATTATCGACCATGATGTAGGACAATAAGTTTTTATAAGTGTAACGAAATAAATAGTAAGTTATGTATATATTACATATTTGGTATCTTTCGTCCCTCTTTTACAGTAAATAGGTGAAATTAGGAATTACATGTAATTACTTAACATTTCAGTAAATACCTGTAATTAATAGCCAATTCAGTAATTACATATATTTACCAATTGTTTCGGTGATAACTGGTATTCACTGATTTTTTTTGTCATTTTTACAGCTATTTCCTACCTTGATATTTTTGTTTTAAAATTAAAGATATAATTAAAGATACCAAATAAGAAAGTCAAAGGGTAGGAATGTTAGGGCTTACTTAGGCAACACCAATTTAATTCCTTGTCGACGGACCCGCTCGCACTAATTTTTTCAAAACAGATATTTTTTATTTTTTATTATTCCCGCTCCCCGCATCCGTAAATGTAATAATGTCCATTTCCCGCACGGTTTTATGTAAATATTATAAAAAGATATAAACACTCGCGTTTAAAATCACAGTCTTACCTGTATATAACGATTTAAAACCTATAAGCAACCCACCATACTGTAAATAACTGTGATAATATTTGATTCAACATGAAACCCATTTATCCCAAGTGGGAGTGCTCCGAATAAATATATATAACAGAGGAAAATACATGTGCATACCAAAACATTGCCACGGTTTCTTTCCCCCTTACTTATATTCCCTATCAAAAAATGTTCGCTGTTAAAAAAGAGTACTAAGATCTTCTGAAAGAGTTGCCTTCAACTGCAATTATATTGTATGCTGGCGATACAAAACTATCCATACAGGTTGCATGTTTATGCACCTGTCCTGATTGATTCAGGAGCCTGTCATTCAACAGTTATAGTTTGTTGATGTTGTTCGTTGTATATATAAATTAGACCGTTAGTTTTCCTGTTCAAATTATGTACCCTTATAATTTTAGGGTCCCTTGTAGCTCGCTGTTTGATCTGGGTCCAAGCCCTGTGTTAAAGGCTGTACTATGACCTGTATTTGTTATTATCAGGTTGGGAACATCCCTCCCTCAGACATGGGGTCATTTTACTGTTGTAGAAAAGAAAATAGAAATACCAAGAATTAGTATAGTGCTACTATACAAATCTTTTGAAAAACTGTTGTAGAAAAGAAAAAAGAAATACCAAGGATTAATATAGTGCTACTATACAAATCTTTTGAAAAACTTTTTTTTTACTTAAAAAGGGAAGAAATACATAATTGTTTAAACAATTTTTCTAAAAGAGGGGTCCACTTATTTTGAATAATATTAAAGTAAATGTGTTAACATGGTTACAGTCCAGGAATATTACAAAATTCTTGGAAATGTTTTGACCATTTAATACCAGGTAGATATTTAGTACTTTTGGAAAATATGATATAAAAAAAAAAGATGTGGAATGGTTGCCAATGAGACAACTATCCACAAAAGACCAAAATGACACAGACATTAACAACTATAGGTCACCGTACGGCCTTCAACAATGAGCAAAGCCCATACCGCATAGTCAGCTATAAAAGGCCCCGATAAGACACTGTAAAACAATTCAAACGAGAAAACTAACGGCCTCATTTATGTTAAAAAAAAATTATAAAATGAATGAAAAACAAATATGTAACACATAAACAAACGACAACCACTGAATTACAGGCTCCTGACTTGGGACAGGCACATACATAAATAATGTGGCGGGGTTAAACATGTTAGCGGGATCCCAACCCTCCCCCTAACCTGGGACAGTGGTATAACAGTACAACATAAGAACGAACTATAAAAATCAGTTGAACAAGGCTTAACTCATCAGATGGACAAACATAAAATTGGACGTGGCCCGGTACTTATACATCCCGACACAAAAAGACAAAATGAACAGATCTGAGAGTACTCGCAGTTATCTGAAAGCTAGTTCAAAGCCACTAACAACTAATAAAAAAATCATGCAGCTAAGACTAAACTATCAATCCGTACACATCCAACCTCCAATGGATTTAGTGTAAAGACGTCATAAACAGCCAGAGAAAAACATGACCTTGTGCAATGCCAAGTTACAGGTATCGACAGATTGTAGATCCATGAATATGTATATGCATATAACATACTAGTAATATTTAGTTAGCTTTTAATTTACTGATAACAAAATCAATATTTTGAGCCTTTTTTGTCCTAAAAAATGTTATTTACAAAAAGATATATTATAACTTATATTGACCCCTAATTTAAGGGATATTTATAACATTGAGGGGTTGTTCCCAACCTGATTATGACGTTTTGTATATTCCTTATAAATAGACTTCGTTTTTTTCCAGTTAACATAACATACACTTTGCGGTTAAAGTTTTTTATTAGATTTCATAAACCATCCTAGTCATCCTGGATTTTAACCAAATTTGGACAGAAGCTTCTTACAGCACTAGTCAAAAGATAGTAACTTGAGGAAAATTTTAATATTGTTTTTCCTATTTTTGTTGAGCCTGCGACTAACAGCTAAAGTAGGCGAGATACTGGGTTCCGCGAAACCCTTACAATTTTAAATCTGAATACATCGGTAACCTATCTCCAGCTAGGGGTTGAATTGAACACGTTTTCAATGAGGTCCAATTATGCACTTGCAAGTGCACAACTCATCAACCATTTTAGTAAAAATAGAACCAATTGACTGCTTAAAGTGAATTATAAAAAATCATATTTAATTTAATTTAGTAGCTAATGCTCCTATAACGAAAAGGTACATTTTAGGCTGATCACTTTTTAAGAGTACTCGATCACTGATCTTCTATGGCTAGAATAACCATAACTTTTGATTAGCTGACCATATTACACAGTTAGTAAATTGGTGTAAAAATTCATTTTAAAATAAGTAACTACTGGTAATAACTAGGCCGTTTCAGGAATTAGTTGTATTTACTAAGTACATCGGAGATTGCATGTACTTCCTAAATTTTAGTATTTACATGTAATTCTTAATTTCAACTATTTACTGTAACATATATAACCCTATCAAACACAAAATCAATGTAAGAAGATATAAAATCAAGATGAAAAAATCTTACTATTCTTAAACAGCATATTTAGTCTATAAAAGTCATGTTTGTGTTACAGGGACCCCTACCAATTAGATGGATGGCGCCTGAATCATTAAATGACCAAATGTTTACAAAGAAAACTGATGTCTGGTCATATGGTGTACTATTGTGGGAGATCGTTACACTTGGTAAGTATTATCAATTTTTTTTAATGCTTAGTCCGTTTCTGTGTGTGTTACATTTTAATGTTTTGTCGTTGTTCTCCTCTTATATTTAATACGTTTCCTTCAGTTTTAGTTTGTTACCCCGATTTGTTTTTTGTTCCATAGATTTACGAGTTTTGAACAGCGGTGTACTACTGTTGCCTTTATTTATCACTAAAGTACAATGATATCAATCAATATAAATTATGCGCCTCTATATTCAGCAAACTGTCAATCAATCAACAAGGCCTACCAACAGTGCCAATCAGTTAATGAATTAAATAAAATACGTCAAAATTAACAAATGAAACAGGTCAATCGTCATCTAAGCTTATAAAGTTGTTGAGCACAGAAAATGTAAAAGACATCTGTAACCTTTGTAAATTTCTTTTCCATGTATTTAAACTAAGACATGTTATAAGTAACCAATACTTATTATAGATCATTATTTTTCTCGGACGTATTCATTTATCAGTTATTTATGCATTAAGTATTTATGTATGATATATTATATTTGCATATATATTACATGTCTGTACTGATGAGCATTATTTGCTCAAAGTAATAAAAGAATTGAATTAAACCTATCAACTAGCTACCTACAATTGAACCTTCAAACTAACCGACAAATCGATATAAAGTACCTGTGAGAAACATTTTATGATACCTAAAACTGAAAAATTATCTTAGAAAAAGTGGAAAGGCACTTTTTTTTATGCCCCACCTACGATAGTATAGGGGCATTATGTTTTCTGGTCTGTGCTTCCGTAAGTGCGTTCGTTCGTTTGTCCGTCCGTCCGTCCGTTCGTTCGTCCGTCCGTTCGTTCGTCCGTCTGTCCGTTCGTCGTACCGTTCGTTCGTCTGTGCGTCCGTTCAGGTTAAAGTTTTTGGTCAAGGTAGTTTTCGATAAAGCTGAAGTCCAATCAACTTGAAACTTACTACACTTGTTGCTTATGATATGATCTTTCTAATTTTAAAGCCAAATTAGACTTTTGACCCTAATTTCACGGTCCACTGAACATAGGTAATGAAAGGGGGAGTTTCAGGTTAAGTTTTTGGTCAAGGTAGTTTTTGATGAAGCTGAAGTCCAATCAACTTGAAACTTACTACACTTGTTGCTTATGATATGATCTTTCTAATTTTAAAGCCAAATTAGACTTTTGACCCCAATTTCACGGTCCACTGAACATAGAAAAAGAAAGGGGGAGTTTCAGGTTAAAGTTTTTGGTCAAGGTAGTTTTTGATGAAGCTGAAGTCCAATCAACTTGAATCTTACTACACTTGTTGCTTATGATCTGATCTTTCTAATTTTAAAGCCAAATTAGACTTTTGACCCCAATTTCACGGTCCACTGAACATAGAAAAGGATAGTGCGAGTGGGGCATCCGTGTACTTTGGACACGTTCTTGTTTATTTATTTATTTGTAGCAATGCTAGAAAAGCTATTTGGGCAAAATAAATAAATGATCATATTCGAATGTCTCAAAACTCGGCTTTCGTGTACCAATTGTCAACGGTAAACATTTCCCAACTTGAAACTTAGTACATTTGTTACTTATGATATGATCTTTCTAATTTTAAAGCCAAATTAGACTTTTGACCCCAATTTCACGGTTCACTAAACATAGAAAATGAAAGGGGGTGTTTCAGGTTAAAGTTTTTGGTCAAGGTAGTTTTTGATGAGGCTGAAGTCCAATCAACTTGAATCTTACTACACTTGTTGCTTATGATCTGATCTTTCTAATTTTAAAGCCAAATTAGACTTTTGACCCCAATTTCACGGTCCACTGAACATAGAAAAGGATAGTGCGAGTGGGGCATCCGTGTACTTTGGACACGTTCTTGTTTATTTATTTATTTGTAGCAATGCTAGAAAAGCTATTTGGGCAAAATAAATAAATGATCATATTCGAATGTCTCAAAACTCGGCTTTGGTGTACCAATTGTCAACGGTAAACATTTATATCATTTCTAAATTTGTAAAATTTATTTGGTGTATTGAAATGATGATTCTGTGTGTATTTAGTCTAGCCGGGCTTTTATGAATAAAGGCAATAGTAGTAATAGATGTTCAATAGCCACGATCGATTATACAAAAATAGGCAAATGGGACAACAGAAAAACTGAACTATAACAAAAGGTAATGCAAAATTAGATAATGAAAAAACGCTTGAATGACAACAGTATATGACAGGAATACAATACAAACAAATGCAAGGACACTCTGCACAGACACATACATAGGTAAATAAAAATTACAATTTACGACAGCACACCAGAAGACGACAAACGAAAAATCAACTCCGCGTCACACGAATTTGTTTAAATCTATTATTAACTTCACAAAAAGCGACGTATTTTCTATAACGTTTAAAATCTAACAGGTATTTTTTTTAAATGAAAGAGATTGGTTTCATATACGAGATATGCGATTATTAACTTATGACCTTTTTTCCATAAATAAAATTTGAAAATATACACACACTACCGTATCACAATATAAGCATGCTACTTAACATCAATTCTCTGTAATAATAGACCAAATACGAAAAATTTTGGCCAGATTGTTTTTTTTCGATTACTTTTTTTTAAGTTGAAATGGTCCAAACTAACAGTCAAATTAAAGAAAAATCAATAAAAAAAATCTGTATAGTCTGGTTGCCATGGAAACAACATGACATCATATGTAAATATTAGTATAGCAAGGAAAAATGGCTAACATCGTATTTTATGGTAAAAATGAGATAAAGCATAACATTTTTTGTTATTTTCATGGGTATAATAGAAGAATTCAATCATTTAAACTGCTAACTGACAAATTTTTCGAATAAAAACAGTTTTTTGGTTCAAAAGGGGGTCCCCCTAACACAAAAATCGGCATGATTATCCCCGATTTTTGTCATTTTTTACATCTGATTTTACTGAAAACGCAGAAATCCTCACATAAAGGACTATAAAATATAAAATTATGGATGTTTTGTCAACAAAATGCTGCAAAAAAATTCTTGGGTAAATGTAGCAGAAAGTTGCCAAACGAGGAATACTAATCATTGTAATTTACCCTGAAATTCCCCTTTTTTACGTTCTATTTGTAAATAAATATTTTTCATATGAATATTTTCATGATAAAATATTCCTTTCTTATGAAAAAAACTATTTTTAGATGTATTGAGGGTAAATATATCAAATAACATATTCCAGCAATTGAAAATTTCATGCTCAAACTAATTTGGATGTAATTTAAAAAAAAATGAGTGATTTCCCCTTTTTGAAAATCTTCGTCCGTCGTCGTTAACTTTTACAAAAATCTTCTTCTCTGAAACTACTTGGCCAAACTAAACCAAACTTGGCAACAATCATTATTGGGGTATCTACTTTAAAAAATGTGTCCGGTAACCCGGCCAACCAACCATGATGGCCGCCAAAATAGAACATAACACAAAAACCAAAGCATTTAGAGCAAATCTGACAGGGTTAAATTGTTTATCAGGTCAAGATCTATCTGCTCTGAAATTTTCAGATGAATCAGACAACCCGTTGTTGGGTTGATGCACCTGAATTGGTAATTTTAAGGAAATTTGCTGTTTTTGGTTATTATCTTGAATCTTATTATAGATAGAGATAAACTGTAAACAGCAATAATGTTCAGCAAAGTAAGATTTACAAATAAGTCAACATGACCGAAATAGTCAGTTGACCCCTTTAGGAGTTGTTGCCCTTTATAGTCAATTTTTAACATATTTTCGTAAATCTTAGTAATCTTTTAAAAAAATCTCCTCCTCTGAAACTACTAGCCAAAATTAATCTAAACTTGGCCACAATCATCTTTGGGGTATTTAGTTTAAAAATGTGTCCGGTGACACGGCCATCTAACTAAGATGACCGCCACGGCTAAAAATTGAACATAAAATGCAGATTTTGGCTTATAACTAAAAAACCAAAGCATTTAGAGCAAATCTGGCATGGATAATTTTGTTTATCAGTTCAAAATCTATCTGCCTTGAAATTTTCAGATGAATCGGACAACTCGTTGTTGGGTTGCTGCCCCTGAATTTGTAATTTTAAGGTAATTTTGCTGTTTTTGGTTATTATCTTAAATATTATTATAGATAGAGATAAACTGTAAACAGCAATAATGTACAACAAAGTAAGACCTAAAACAAGTCAATTTGACCAAAATGGTCAATTGGCCCCCTAAGTCCTTTATAGTCAATTTTTAACAATTTTCATAAAATTTGTCAATTTTTTCTAACATTTTCCACTGAAACTACTAGGCCAAGTTCATTATAGATAGAGATAATTGTAAGCAGTAAGAATGTTTAGTAAAGTCAGATGTCCGAACACATCACCATCGATTTATATGTATACTTTATTATGTTTTGACCTCTTATACACGTTTGTGTCTGAGGAAATAAAACATTTTGTCTTGTCTTGCCATCACCAAAACACAATTTTGTCATGAATCAATCTGCTTCCTTTGTTTAATATTTACATAGACCAAGGTGAGCGACACAAGCTCTTTAGAAACTCTAGTATAAATATAATGAACCTAGTGATGAACCAATTTTGTTTATCTCTGTATTAAAAGAAAATCATTCGTAGTATCCATCCCAAAATTCTTTGATTTTAGTGCCTCTATATTTCTAAATTTTTTGTGCAAAAAAAAAAAAAAAAAAAAAAAAAAAAAAAATTTATATCACTACCCGCCCCCTCTTTTTTAAAGGTTTGCATTAAGGTTTTTTATTGTCAACCATAGGTCAGTCATTTGAACAAACATATTCAACAAACACCAACATAAATATAACATGTTAGTTGGTTTATATGGTGGAAATTGTCTGGTATGATAGCAAACATATAAAAAATTGACCTTCATGAACAGTTTACACCCCTAATATGACCCAATTTGAATTATCCGCCATTGATTTAAAATATGTTTACCCAGAGATATTTTTTCATTAATGATTAGCTAAATACATAATCTTTAAGTGTAGTGAGTCATGTTTTGGCTATATTTCTGCAAAAAAAATATTTAAGGGACCAAATTTGGTCGATTTTGACTCTTTTTGCTTAAGATCCACAGTACCTAAAATAGCTATTACCTCTGACATTCTATACTGTTTTTCACCGTATATGATGTACTTTAATAAATATATCTTTATAAAGCATATTATGTTGTTCATTTAATGGTAAACTATTAAAAGCTATCTGACATAATAAATGAGCTGTTCATATTTGAAATTTGGTCATTTTGAGGTAAATTTTTCCTTGGTTGCTAAGGAAAATTATGGGTTTTTTTTTATGATTTTTATGAAAAATGCAACTAACTTTGATGTTAGAGGTAGTTTTTCTATCACAATATTTTTTTTTATGTGGCCAGCTGTTGGTTGATGCATACAGAGAATTGATGTTAAATAGTATAACCGTTTTTTGGACATTTAAATTATTTTTTTTTCTGCTCACGATTGTTTTAGACAATGTTTCAAAAATATGATGTTAGCCCTGTTTAAATCTATTATTACCTTCATAAAACGCAATAATGCAGCAGTATTGAATCCAATGAAAACCGACAGCAAATTGTCAATAGGTTGTTTTGCTATAAACAAACAACCCGGATGTTGAACCAGTTACCATGGTTTCGAACCATAGAACCCGGATAGATCCAAGGTTCAGAACCAAACAATTAACCCAGATGGAACCAAGGTTTAGAACCAGAGTGCCTGGATAGAACCTTACTGCATTCAGAAGTTTTAACAATACTGAATAATAATACTTTCCGTCTAAAAGCGACTCTTTATATATCACCAACGCGGCCGTAAAATAAGTATCACACTTTTAGTATTGTTAAAACTTCTGACACTTGAAGAAGGCCATTTGTTGAGCCGAAATATTTGTCAACACGATTTAATAACAACATTTTCGTATTATAACATCTTATATCAGTACCGTTGTGCAAATCTTTAGACTGATATATATATATATATATATATATATATATATATATATATATATATATATATATATATAGTTTGGCATTTGATTACATACTTTTAATGAAGAGTTCTGTCGTATATCTATTTTTGTATCAGAAAATTCACGTTAGTAGGTAGAAAAATGATACTAAATGCGATTTTTTTTTGTTATACTACAATTACTATAGAAAAAAAGACCACCCCCCCCCCCTTAGACAAAAAGAAAACAATTATTGTCGTCTTGTCGAAAGCATGGAGGTCTAAGATTTATGAGTGGAATAGCTGCCTACTTGAATCTTTTGATATTTAGCGATGCTAGGTTCCGTCGGCAGCATTCACGCCGACTAATTCAGCATTTAGGTTCAGTCTGTGGTTAAAGTTTTGTTTTACATCAAAATCGTTGTCAAACATAATGGAATTTCGGGAAATTGGGAGCTTCTTTAAGTCCAAAATAAAGTATCCAGGGCAAAATTTTGAAAATATTTATTTTCATTTTTCCGTATTTTACTACTAGATGGACTTCGTTTTTCCTGAACAGTTAATTTCATGTTTTGTCTGAGGTTAAATATTTTCGTGCAGTCATCAATAACCGTTTTGTTTAATCGCCCATTTGCAAGTGAAATGCATATTCATGCAGGTCAAGATCATGATAATGATATATGAATGTTGAAAATATTTTGTTCTACATTGCGCTGGACTTTCACTCGTTTGTTCAAAATGCAACAGTCAGAGTAAAGACATTGTATATATAAGTGGGTGCGGCTTTTTTGCTAAGATTTTAATTCCATATGACGATCTGTAGCTGTTTGATTTTATTGGAACTTATTTTATTATGGTTTGAACAAGGAACGTATATAAACTGTACCAAGGTTTAACGGTCAGATTATTTATACAATATTGAAAACATAACATTTATGAAGCCATGATGTTTATTTTTTATTGAATACATCGCATAATATCATTCATTACGACTATGTGTTATGACCAGCAACAACTTTTCAAAAAGCTCCGTCTTTCATGACAATCATATGGTTTAGGTTGTTTATCTATATTCTCCCGAAAAAAAGCTAAAGAGAATAAATTATGTAGTGTCACCATTGTATGATATACTGTTTTGGCAATTAATGCCATTACACCAGCATGTTTCTGGAAATTATTCTCAATCGACAAAAAAATATATTTCGACACATACACTTCTTCAAAGTTCTTCACAGCTTCCAGGGACTTGAAGGACCTCGTTCCTTCTTTATCAACCATTTCGTTTTGGCTATTTGCAAGCAGTAATTTCAAAATTCTTTTCCAATTTTCTCCCGTAATTTTTAAACACTGTCCCGAAATTTTTCAAAATATTATTTATTTTACTTTATTACACATAAACATAAACAAACAAAAAACAGATGACACTCAACGACTTCACAGGTAAACGGGAAAGCGGCAGGCGTCCTAATAAACGCCTATTAAACACCGAATATTGTTGTGTACCATATATGACTTTGCCCCCAGTTTATCCAAATCTCGCATATTCTGGCATGAATTTTAATTAAACGCTTGACCCACTCAGAATTCTAGGTCGCGAACATGTTTTCCTGAACTAGAGTATTGTCAAATTTTTTTTTCAATCGGTCAGTCTTGTTGTGAAAATATGGCAGGTAATTAAAGTTCGTGTTTTGAAGCCGAAGTTTAACGATTGTTACCTGTTTGTCAACAATCGACAAAAAAAACAACAAAAAAACATGGAAATTGAGCACGTGTTTAACATGTAAATTTAGATAATAGTATATTTTAAGGACACCATGCGTATTGTGATTTTTACGAGATGGTTCACACTGAGGTGACTTTGCATACGGAAAATATGTCGGGGAATTGCTTTATGGAGGAAGCAATTAAAATAAAGTAAACTTCTTCTATATATGAACAATTTAAAGAATTTTCTTTAGAAAAAAGTATATGTACATACATTTTATAATGAAAACTATCCATTGCGTTATATAAAAAAAAACAATGCATTATTTTTTTTAATTTGAGGTTTCTTTTGACTTTGAGATCATTCGACCTTGGAATTCGGGAAATATCCGGACTTACAAGGGGGGAATCTACGTCATCACGCATGGTGTCGGCGATTGAAATTGGACCACCATTTTGTCGCTTCAAGGTAAGAATTTCACTTATTATGCCAGTTATATGAGGGTTATGATTATACAAAATAGTCCACCAAAGACTATATAAAGTAGGAAATATTATTGGTTATCTCAATTTTGCAAACACTTCGATACCAGTTTTAGGAATTAGGTCAAAAATTTTCATAACAACATCTTGATTATCAAGAACGCCTACTTTATCAACAAATGAACACGTCCGGATTCTTTATTGTACTCGGGAAAATACTTGTTACTCACAAATATCCGTCATTATGGCCGATAAACGTCTTATTTTTAAAAAATGGAAAAAGGATGTCGGCAACACATCGAATATCGAAGGATGTCGGGAACACGCTAATAAATTATTAATGTAATTGTCCTTTGATTTTATCAACCATTATGAAGATACAATAAAAAAAAAAGAGGATTGGTGTTCCTTCCTTGATTCCATTTCATGCACTCAATTCCAGGATCAATTTTTGTAAATATTCGAGAAAAAAAAAATAGTTTTAGAAGGTGAAAATCTAATTTCGTTTCAGTTAAAACAGGGGTTCCACAGGGGTCATTTATTGGACCAAGTCTTTTTGATACTATATATATATATACAACTCGTCCAAACATCAACCCAACAATGTTAGATCTGTAAATTTGCTTTCGCAAATTTTTGGTTCTTCCCTCGCCGGGATTCGAACCCATGCTACTGTCATATCGTGACACCAAATCGCCTGCACTGCAGCCGTCCCGCTAGACCACACGACCACCTGGGCTCTCAAAAAAAGAGCTTTCGCTGGCCGTGTGTTACCTTTCTTCGTCAGTTTTAATCTAGCGGCGTACTACAGTACATGATATATAAGGCATGAAGATGTTATTGTGACAGATCAGCTAAATTATCTATAGTAAAGGATCCTACAAATTAATGTAATATACAGTCACAGAAAATAATTATATTTATAAGTACGTCTGAGTCAGTTACAACTCTACAACAGATGTATCCATCGGATCGCCATCAATGATGGTGATACATGGCTGTGTACATAATGTATATACAACTCGTCTAAACATCAACCCAACAATGTTAGATCTGTAAACTTTGCTTTCGCAAATTTTTGGTTCTTCCCTCGCCGGGATTCGAACCCATGCTACTGTCATATCGTGACACCAAATCGCCTGCACTGCAGCCGCCCCGCTAGACCACACGACCACCTGGGCTCTCAAAAAAAGAGCTTTCGCTGGCCGTGTGTTACCTTTCCTCGTCAGTTTTAATCTAGCGGCGTACTACAGTACATGATATATAAGGCATGAAGATGTTATTGTGACAGATCAGCTAAATTATCTATAATAAAGGATCCTACAAATTAATGTAATATACAGTCATATATATGACATTTCATCTGGCCCTACATCTACCGGGTGTTTAATAAAGGCAACAGTAGTATACCGCTGTTCGAAATTCATAAATCGAGAAATAAAAACAAATCCGGGTTACAAACTAAGACTGAGGGAAACGCATCAAATATAAGAGGTCAACTACGACACAACAGAAATACAACATTAAAATGTAACAAACACAGAAACGAACTATTATATAACAATGGCAATATTCCTGACTTGGTACATGACATTTTAAGAACAAAAATGGTGGATTGAACAATCGTATTCATGGCCATGTTGGTCCTTTATCGTGACTTTTGCAAGTCTACTGGCGGTTTTGTTGAAATTTCTTCAGTAATGGACAATGGTTGGAACTTAATATTTTTGGCTCTGCGTTTTTATTTTGATGACAAATGAGGATTTGCATGGTTTTGATTTTTTTACGGATTGCGGTTAAGTGGGCGATCTGGTCGGCTGGTCAACATAAGGTTGTATTCGCGATCGTTTCCGCCTGCACAAGTTTAAGTTTGATTTGCGTCTTGTCATGACCATTAGTTTTATCTGAAAAAATAAGAAGTTAGATCTAGTCATTTGTTGAATAACATATGTGTTAAAAATAGTATATGATGTGTCCCCGACATCCTTCGATATTCGATGTGTTGCCGACATCCTTTTTCCATTTTTTAAAAATAAGACGTTTTTCGGCCATAATGACGGATATTTGTAAGTAACAAGTATTTTCCCGAATACAATAAAGAATTCGGACGTGTTCATTTGTTGATAAAGTAGGCGTTCTTGATAATCAAGATGTTGTTATGAAAATTTTTGCCGATATCCTGCATGTTTGACCTAATTCCTAAAACTGGTATCGAAGTGTTTGCAAAATTGAGATAACCAATAATATTGAGCGATGGCTCATTTATTTTCCTACTTTATATAGTCTTTGGTGGACTATTTTGTATAATCATAACCCTCATATAACTGACATAATAAGTGAAATTCTTACCTTGAAGCGACAAGATGGTGGTCCAATTTCAATCGCCGACACCCTGCGTGATGATGTAGATTCCCCCTTGACTTATGTTCCTTAAGTTTGGTGTTTGCGGGACATAATTAGCGTGACGTGTGCAAGATGGCGAATGATTGATGGATTTTAATTTAAAGGTTGTAGATTTTTATCGAATGTATACAAGACTATTTACGGTTTTCTTAATCGCCTCAATACGGTGAAATGTTATTAACGTATTTTTATTATCAAATATGTATTGAAGATTAAAGAGGCTTTAATTACATGCACGTGATGGCCTCTACATAGGGTGTACAAGGTTACGAGACAGATGAATTGTTACACATAAGTTAATAAGTTAAAAACAACTTTATTACTTTGTCCAAGATTGTATCTTACTGATTTTCTTTTGGGAATGAATCATTTCATGTTGAATTTCATGAAATATTTGCCATTGTACTCATGAAAACAATTAATGAAAATATTCATGAAATTTAGCAATAAACCTCAGTGGCTGGTTTACAACATTACCACCGTTTGTTTTTCTTTACAGAAGGAATTTATTGTTATTCAAGCTAATATTGTAATAAGGAGATATTATATAAATGCCCATGCGCTATATCATTATGCCCCCAAAAAATTGAAAAAAGCCCTCTCTTTTTGATTTTTGAGCCTATGATATATATATATTGTTACAACTATGCATGTTTAGGCAACGGCCGCCTTGTGAATAAAAATGTTGCTTATGAAATTGATGTAACTAAACTGCAATGTTCTTCATTTTTTTTGTGCAAACAGTCGGGGGGGGGGGGGGAGGGGGTTCATTGATATTTCTTTTTATTTATTTCTTTTAGCGCAGAAAAACTCTTAAAAGCTGACACGTCTGGTTATTTCTGTATGTTCCGTAATTACGAACTATCACGAGGTTCCAATAATATGATTGGATCCATAGGACATGTCAAGGTTATTAACAAATACTTGAAGTCGGTTAGTTTGAGTTACTGTTAATATAACTAGAACACACCCGCGAAATCGCGGGCAATCAGAGCGTGTTGAAAGTATGTAAAGTGTTGTAGGAAGAATTTTGCAAAAGATTTAATGACTGGAGAATTTCAGGAAAAGTATCAAAAGTCATAAGTACTTGGGGACAGGAAATTTTTTTTTCTCCCTCCTGTATTTCCCAAATTCCCATTTTTTTGTTTTCTATTAATTTCAATATGAACATACATTTAGTATATTAAGAACATTCAAGTCAGGAGCCTGTGATTCAGTGGTTG
The DNA here is from genome assembly GCF_965363235.1 of Mytilus galloprovincialis. Taxonomy (NCBI): domain Eukaryota; kingdom Metazoa; phylum Mollusca; class Bivalvia; order Mytilida; family Mytilidae; genus Mytilus; species Mytilus galloprovincialis. The sequence goes on along the minus strand of NC_134843.1, from coordinate 47,104,634 downwards.
TCGTTTGTTCATGTCTTACATTTTTTTTCGTTGTTTATTGTACATAAATAAAGCCGTTATATATAGTGTTCTCGTTTGAATTGTTTTACATTGCATTTCGGGGCCTTTTATAACTGACTTTGTGGTATGGGCTTTGCTCATTGTTGAAGACCGTACGGTGACCTATAGTTGTAAGTTTCTGTGTCATTTTGGTCTCTTGTGGAGAGTTGTCTCATTGGCAATCATACCACACCTTCTTTTTTTTTGTTATAATGAATTTTTGTAAACAATTTAATTGATGGAGAATTTCAGAAAAGGTATCAAAAGTCAGGTGCTTTTGGGACAGTACAATACACCTTATTGCTATTTGTCCGCCATTACTGGGTATCACACAGGTTCCCGCAAAACTTTGACGTCACAATACAAAATATCTGACGCCACAATGGAAAAGTGATTGTTGTATGCGTCCAAATTTCAAGCGGCCCGGTCAGCCGGGATTAGCTTTAAGGTGTATTGTTTTCCTAGCCCTGCTCCTCCTTTATTTTTCAAAAAATTCCATTTTTTTTTATTTCTATTAACATTAATAACACATGCATACTTTTAGCGCTGAACATTCATTACTATAAATAAAGTGTATTTGCTTTTTACTTTCAATTCTCAGGTTATTTATCGATCCACGGCGGTCATTTCTATATTATACAGACTCTCTCTCTTTTTAGTTAACTCTGTGACCGCCGTGGATAGTAAACTTAAAAAAAGATAGCAGATAGAAAATACACTTTATTCGTAGTATATGTATGTTCAAAGAATACAGAAAAACGCAAACCGGAAATCTAATATGACTTAAAATTTCGCCCAATGACGGAATCAATATCCGGATGCGTTTTTTCTTGTTTTTCTCCAAAAATAACTCAATCTGAATAATCATAAAAATGAATGACAAATGCGACTATGCACTGTACCTAAAGAACACAGAGGCATGATGATTACTAAATGAGTATAACACTGTTTTCTTATATCTTTAATTGACATCAGAAATGATGGAGATCTGAAACAATAAATCAATGAATTAATAACAATCATAAGGATATTCCTCTATCCCCCCACAAGTCATTGGTATGTCCATTTGAAATATAACGATGACTGATGAATAGTAGACCTCTCTTTTGATCTAGTGTATTAACAAAGTGTTTATATGAAATGTATTGTTCAAACTAATGTTCGTAATCTTGGAGCCATAACGGTTCTTTTCTTTGACGACTGGAATGTCTGATTGGAGTTGAAGCTTCTTTAGGCGGCGACGAATTAGTTTGTGTCAAATCCAACGGAGTGCTTTGTGGAATGGGCGTTTTCAGACCCTCTGTTGCTGTTGGCACGTTTGGTAGTTGTGAATGATTCAACGCAATATCTGTAGGGTATGACTCATTTTCACAAGAGTCTCGATCCTCGTAATTCTGTTCATCTGGTGAAGTAGACAAGTCTTCTGTGAGCACGTTCTTTTCTGCACAGGGAGCACTAGAGAGCTTTGTTTTGCCCTTAGGAGATGATTCATGAAACGCTGGCTTTATTTGTTTGGCTATTAATTTCAAATCAGTGTCAATTGATATCCTTTCTGGGTATTTGTTCACTGGTTCGTATTTCCGAATAAATTTTCTGTTGCGAAGGGTAACTATACCCGATCCATCAACCCGTATTACATATTGGTCAAATTGTCTTACTTCAATAACTTGTCCTGTTTTGTCCCATTTCAATGGATTCGCACCAATCTGATTCTGGATTCGGACATGGTCGCCAATAGTCAATGGAGGTAGTTGTTTTGTATGTTCGGAAAGTTTTTCGGCTACTTTCATGTGTCTATGCCTCAAAGCCTCCTCGCGTTTCGATAAAGTGTCACGACATGTGTCATGCGGTTTATACCGACCAGGAAGAATTGGGATGAAATCACGAATAGGGCGTCCGAACACACACATAGCTGGAGATAATCTTGTTTCTCTATCAGGTGTATTGCGATATTGTAGAATTGCTCGTTGTAAAGAATCTGTTTCTAGTTCACCGTTTGGTCCAGTGTTATCAGTGATTAAACGTTTGACTGTTTTTATGCCAACTTCAGCTCTGCAATTGCTATGCGGAAAAGCAACTGATGAAAGGCGATGATGCACTCCCTATACTTTAAGGAATTGTCTTGTTGTAGAGGCAGTAAATTCTGGTCCTCCGTCTGAAGACAACTCATCGGGTATTCCGTAAGTAACAAATGTTCTTCGTAGACAGTCAATTAGACCTTGTGCACCAATGTGGGCCCTCTCAATGATTGGCCAGTTAGAATACCTGTCTACGACCACCAGGTAATTGACGCCTTTATAATGAAAGAAATCAGCACACAAACATTGGAAAGGATAATCTGGGTACACAGGTGGTGTTGGTGGAGCACATGGTTGTGATGGTGCCATTCGATTGCATTGATAACACTCATTACGTAGAGTAGTGATAGCTGGGGTTATTCCAGGCCAAAAGACTGACGACTCTGCTCTTGACATCATTGATGTTACACCTTGGTGTGCTGAGTGGAGTATTGTCAAGACATTTGTGCGGAGTGCATGAGGAATTACGATGCGATCCTTATACATGACTACACCATCTACTGTGTAGAGGTCTTCTCGAAATTGGAAGAATTCGCCAAGTTCGGTGGGCATTTCATGACGGAATTCAGGCATTCCATTCTCGATTATTTCTACCAGTTTAACCATATCATCGTCACTGTTGGTAGCAACACGTACCATGTTCCAGGTGATTGATTGTAAGGTGTTTATTGACGAGGCTGCGGCAAGTTGAAGTTCTTCATCTGAACATCCATCACAACAATCGTCTTTCATAATTGAGGACAAGAAATTGTGCTGAATAGTCTGAAATGACAAGTAATCAAATTGGTTGTTGTCTTCTGTAATCAATGCTATGTCATCAATTAACCTGAGTTCCTCTGAATTATTTCCTGTTGGGTTCCGCGAAACGGCATCGGCAGCACGATGTTTTGCTCCTGGGACATGCATCATTTTGAACTTGTAACGCAATGTTTTTTCCTTGAGGTTTCGTAGCCTGGTGTTTGAAATCTGGTCAAGTGATCTGTCACCAAAAATTTTGAGCAGTGGTTTGTGATCTACGGCAATAATTAGTTCTTCACAACCAAGAACGAAATACCTGGCTTTATCCAGTGCGTCAACAACAGCTAAAGCCTCACCCTCTACTGAAGCATACCGTGATTCAGCACCATGAGTGAAGCGACTGCCTACCAGTGTAATTTTCCAACTCTCGTTACAACAGAATGGTAGAAGCTTTTGGCAATTGCAATGCTTCTGGAATAACCAGAATCCAAGTCCGGATTTTGACCAGTCAGTTGCTAAGCAAGTCGGTTTGGATTTGTCAAATATGCGTACTCCTTCCTCGATTTCGCTAACAATAACAGTCTTTGTTTCTTGAAAGAGAGTTTCCAGCTGATTATCCCAACGAAATGGTGTTCCAGGTTTGATCAATTGACGAAATGGTTTTAGGCGATCGGCCATACTAAATGCATACGAAACCTGATTGACAAGGCCAAACCACGATCGAACGTCTGTTATGTTCTTTGGTGTAGGGAAATCCAATATTGCTTGCAGGTATCTTTTGCAAGGGCGCACACTATCGTTTGTTATTTCGAATCCAGCAAACTCAACTGTATCTTGCGCGAAGTGAAATTTTTCTGGGTTTAAAGTTATTCCATGTTTTCCACAAAGCTCCAACCAATGACAAGCTTGAACGAAACTTTCCTCAATATCATCAGACCACAGAAGAGTATCGTCGACACATTTAGTCTTGTGTGGCACATCGGCCACGATCTCGTCGAACCTTCTTGTGTAACCATCACCTGATGCAATGTATCCTTGAGGAGCAGTCTTATACCTGTATCTTCCCCATGGAGTGATAAAGGTGGTAAGATGTCGGTCTTCTTCTCTGATGGGTACACTATGGTAACCATTCCAAGCGTCAAATACAGTCTTCTTCTTGCCTCGAGGGACTGATCTTGCCTGATGGAAAGGAGATTGTGTATGATGTGTTTCCCTTATTGCGTGGGCGTTGAGAGCCTGAAAATCTACTGTGCGTCTCGATTTTCCATTCTTTTTAGAACATATAACCATACGATGGCACCATGTTACAGGTTCGCCGACTGGAACGGGCTCTATAACACCAAGCCTGACGTCTTGGTCCAATGAAGCTTTCACATCATCCTGCCAGTGCAAGGGAACTGGAACAGGAGTATGACATGCAACTGGTGTTGCTTTAGGGTCAATCATAAGTTTCAAAGGTGGACCTTCCATAAGTGGTAGTGGTTGGTGCTCACAAGTATTAAAAGTGCTTGACTTGTAGTGTTCAAGCAGAAAGTTTTGGAGTTTAGGAACGTTCTCCTCTGTGGGTGAGAACGGAAGTTTCACTGGTGTCGGAGGAGGTGATTGCCTCTTTGGACAGTTGCAGTCAATTTGTGTTGTGAACCTGTTCTCATCGTTTTTCAGTGCGGAGATATCAGTGACGCTTCCGGTAATTTCACCAATAGTAGGAAAGTTCTCTGATATTATACCAAGTGTAATGCAAGCTTCTTTGCTGAGAAAGAATTTGTCTGAGCTGTCTGTGATGTTTCTAGTTCACTCTTATCCTGGCCCTTTCCTGATATTCTGAGAATGACGGCCCCAAGTATAACAATGCCTTTATTGTTAGCGGCATGCATCTGCATATTTACCGGTATTAGGTCACGTTTTGTTAGTCCAATTTTGTAAAGCACTTTGATTCCAGCAAGACAACTTTGGCAACCAGTGTCAGCCATTGCAGGTATGACTGTACTTCTCTGTTGAGACACTAAAGAGTTTTGAAAACCAAGCTGCTTGTAATCATCCTCCACAACTTTTACAACTATGTTGATGAACGGCTGGGGTTGTGATGGTCGTTTAATCCATGTGTTATGCATCTGCGAGTAAAGATGATGATCAAGTTGGATTGTTCTTTTCCCTAAAGGGGACACAGTTGCCGCACAAAGAGAATCAAATACAGCACTTTCAGATTCTTCATTTTGTTTCACTTTTGGCTTACTGGTATTGCTTCGACATACGGATTCATAATGGTTGTCACGTTCACAGTTTTTGCAAGTGTGTCCGTATGCAGGACATTCTTTCTGCCTAATTTTAGGTGGAGCACTTTTTCCGTGTCCCTTTTTTCCACAATAACCACATAAATCAACCTTGTTGTTATCATATTTTTTTGTGTCTTTGGCTACATTGGCATTTCTTTTTCGACGATATGAACTAGAGGCGGCTTCAGCGCCATGTGAATCAAGAAGGCGTGATGCAGAACGCTTACCGGCTTCCTTGGCCTCAACGAATTTGAAGACTTGTTCCAGTGTCATATCCTGATTTTTGTCTCCTAAGAGATCTAACTGAATATCAGGGTCACTTAGTCCACGGGTAAGTACATCACGTAAAATAGCTTCTGTGTAGTCGACATTTTGTTCACATCCTGTACATTGTAATGTAAATTTACAAACGCTGGCTTGGCCTCTAAGTCTGGCTCCAAATGAACGAACTGTCTCGTCGCGATCCTGTGTCATGCCATGGAGAGAAACACGTGCTACCATAGTGTTTTCTTCTCTCACTGCCAGAGTTCGCATGGCTGCAAGTACTTCTTGTTCAGATTTATCAACTAGTGATCCACCAGCAGATCTTGTAATGTCTCGTCGCAAAGTTTCATCACAACATTCAAGTAGCTGAATAACAAGGTCTTTGCCACTGACCTTAGTTGCTTGTATGTAGTCTTTCCATCGAGACACAAAGTATGTACAATCTTCACTGGAACCAGCTGATGCAACAGTTGGACGTTTTACTTTTTCAACTTTTGCTGAGACGATAGCACCAGCGGCTGCAGAGTGAACTGTTGCATGAGTTGTTAGCAATGCTGCAACCACAACAGCGTCGAGATCATCTGTCTCATATTGGCAATCCGGTACTGGGCACTTCACTGCAGGCATGTTGTAATGTTACGTCAATATTTCTCAAAAGTGTTGAGTCATCTCCATCATAAATGAGTATAACACTGTTTTCTTATATCTTTAATTGACATCAGAAATGATGGAGATCTGAAACAATAAATCAATGAATTAATAACAATCATAAGGATATTCCTCTAATTACTTTATTGTGGAAAGAAGAGAAGCGACACACAAAATGAGGTCTTCTCGTTTAATAGTATAGATGATTACTTTATTGTGGAAAGAAGAGAAGCGACACACAAAATGAGGTCTTCCCGTTTAATAGTATAGATACTTCCATGATCCTACTGACGAGGAAAGATAAAAGTAGGCCATCGAAAGTTGTTTTGGTTCAGTTAAGGTGACTGAGTGGTCAAGAATGATAGACATTGTACAGGCGGTGTTGTCTCGATATCCCAATCGCATGAGTTACCTCCCAACGAGGGTAGAAAAAAAAATGTGCGTCCGCAAATTTGCAGAATTAACATTTTCGCGATGATACTCACTTACTTTCTTACTTAGTCTTTGCTAATCCTTATGACACAATGAGCAAGGACAAGTTTTCTCAGCTCCTTTTGCATGTTTGCTTTTTTTTTCACTGTGCCCCAAGTGTATTATCTTTCCTTTTATTCATTTTCTACAGCTGTCTCCATGTTGTTTTAGGTCTTCCTCTTTTTCTTTTTCCTTATGGTGTCCATCTAAGGGCTACCTTGGTCATTCCTTCAGATGGTTTGCGTAGAACATGACCAAGCCTCTTCCATCTCTTTTGTATCAGTACAGTCTCTTGTCCTTGGTGTTGGTTATCTCTTGTAGGTCTTTGTCGGAGATTTTGTTAGGCCAGAATATTACCCTCCTCAGACATGTTTTACGTAAGCTGGAAAGTCATCCTTCTGCTAATTATAGTTGTATCTCTCCGGCCATCGCGTTCTTCGTCGTTTTTACCTGATTTCATAGTATACAATGGTTTCACCTGTACTTGAAAAATATTTTACCCCTTCCACGCCATCTACATTCACAAAAACATATTAGCAGGAGTTTGTAAATTGTTCTTACATTCCAGCATCTAATTTTTAGTCGGCAGTCGACCTTCTCATGAATAGAAACAAGTACCACTGGGTGACATCTGTGGCTGTACAACAAATATATATATATATAAAAAGGAACTTGTTTGGATTTATAGCTATTTTGATATGAGCGTCACTGATGAGTCTTATGTAGACGAAACGCACATCTGGCGTACGAAATTATAATCCTGGCACCTTTGTTAACTATGTACACCACTGGGTAACCCCGGTTGATGTCGCTGCTGATGACGTTTCGTCCCCGATGGTATCCCCAGTCCAGTAGTCAGCACTTCGGTGTTGACATGAATATCAATCATGTGGTCATTTTTATAAATTTCTTGTTTACAAAACTTTGAATTTTTCGAAAACCTGAGGATTATCTTATGCCAGGTATAGAATATCTTAGCCGTATTTTGTACAACTGTTAGGAATTTTGTATCCTCAAAGTTGTTCTTGTGCGTCACTGATGAGTCTTGTGTACACGAAACGCGCGTCTATCGTACAAAGGATTTCTACCTAACTTTGACAGAAGCTTGTTTATGATCAAAAGCTAGTATCTAGAGGGAAATTTGGTTAAATTTTGAACCTGTTTATTCGTATTTTACTTAAAAGTGGACTTAGTTTTTCTTCCAGTTAACACTACATTAAGTCTGCAGTTACAGATTTAAAACATTTATTAGATTCGTACACTATCCTAGATTTAAATAAAACGTTGACAGAAGCTTCTTACAATAAAAAGATAGAAAGAATAATCTTTGTGCAGTGAAAGAGGGTGTACATAAATACTATAAAACTATTTACTCACGTAGTGGTATCATATGTGGATTTTAAACTACTCTAAAGAACTTCAGAAAAATTTAGATCTCGATCTTTCTCTGAAAATAGTTTTATAAAAAGAATTAGATTTTTCATCCCTTTAGACATGTACCACCATCCCAAATGTGAAATTTAAAAATCGTCTAAAAGAAATAGTCCACAATGCTATTCAACATAAAAATGGTAGCATACGCTACAAATTTATTAATTTGAGAAACCATATGGCATATTTTATTAATAGTGAACAAAAAAGTAAAACATGCTACACAGAGGAACTAGTGACCAGTATGCTAGAGTTTTTTTTATTGACAACATATTTGTTAAATTTGGAGGTAGACTTTTTCAACAAATTGTCGACATTCATATGGGAACCAACTGTGCGCCTCTCCTAGCAGACCTCTTCTTACTTTCATATGAGTCGGAATTAGCACATAAAAGAAGCCAGATCATCTAATTTCACATACAGATAGTTTGATGATGTTCTTTCAATAAACAATCAAAGCTTTTCTGATTGGGTTCCATTAATATATCCCCCAGAACTAGAAATTAAAGAAACAACAGAGACGGCTTTCTCTGCCTCCTGTTTAGACTAATAACTCGCATTTGACATGAGCAGTCATATCAGTACAAGTATGACAAAGAGAAGATTTTAAAGGAATAGGTCCGGTAAGGGCCGATGTTGGCCTCAAATTTCAGGTTCATCTGACGAAAGATTTCGGACACTTTTTGAACACTTAAGTGTCTATTTCAGTTGATTCAATTAGTTTATGTGAAGATTTGAACTAATTTACTCATTAAAAACGCTCCAATTCAAGCTTAAATATGAAAAATCTATCAAATATGACAAAAAATGTAACTTTTCAGATGGTTTTAGTAAAAAATGAAAGTGGCCGCATCCGTGTTCATCCTCATCCTTTATATATGTTATGTATTACCATCAAATACAACTTACAATTCAATATTAAGAATGAACACAAATGCGGCCACTTTCATTTAAGACAGAAACCGTCTAGAATTTAACTAAAATGCTAAAATTATGAAGATTTTTAAGTACAGCTCTTTATAAGAACCAGGCAGAGTGCTATATACATGACTTAATGTAGTAGTACCCGATAAATGTGCATTGTATTGTCAAAAACAGCCCATATCTATGTAGCAGAATCATTCTACTTTCTAATAGATAACTAAAAGTTTACATTTTAACAATCTTGTAAAACTGCTAAATTTTGGGGCCAAAAATTGGTCTTACTGGACCTACTCCTTTGCAGTTATCAATTTCCGTATTCTAAAAAGTTAATTGGAAGATACCAAGACATTGTTAATAAAGTTTTCTTATCAACTTCACAAATAAACAAACAATGGTCTTGAAGTAGAGATTATGGTACTGGCGTTGTTTGTCATCTTAATGACGTGTCCGTGTTATACACTACCAATAATTAACACACGTGTTTATAGTACATTTCTACCCTCGTACATATCAGTACTGTTAGGAAAGACTAAAACCTTATAATGTTATACTTTCTATGATTTCAGTACTTTGTCTTTGTACGTTATTACATTAAATGTTTAGTCTAATGTTTGGCAATATCAACTTTTTGCTTTGTGCTTTGTTTATATGCATTTTTAAGTTTCTTCGTTTAATATATATATGACGTGTTTCTTATACAGTGAAGATCACTTCTAACCTTTCATCAAATCTGTCAAATTCTTCTTAGGAGAACTGTTCTTGGACAGTATGTAGAACTGTCATCCTGACACATTTTAGATAGTTCTAGCTAAAACAGTTATAACCTAGAAATGATTTGGTTCTACGGCTAGAAATTTCTACAACTGGAACAGTTCTACGACTAGAATAGTTCTACATGTATGACACATTATTCTGACAGTTCTAATGAGAGGTTAGAAGTGATCTCCACTGTACATCCCGTCATTGTGTTATTGGCTATGGAAAATTTGTGTATTCTTGTCTTTAATTTTTGTTACATGTAATATGCTTTTTCTGTATGCCATTTTGTGCTTCTTTGTTACATATTTGTTTGTTTTTTAAGTGATTAAGATTATATGATTTTAATGTTGAGTGCTGTATATTTGACATTTTTATTCTTTTTGTAGTTATCAATAATCTCTTTATATTTTACACAGTCACACGTCTATACATAAAATGCCTTAATAGCACAGGAATATTTAATTAGATGTCTTTGCAGGCCTAAAATTATACTAGTTCTGATAATATTTTGATGCCGTAGACAATGCACGAAAGTTACATTTTTTTAAACCAGCAGAATAATTGACATTTTTATTCACAGGAGCCACACCATATCCAGGAATGACAGTAAGGGAGGTAATTCAAGATGTAACCATTGGTAAATGGTTACAGAAACCCTTTCATTGCAAACAAGAACTGTGAGTAATAATCGTACATGTATATATTATTTACAAAAGTACCAATGATGACACTCAATTGGTTCTAAGAAATCTGTTTCATTAAGAATAAAATATCATAGGGGATAGGACAATTTTTTTGTTTCCAAAAATCCGTTATTTAAAAAAAAACACACATTAATTTCATGTTTCATTGTATCACAAACAAATTTAATGTCAATTTAAATAATGATAAAAATATATGATGCATTATAATATTCCAAGTGTGAAAACTAAACTGTACATTTCTTTATTTTTGTCATTTTTTTTGTCATTTTGGAAACGGTCAAGACACTCGTAAATGTAACAAGTTACTAGATAAAAAGTTTAATGTACTGAAATGTTACTGTTTGAAGTTTCTGCTTTAAAATTTGGTAACAAAAAACATTCTACATGTAAATATGAACCAATCAAATAATGAAGAAAAGATAAACGCATCCAAACGTTTTTATTAGAATAGCGAAGCTACAAGTAACTCATAAACACTGTCACACAAAAATGATAAAAGAAGTAAAAAAAAAACTAGAAACCTAATCACTGCTATCAGAATGCAATTTTTCTGATATTATGTCTTACTTGTCTGAAAGTTTTAATGCTTATGTCCCCATAGAAATTCAAATACATCAATTGTCTCAATGTCGGATATTGTATTGACTTTACAATGTCTACAGTCGCTGGCGCATTTACTGTTCGACCACTTGGGACTGTCCTATGCATTTGCGTGGTCAATTTCATAAAAGGAATTGCATGTATATTTCATTGTTTGAAATTGTCTGTCCTAATATATATAAGTCTACGGTTTTTGAAATAAAAGTGAACTAAATTTCAGTCATTTTTCCGATCAAGATACTACTAAGGGCACCTTTTCAAGGCACGATTAGAGTATCCATATTAGAGACAACGTTAAAAAAATGAACGATAAAAATACAATACAAATGTGAAGAATTCTTAATAAGAAAAGTAAAGCTTCATGGAATAATATAAAATTTGAACAGACGCTTCTTTATGATAAAAATACATTATCCAGAGTAAAATTGCATCAATATGTATTTACCTTTTTTCGTATTTTACTGATAAATGGACTTATTTTTTTACAATCAACAAGTACATAGAGAATAATACATGGCAAAATCCGTATCATATGTCGTATCATCCCGAGACATCAATATCAGCCCAAGGGCCTTTAGGCCCGAGGGATGATATTGGTCGAGGGTGATACGGCATGTGATACGGATTTTGCCATGTATTATACGCTTTATCATATATTTCAACAGAAGAGTATTATATTATATGAACTGTTTTCTGATCCATAGCACTGGGTTACCTTCAGTTCTACTTTTGTCTTGTTTCAAAGGCCTAAAAAGAACTGCTTAATTACTTATCCGAAGCACCTGGGTTACCTTACAATTTGCGTGCTGTTGTTTTAAAAATATTTTGTTTATTATTGTATTTATTTGTGTATTTTGTATTTTTTATAGTTGCATTTAGTGTGCCAAAAAATATGAAAACTTTACGTTCGTGAAGTCACATACAATATGAAAACTTGACGTTTGTGACGTCACATATAAAAAAAATGACGTCATTTAAAAAAATTACCTATTTTGAGGAAAATTTTTCTTATACAAAAAAAATAAAAAAAGCTGACTTTATGTAAAAAAAAAAAAAAAAAAAAAAAGTAGGGGTGTGATAAAGGGTTGAGGTGTGATAAAGGGTATGCGATAAAGGGTAGGGGTGTGATAAAGGGTATGCGATAAAGGGTGCGCATCAAAGTTGCGCGATATGGATTAAACAGCAGGCTATTTATCAAATATGCAAAACTACTGTATTTACTACTAAACATATGATAAATGTAGATACTGTCTGAGATTAAAGTTTGTTACGCATCAATTTTTTTGTTATTGTTTCATGGAATTTTATGAAACATTGACAGAATCTTTTTATGGTGAAGAGATAATATTTGAAAAAAAGTTTTCTCCTGCACCTTAAGGATTATATCAATTATTATATAGGTAAATGGATTAGTTCTAAAGTGCACATGTCTGTCTGGTAGGTATTATTTGTCATTGACCTCATTTTCATGGTTCATTGGTCAATATTAAATTTCCAAAGTTTGGTCCTCTTCTCAGATGCTAAAATCAATGGATCAACACATACAGAAACGGACTAAGCATTAGCAATCCTGCTCCACATGTGACACCCGTTGTGTTGCTCATGTAATTACAAACCCGGTAAATAGTCTAATTCGGTCGGTCACATTCATGAAAAGGGAAGGGGAAGCGAAAGTGAGCAACATATCCGATATCATCTGTGTAACGGTTGTTCCATAACGGCTAACCAACTCGTGATGGCGTCCGTAAAATTTACGAAGGGATGATTTCAACTTCACCATTTGGAACTCTTGGTTGAATAGCTTCCTTGTGAGCAACCCTCTATCAAGAAATTCATGATAGGAAATACAAGCGATGGAATATCGTATCAATTGTAGATATATACTCTGTATGCAGGCGCTGTTGGAATGTTGCTGCATAGAAATGGAAAGTTCTCAATTAGGAAGCTGTATCTCGTTTGTCGTAAAGTTTTGTTTTCAACCGACCCTCATTGTCAATTTCTAGATGTAAGTCAAGATATGAGGCAAACGTAACAAATATGTTGTCAATCAAGAAATTAAGCATCTTGATAATGTCAGTTTCAGAGAATATTTTGTTTGAATCAGTGTGATCCTTTACAAAGTAGGATTTATAAGTGCATGGAATGCTTATAAGGTAAGGTTTACATGTTTGTCGGTCATAGTGCATATGACCTTGACCTCATTGTTATGGATCATTGATAGTGTTATATTTTTGGAACCTTTATCTGTATTACTTTCAACATAAAACCAATCGTGGTCAATAAGGCAGGTGAGACATTATATCGTGTACACTCTTGTTTTCCAAGAAATCTCAAAATTCGTAATCTGCTGGCAAAGGAATTATATCATTTTACGCTTAAAATAACTGAACAAAAAATAAAAAATGCTGTTTTACTCAATGTCAAAGTTTACTCTGTGTAAAGAATTTCAGTTAGTTTATCAAAATAAAATCCAATAATCCATGACTTAGAGATCAACATATTGTATAAATGATGACACTGAACTTGAGAATAAGTTAACAAAAGATACACTTAAGTCTGCCTCTTATCTTGACTTACATAGTTAACAAAGGTACCAGGGGCCAGTAACAAGAAACATCTCTTAAAGTTCTCGTAAGTCATAGTTTACGATAGCACAAAGAGTGCACTAAGAGTCTTTTAGGAGTGTAACTAGAAGCATTCTTTACTCTCCCTTTTCTTTCTCTTGACATCGTTTAAGAATACCCTTAAGACGGTCTTATTCTGAGCACACTTACTAACTCTCCGTCCTGTCCGTTTACGTTTTCTTTCTATGATTTAGTCATTGCCAATTAAAAATCTCTCTTGCGTTTTGAGGTAAGGGATTTGTTCTTACATATTCTGCTTAATTATTTATCCTGATTAAGTTAAGAACGAGTGAATATTTAAGAGAAAAAGAATATTTTGGCTCAGTGCAAAATAGCACAAAAACCGGATTTTTAAACAAGAAGAAATATCTCCCACAACGGTAAAATTTGACATGAACAGTTTATTATCGGTGCAAATTAATTGGTTAACTATATATATCAACTGATAAAGGAAAGATTTCATTCATTTCCGTAACCCGAACAACCATCGAGACAAAGTCCCCTTTTACAGTAGAAAAATCAATTATAAAAAAAAAATCGGGAAAATTTCATTGTACTAATGAACTCAAAATCGTTAACTTTTTTTTGTCACTTTTTTTTAATTCCCGCATTTGCGCAGAACACAGAAATCTACTTCCTTCTTCCGGTGTCGTTGTCATGTGACTTTGAGTAGTCAAGTAAAATATAGTGGCTTTAGGAACACAATACAAATTTCATCTTTAATAAGTCTTTGTCTTTCATATTAATATGAGGCAGGCATTACCTGTGAATGGGGACGAAGTCTGTATGAATGATTTTTTTGTAACTTAAATATTTGTTAAAAAAAAAAAAAAAGAAACGGAAATACCGTAACGTTTCCGTTTTTGATTCTGCTGTTAGGGATTTTACTTTATTTCCTATCATGATTCCCTTGTTTGACGTTTGCTACTCACAGAGAAGCTGTTTATCAACAGTTCCGAGTGGTGAAATCATCCCTTTGTAAATTTTACGGCCGTTTACACGATACGGTTGTATTAGAATATCAGTTTCTCATATGATAGCCGATATGTTCCGAACAGGCCAGGTGAGTGTTTCTCATTACTTTGCGTACGTCGTCAGTCATCGTGGTTAGCTTTGACAAAAATCTTCTCCTCTGCAACTTGGACACATTTCATCATTGACCACAATCATTATTGAGGAATCTAGTTTTGAAAATGTGCCAGATGACCTCTCTTGCCAACCAACATTTGTACAAATAGAAAAATAAAATCTTATACAGCGTCATCTTCGCCAATTTTACGCTCAATTGTTTAGGTCATAATGATCTATTTTACATATTTCGTGGACAGGTATATAACGGCGCAAATCGTGTCCCCAAGTTATAGTGTCTGTTTGAAATCATAGTGCATACGTATGCTGCATGGAGGGGAAGTAATGAACGCATAATATACGTAGCTTTAATAGTTGTCCCACAAGGACGCGGTGTGTCAGTGTACTAAGATCACCCCGATGGCCGGCTTGTATCTTCATGCAAATACAAGCTTTTGTCGATTAACAAAGATGCAGATATACAGTAATGCAACACTTATAGTCACTTAAAGATAAGCTGAGAATCCCTTCTATGTCTGTCCAGAGTTTTTTTGTCTTATGTCCCCTATATCTTCATAAGGATTAGGATGACACAGGAATTTGTCATTGTATTAAAATTAAGAAGTGTAGATAGAGTGGCATATTGAAAACAATATATAACCGAATAGAGAAAAAATAAAGAGAATAATCGACGAAAATGGAAACTAGTTATTGCAAAGAAGCGGTAATAAAAAGAGAGGCACATTGGGAAACAAATGTTTGCATGACAAAGTTATTGCTCGCTTTGATATTTTTAGTTATACAAAATCACACATCGTGTTCCTAATTGATATTCACGTGCACTTACTTGTTGTCTGCACAGCGGCATCGTTATAACTTAAAATTAATTAAGTTTTCCATTTGTTATATCGTAGTGTTGCTGTGTTTCTTTATTAATGATTGTGTAAACTGTATAAAAAATCTTCATACCCGTTTAGTTATTGCCTATAGACGTTTGATTATTGTTACATACGATAAATATATATATAGAGAGAGAGAACCTTTATTAAACCTTAAAGTAAAACGACATAAGAACCCTGTAGTACTAGCTACTCAATATGGTTGTATTGGAATACAGATTGACAACTAGGCATGGTCCGAGATCATGTAATATTTGCCATATGACGCTCATATTTCTTTCTACCATCATAATTTTATTCATTAAATATTGCTGTAAACATCGATGTTCAGTAACACCCAAACAAAATGGGATTAGTATTTATACCCTCAGAGCTTCTTCGTGGTATATATTTGTGAAATATATAAATACTTTTTTGAGAGAACACTCACCAAACCAAAACGAACGATATAACCATGCAGGCATTTAGTTTTCGTCAGACACAAGATAAATAATCACTCTCAAAAATGTATATATATATATATATGCATGCAGTTTCAAATATCAAAAACATTTAGCGGTCGATGTCTATAGGTCACTGTTAATAGATATAGGAAGATGTGGTGTGAGTGCCAATGAGACGACTCTCAATACAAATAACAATTTAAAAAGTAAACCATTATAGGTTAAAGTACGGCCTTCAACACGGAGCCTTGGCTCACACCGAACAACAAGCTATAAAGGGCCCCAAAATTACTAGTGTAAAACCATTCAAACGGGAAAACCAACGGTCTAATCTATATAAACAAAACGAGAAACGAGAAACACGTATGTATTACATAAACAAACGACAACTACTGTACATCAGATTCCTGACTTAGGACAGGTGCAAACATGTGCAGCGGGATTAAACGTTTTAATGGATCCAAACCTTCTCCCTTTTTCTGAAACAATAGCATAACATCACAACAAAGAAAAACATACGATAAAATATCAATTGGCAGACTTGACTCAATCAAAAAACGTATGATTAAACAATGAACGAATAAATTTGATCTGCGATATCTGAATACAAATGCACAGTTAATTAAATATTAGAGACAAACATTCATGACCAAAAAGCTAACCTCCGTTTACAAACTGTTTAGAGTCAGACATGCCACTTGTACATTCTTGGAAGCCTTCATGTACCACATTCGACGATGGGAACTCTTCTCTGATGGTGTTGACAACATAAGCTTATATGGTAATTCTGGTTATCTGTATACAAGTGGTTGGCCTCGTCTGTCCCAACAATCATATTAACAAAACGCTACTAGTCTGCTTTTTCTGGTAAAGAGGACATCTGGAACTCATCCCCAATGGCTCTTATACGTCAGAAAACTTACAAGTATACAAGTAAAGAATGTTTCAAAAACAACGAGGTTGGGACGAATTAATCTATATAAAATCGCCAATAGCAGTTATACATTACTAAGATATGCCTTTTATTACAACTACTCAGTGGCGGATCCAGCCATTTTAAAAAAGGGGGGGTTCCCAACCCAGAGTAAAAAGGGGGGGGGGGGGTTCCAACCAAATGCTCCCATTCAAATGCATTGATCGGCCAAAAAAAGAGGGGTTCCAACCCCCGGACCTCCCCCCCCCCCCTTCCCCTGGATCCGCCACTGCTACTGTATTACTAATTTGGATAATTGACCGCTATCCTGATTAATTTAAATAAGTAAGAACGAAATGTAAAAAGAAAAAAAATCATTTGCGATACTTAGCATTTAAAAATCGCCAGATTTAAATACAAGTTAAAAAATTTCGGTAAAGTAAATCAGATGTGCAATAGTTTTTATTTGGGAAACGCAACATTTAATTTTAAAGATTCTTTCAACTTAATATTTGAATTGTATGCTAATGGCATAGAACGTTATCGGTAATTGTTCCATTTTTATGTTGCATACACTTCCGAAATTAAAAATTTATTTTTAATAAATTTATACAATTAAATTATTGTTTCTCTATTGTCATCGGTGTATTAAACTCCCTATACCCGTTCTGTTAATTCATTCGAAATGGCAACATTCACAGCTGTGTAAACTTGAATTCACACCTGTGTACACCTGAGGCTAAATTGCTGCAAGGTAAAGTTCAAACCAATTCTACGCAAATCGAGAAATATACAATGACTTAACAAAATAATATACACACTCTGTTCACACATATTTTTCATTGAAAAGGTTATCGAAGTTATAACGGTAAATAAAACGAAAATATTTTCAGTTCAAGATTAGTAAAAAAAACAGATATTTTATGAAAAAATCCCAACAATAATTTTTCAAATTAATTCGAAAATATTTATATAATTATAATTATATAGGAAGTTTTATTCAATAATACAAAACGGTACACGCACGTTTATTTTGATATTGTGGTTATTAACTACGACCAACGATCATCTGTGCGCTTTTAATTTCGTAGTATTGTGAGAAGAAATTAAGACTTTAACATATTTTATTTTTTCCCATGATTCAACAAATCGGGCTAAAACGTCACAACCCACTCTCGTAGGTCAAGCAAAAAAGTTACAAATACTTGATTTTCTCCGTTATTAGAAGGAATATAAATATAAAACTTTGTGATTGTGTTTTTTATGATAAGACGAACATATTAAGATGATAAGTAAAATATCGCGGAATTTCCCTTTAAACATTTCGATCCTAAATGATTGATTTATTGTTGGTGTTTTAACACCACTTTTGAGCTATTTCGTGACGGCCAGTTTGTATTGGTAGAGGAAGTCGGATTGCCCGGAGAAATCCACCTATATTAGATAGGAAAACTGACAACTCTAGTCAATTAAGTCAGAGTGGAGCCGAGTGTGTTCATAGTCACAACCTCAGTGTTGACTGGCTAGTGATTACAGTATAGTAGGTTAACGGAATAACAGACGGCTATATTTTGTATCGTTGGAAAGAGGAGAAAAAGCCTCATCGAAATAGCGTTGTCGTCGTTGTCTGTCTTGGTCACGTTTTTTAGGCAGTTAAGCTGCCTTATGTGAGCACCCTATATTTATGTTCTACCCAATAAATGCTGAAATATGTGCCATTGTTATTATCTAGCTGGATGTTTTGTTATTCATAACTAATTGGACAGTTTTTTCATACTTTTAATTCTTGATTACAAAAAATATGATCAGAAAAACCTTAAATGATCGTCGATTTATCTAAAAGTTTTGAAGTTGCACATAGGAAGTAGGGCACATTAGGAATCTTTATGTAGTTTATTATCCCCTGAGATTTTGGCTAATTAAGCTGTCAAAGAACAAATGTATGGTTTAATCGCCAAAATTTTCTTAAGACAAATAGCAAAAGTCGAAGGAATATTGTTTGTCGTCAAAACGTAGTCAACTACGTCAGTAGTCTTAAAATAAGTTCCACTGTTCATGCTGTTGGCGGCAATTTTAAATTATAAGACGAAATTTTTATATCTTTTCAATTTGGAGGCAGGGGTTCAATTAGCGGTTGTCCGAGGTCTGCGAACTTCCACTTTTGCAGTCGGAATTTCGACTTGGTTACTAGCTACGCTCGACATTCACGACTTGAGAGGAAATAAAAAAATAACTTTGCAAATCTTTTTACAAAAGTCTCCTAATAAACGATCTCAAAACTTGTTTTTAGCATTATTATTCATGACAGCGATGTTCATTTTGTTCAACCGCTAGCTTTATACAGAAAATCGCCGACAAATAATGTGCGAATTCGAGTAAAATCGTTTCTGACAAAAACAACATTGAAAACAAAATGGCTGAGGTAGCAATAAACAGTTAGGAAAAAATATTAAAATTTGCCCTTATAAATTTTACCATCCCTTTTCATTGCTTTCTTGCAATATCAAGCTTACTGTTTGTGTCATATATGGGCATATGTATGTAATCAGAATCTTCCATAGATTTTATATCCAGTATATAAAATGGTAAAATATAATTTCTTTTGGGTGTATCCATGGCAACAATCTGCATTTATTTGTTATAAAATATTGCAAAAAGGGGGGAAAAGATGTCGCATATTTCCCCAAAATTTGGCTAAAAGTAGAATTTCAATCGCTTGAAGTAATACCTTTTCTGAAACTGTGTACATATATCATTCAGCAAATCCAATGAAAATCATAAGTCCTTAATCTCATTTTTTTGTAAAATTACGTCAAAAACTTTGTGTAGAAAAAAAGTGTTTGTAAACATTACATTAATTTCTGGACCGATGGCCGGTCTAGCTATGAAAATACGGATTGTCAAACAGAAAACAGCCCATAAAACATGTAAAAAATAATCTTGATGCTCTTATAAACCATCTTTGAAGGCTAAATTAGCATTCAGCTGTCTAAAATGAATTTTATTACACAATAACTTTCCTATTTGAAAAATCCACAGGGGCCAAAATGCGAAACTAAACTCCTAACTGTGTATTGCTACCTGAGATGAGAAGAAAATTTTAATATCGGATCCGATTCCGGAAGCGGATATGGGTAATTCCGGGTTTTGGCGATCTTTGAACTTTTAAAAAAATCAGACAGGTGACAAAATACATCTTTGCATGGTAAATAAATATAAACACTAGAATTGAAAACCAAAAGAAATATGTAAAAGAATGAAAAAACAGAAAATATACTGTACTGAAAATGTGAGAAACGTACAATTAAATACAATGATGATGAAGTAGAGCAGAATATAATGGTGCAACAGTGCCAGCGTTCTGAAGATCCATAGGTATCCATAGGAAACTCAAAATTACTTTTTGATAAATTTTAATGTCAAAATCCAATACAATGTGAGTCTTTGTGCCAGCTGGGAACAGTATATCTAACAATATATATGGTCCTGGTGACAGTATAAATTTTCTTTTTCAGTAATAAATGTTGGTACAGCAAGTTAGATGCTTTTAAAGTGTATTTTTGTTCCTCAATTTTGATGGGTCAGTTAAAATAGCTGGAAGTTTCTTATTTTACACATATAGTGCAACTAGATTATATGATACCTGAATGTAAGCAATTTATATGTATGTTAAGTCCTTTGGGGCACTATACCCCCTCCTACTTGATAACTTTGAAACGGATGAGATCCCCAATCCCAATCACTCCTGTTTGGGAACTTTGAAACAGTCGAGATCCCCACCCCTAAACCATATATATTCATGTATGGGACAATATAATCAATCAAATGAAATACAGGGGGAGTCCCTGGGGTCACCCTACCACTCCTGTTTGGGAACTTTGGAACAGTCGAGATCCCCACCCCTAAACCATATATATTCATGTATGGGACAATATAATAAATCAAATGAAATATAGGGGCAGTCCCTGTGGGTCATCCCACCCCTTTTGTTTGAGAACTTGGAAACGGTCGAGATCCTCACCCCTCAACCATATTTATTCATGTATGGGACAATATAATCAATCAAATGAAATACAGGGGGAGTCTCTGGGGTCACCCTACCACTCCTGTTTGGGAACTTTGAAACAGTCGAGATCCCCACCCCTAAACCATATATATTCATGTATGGGACAATATAACAAATCGTATGAAATATAGGTGGAGTTCGTGGGGCAACTCTACCCCTTCCTGTTTGAGAATATGAAAACGGTTGAGATCCCCTCCATAAACCATATATATATTCATGTATTGGACAATATAACAAATCAAATGAATTATAGGGGGAGTACCTAGGGTCACTGCACCCTCATGTTTGAGAACTTGGAAACAGTCGAGATCCTCACCACGTAACCATATATACTCATGTATGGGACTAAATAACAAATCAAATAAAATAACAGTCGAGTTCCTAACCTTAAATTAAACCATATATTTTCATGTATGGGACAAATCAAATGAAATATAGGGAGAGTCCTAAGGGTCACCCTACCCAATCCGGTTTGATAACTTGGAAACAGATGAGATCCCCACCCCTCAACCATATATATTCATGTATTGGACAATATAACAAATCAAATGAAATATAGGGGAAGTCACTGGGGTCCCCCACCCCTAAACCATATATATTCATGTATGGGACAATATAAAAAAAATCAAATGAAAATAGGGGTAGTCCCTCTTGTGTGTGTTTTGAGAACTTGTAAAAGATTGAGATACCAACTCCTAAACCATATTCATTCCTGTTTGTCATTTCAAAAAGATTGAATGACATACAAGGTCAATCTCATAGGCGTCACATATGCATATCACTTTTCTAGACCTAACACCTGTCATTTTATTCCAAACTTATACATCATGGACTTGGGTTGAAGGTGGGAGTCATTTACATTTACTATGGACAGTCAAACCTCACTATTGATCCCTGTAGTAGTAGTAAACATTTGTCTGATTTGTGTCTCATAACTTTTGTACTGTAGAACACAAACTCAGTTTTCTTTCCAGGGAAGCAAGTCCATTCATACTTTTACAAGCTCGTACTAAAGTCAACTTGAAAAACTAACAGTCAACTAATACGAACAATTACGATCAACTAGAAGACCTGCAATCATTGCGAATTTGTACCACTGCTGACTCGAGACTCATGACCATGAAAAAAAAATATACTTGATATATACCTTGCTATTGAAAACTTTGATAAAATATGAATTACTTACTTTAATGATTAATTCATTAAATGAACATAAATGTACAATTATATATGAATGTTTAATGCTTGTTCTTTTAAATCTTTAAAAAAAAAAATGAAGCAACATTGCCAGTTTTCATAATTATGTGTGCCTTGGTTTTTGCTTAACTGCCTACAGTGCTTACAGCGCTTTGATTTTTTTAATTAGGGTCAAAGGTCAAAGCAAAAATTCAGGAAAAATGCACAGTCACATTTAGATAGCTCGTTTCTCCTAAATATATGCGTTTGGAGCAGAATAACAAGAACTCATTTATAGAAAAATATCTGTTGTATCTACATTTAGAACTTATTTTATATTTTTAACGCCAAAAATTACTTTAAATTGACTTTTTTGTATATAGGGTGCAAATTTGAAATTTTCAAACAGCTGTTAAATAACAGTGACCTTGACCTATTTCAATTTGTAAATTTGAATTTTTATACGACCGCAAAAATTGAAAAAAAAATTGGTCGTATATTGATATGACGTTGGCGTCGTCGTCGTCGTTGTCGTCGTCCGAAACATTTGGTTTTCGCACTATAACTTAAGTATAAGTAAATAGAAATCTATGAAATTTAAACACAAGGTGAATGACCACAAAAGGAAGGTTTGGATTGATTTTGGACAGTTTAGGAATTAGGGGCCAAAAGGGTCCCAAGTTAAACTTTGTTTGATTTCATCAAAAAATGAATTATTTGGATTCTTTGATATGCCAAATCTAACCTTGTATTTGGATTTGGATTTCAAATTTGTCTACATTAAGGTTCAAAGGGTCCAAAATTAAACATTGTTTGATTTCAACAAAAATTGAATATATGGGGCTTCAATATGCTGAATCTTACCATGCAGATTTTTAATATTTGGGCCCGGTTATCAAATTGGTCCACATTGTGGTCTAAAGGGTCTAAAATTGAACATTATTTGATTTCATCAAAAATTGAATTCTTGGGGTTCTATGATATGCTGAATCTAACCATGTATTTAGATTTTGGATATTGGACCATAATAGGTAAATGTTCAATTAAAAAAAAATCAAATTGTTGAAAGTAACCTCGAGATAATGTACGATTTCTTTAGGAAAGAGTGAAGACCGTTCATAGGTTTAGATATCTATATAAGTCACTTCAATAATTGAAATACAAAATAAAGTTTACTACAATTTCATCAGTAGCAAAACGGTCATTAATTAGAGTTATCTGCACTAGCAGACGTGTCTTCCATTTCCCTAACTTTAAACTGCAAACACGTCTGAATTGCGTTGCGTTTTATCACGGAACGTCACTCAAACAGACAAACCACGCCGTGTCAACGTATATTTGTTCCCCGTAACAGAAGTTCCACTGGAAACTTTGTTATAAACAATGTCATACTACCTATTCCTGTTGGAACAAATATTCTATACTATTTATTCCGTTAGGAACATGTACTGTAATATTTATTCCTATGGAAATAATATTCCAGAATATTTTTTCCTTTTGGAACTTATATTATGAAGGAACTTATATTCCGTTACAGCCCCATCGGTCATTACCATGTAAAAGTCTTTGTTCTGTTAATGACCGATGGAATTTATAACTGAAGAATAAAGAATGTCATGTGGCCTGTTTTTATCCAATAAGATAAGCTTATTCTTAACCGATATAAAATAAACAAGTTATAGTGCCTGTTTGAAACCATAGCTCATGCATATGCTGCATGGAGTGGATGTAGGGAACGCATAATTTTAGAACATTTGCATCTTGTGACTTTGTTATTATCCTTCTCTTGATTCCTTTCACACCGAACTCTTTGTCTACATGAACAGCATGTAAAGTCATGTGAGTATCTACTTCATCGGGCGTACAAAATAATTCTTAAAACCTGATTAAGGGTTCTTGGAAGTGCTAGCTAGACTATGACTTCCTTATGTATCATAGTAACTGTTGATCTACCATGATGCTGAACAATCGATTCGCCAAGAAACCTGATTAAGGCCTGCTGAATCTCACTGACTCAAAGAAATTTTTTCCAGTCAGGAATTTGACGACTTCTATATATGATCTGGAACACTTTAACAGACGAACAAGAACTTGATTCAGCTTTAAAATAACTGCAGTTGTGTCTGCTGGTGTAAAATTTAAAGCAAGAATGGTGGTACAACAGTTTGCAATCATCAGTACGAAGATGGTCTATATCTGACGCATCATGCATGCAATAAACTAAACTCTTTCCGTGCTCCCATAGCCTCGATAAAGCTTTTTTTTGTGCTTATTCCTTGCATACTAATAAGCAATTCAGTAGAAGAACCCTGACATATAACACATTTATCCCATTGTATTTCATTCCTACTTCGTTTCGGGCTTGATGGGCATAGTTTAATGTGTTTAACTGTGAATGTGTGCCACATTCTGGGTCTGAAACGTGACCGAAGGATTTATATTACAACTATAACAAAACTATCAATTAAAAAAAAGCAATTAAGTTATAAAATTGCAAAACAACGATCTTCAAACTAACTGGACTATTCCAAATATACAAATCGACCACACAACAAGCTTAAAAGAGAAATGAAGTCAGTGACAATTGTCCTAGTTAATGACCTGATAGTGTAAGCTACAAAACGATAATCGGCACGAGAAAAGACGTGTTTGAAGGTGTCATACCACCAATTAAAAGTCCCTATCTGTTCAACCAAATTTTGCAATTTTCACAGCTTTCTAAATAGAATGAAATTCAAAACAGTGTGGCTGTGGTCATTGATTGACACATTAAATTCATCCATTGACTGGGACAATTTAGGTGAACGTTTGTATGTAACGACCACTGCTCACTATGTACTTTTTAAAGACACTTAAACTATGGGGTCACCAAAGGTTCTCAACACCTTAAGAAAGTAATTCGAAAAATTAATCAGAAATAACACGATGTTTTTATTTATATCAATTATATAAATCAAAACATAAAGGTTATTCCTGATTAATTTTTCGAATTATTTTATAATTAAAGGCGTTAAGAAACCTTTGGTGACCCCACAGTTTAAATGTCTATCGTAGGTACGTCGTGAACAGTGGTCGTTACAGACAAACGTTCACGTAAATTGTCCCAGTCAATGGATGAATTTAATGTGTCAATCAATGGCCGCAGCCACACTGTTTTGAATTTCATTCTATTTTACCTTAAGTTTAACTTCATAGAAACTAGGTATATCCTGAATCGTACAGGTGTCACCTTTCTGCATGCCAATTTTCAACATACATTCAAAATCATATAAGAAAGCAGAGAGCCTCCGAAAGGAGGTACCACTAAAAATAACCCCTGGTTTTCTGGAAATCTTAAATTAGTATACTATGGAGCGCATTAATCCTCAATTTTTAATGCAAACTCATAGACAGGTAAATTTTGGCTCAAAATGGTCTTAATATATTTTTCTTTCAACAAAACTTTCATTTCTGCAAATTTGTTGGTTAGTTTAGGTGAACAATGACATCAAATGCACTATTTTTTGTCCGAGTAGGCCTACTTTCACCTACGTTCTAAATTTGAGGGAGTAATTGGTGGTATGACACCTGAATCAAGGCAGAATTATCACTAAATTTGTGTTTTAAATTGTTTTTTTCTTGTCGGCGATTAACATTACACGAAAGATATTCGGCACACATATGAACCATGTCTTATTGGTGTAATCAGAGTAAAAATCCCGTGAAAGTAACACCTAATTACATTTTCTTTCGTTCAAAATGTGGTAAATTTCAGCTTAAAAAAATAGTCTTACTAAAATCATGAAATACTTAAGCTTAAATTATATAAATCTTTTCAGCTTTCGTTATATAATAAATTTAATTTTTAAGCTAAATGATAAGTATCATTTGAACAAATAACACAGAAAGCAATAATTTTATTTTTCGTGTTGAAGATGGTCTCTATGATGATGTATCTGTGGGTACCCTAAGAAACAACAAAATTTTGAAAAACGTGACCACGGGAGCATACGACGACATTCGTGATTGGAAAATATAATGATTTTCCAATAGTTTGCATATACATATAGCCGTGTGTTATCCGTTAACTAGACGTCTTTTTCGATACTGGGCACCCTACTAGTAGTAGACAATAAACAATACTTTATTATTAAACCTCAGACACATAGGCGTACAAGAGGACATCATATATACATGTAAACACATGTTTATACTCAATACACTTATACTGAACATAAGTATGCATGCATGGTAAAATACAGCAAAATATCGATTTTCAAATTACCATAGGGCCACACCAATTTGATTCCTTGTTCGACGGACCCGCCCGCACCTATTTTTTTCAAAACAGAATTTTTTTATTTTTTTTATATTCCCGCTTCCCGCATCCGGAAATGTAATCATGTCTATTTCCCGCACCGTTTTTTTTTTTTGTAAATATTATAAAAAGATATCAACATTGGTTTCTTTCCCCCTTACTTATATTCCCTATCAAAACATGTTATAATAAAGCACAAAGAACTTCTGAAGGATTTGCCTTCAACTGCAATTATATTGTATGCTGGCAAAACAAAACTATCTATATCCGCTGCATGTTTATGCACCTGTCCTGATTGATTCAGGGGCCTGTCGTTCAGCAGTTATCGTTTGTTGATGGTGTTCATTGGTATTTCCCCGTTTGGATATATAAATTAGATCGTTGGTTTTCCTGTTCGAATTGTGTACGCTAATAATTTTGGGATCCTTTATAGCTTGCTGTTTGGTCTGTATCAAAGCCCTGTGTAAAAGGCCGTACTTTGACCTGTGTTTGTTATTGTCAGGTTGAGAACAACCCTCCCTCAGACAAGGGGTCATTTTACTGATGTAGAAAAGAAAATAGAAATACCAAGGATTTGTATAGTTCTTCTATACAAAACCTTTGAAAACTTAAAATTTGGTACTCAAAAAGAGGAGAGTTATATCATATTTTAAACAACTTTTTCTACAAGAGGGGTCCACTTATTTTGAATAATATTAAACTGTTAAAGTAAATGTGTTAATTTAACATGGTTATACATGTAGTCCAGGAATATTACAAAATTCTTGGACATGTTTTGACCATTTAATACTAGATAGATATATAGTTCTTTTAGAAAATATGAGCCCTTTTGTACAAACAAATATATTATAACTTATATTGATCCCTCTGACATAAAACATGTAAAAGGGATATTTATAACATTAAGGGGTTGCCCCCAAACTGATTATGACTTGGATTGAGAATTGTCTCATTGTCAGTCAGACATACATAAACCAGATTAAATTATTTCTTGGTGAACAGGGAAAAAATACTTCAGAAATTAAAGAAATGTCAAAGTACAAGTTATAAATCAAGTTTTATTATTGTCAAAACCTACTATTTTATGTTTACAAAAAAAAAATATAATCGCTCGCCTTTACTTTTCAAGCTTCGCCTCAAAAATTTGCAAATTAAATATTTTTTTATTAAAATTTTCAAATCGCTCGCTCGCCCCAAATTTTGGAGTCCAAAAATCCGTAGAACAAGAAATTAATTTGGTGTGGCCTAACATTCAACTAAAAAAAGACAAACATAAATCACAACTATCGTGTAAGTTTTTTTTTTTTTTAAATATTCTACATGACAGATTGTTAAAAGCTGTTAAAATTGTACATCGTTGGATTTGCAGTATAATATTGTGGTATATATTTTTTTTATTTCTAAGCAGTTGTATTTTCTGATTTTTACATTTAAATAGATAACGAAATTCATCTCTAGACCTACTCCTTTTCCATAGAGATGACAAATTCGCTCATATTTTGGATCCAGATCATCTTCCCGTTTATTAAATCGGTTTCCAAACGAAATTCCTGTTTGTAATCTGAATAAAATGAACCTCTTGAAGAGTTATTCAGTTGAGAAAACCAATGTTGGATAAATTGAACATTCAGTTGTCGTGAAATTATGTTCTTTAAACCCAGTGTTTATGCAATGGATGTTGATCTTGCCAAATAAAACTTATTCCATTTTTGTCAAACATGATATAACGTACGTAGTTCATTTAAATTTTGTGGGGTACCGCAAATGTAACTTGAGCTTGATTTATTATACATTATCATTATGGAAGATAACTTGTTATTCACCAATTATTCTAAACAACACCAATTTATGTTTAACAATAGTTTCCAAGGGGAATCTTCCGAGTTCTTTATACACCATATAATTTGGTGTACTGTTTCTTAATTTCAAAACGGTTTTTTTCCAAAATTGTAGGTGTATTTTCTCAAGGCTATCTTTACTTTCAAATCCCCATATCTCTGAAGCATATAAAAATACAGGACTAACTAATGAGTCAAAAAGTTTTAGTTGTAAATCGACGGAAATACATATATTTCTTAACTTTTTGGTATAAAGCGTACAAAGACTTCTGTGTCTGATCAAGAAGTTTATTTCGTACTATACAAAAGCTGAAATTGAAAAGTACACCAAGGAAGCACTAGGAATCAACTATTTCAATGTTTTTGCTGCGGAAAATTCATATGCTATTTTGATGCATATCATAGATCTCTTTAAATAGTTTAACTTTAATGTTTGATTTTCGCATTTTTGCCATAATCCCGATTTCCATACAGTGTCAAAAGCAAAAGTGCAAAATAGCTTCTTACAAAATGAAAAATATATAGTAATTAAAGAATACAATACTAAAATATTATCAATAGTAGAGAATCTTCAACGACTCTTGTGACTTTGAAATCAGGTCTACGTGATCAGCATAATTATTAAACCTGTAACAGTCAGGATTCTACTTCGTCAAAACTATCTCCCCATTACGCCAGTTCACTTTCACAATCGTTTAAATGGAAGCAATTGCAGGCGGAAACCCAGTTGAAATAGAACAAGAAAATCGAAGCTCTTTGTTAGAGATAAACTGGTCCGCCGTTCTATCTATAGCTTCGCACCGTCAGTGTAGCGATAAGTGAACACAACAGGGGTCCAGTTTATGTTAGAGAAGGCGATAAATGCTTACTGTAATGTTTACTATAGTAACAAAAATTTTAAAAATTAATAGAAACAAATAAAACGACAATTTTCTTCTCAATTACGAAGTGTTTTATTTTAAAAACACCATTTGCATAAGTTTTCAATTTATCAATTATACAGTAATGCAGAACAATTAGATATCAAGTCGACGACATGGGTATCTATCAAGTTGGATGTAGAAAATGCATAACCTCCGATTTTTATTATTTTTTACCGCGGACGGAGAACATATCAATCTATTAGTTCAGTAATTTTCGTGTCTGCCCTTCCATTATTTGACTCGAGAAAAAAAAAGGATAACAATTGTATCACATTGGAGATAGTTTATGCGAGTCACATATCTATACTATTAAACGAGAAGACCTCATTTTGTGTGTCGCTTCTCTTCTTTCCACAATAAAGTAATCATCATGCCTCTGTGTTCTTTAGGTACAGTGCATAGTCGCATTTGTCATCCATTTTTATGATTATTCAGATTGAGTTATTTTGGGAGAAAAACAAGAAAAAACGCATCCGGATATTGATTCCGTCATTGGGCGAAATTTTAAGTCATATTAGATTTTCGGTTTGCGTTTTTCTGTATTCTTTGAACATACATATACTACGAATAAAGTGTATTTTCTATCTGCTATCTTTTTTTAAGTTTACTATCCACGGCGGTCACAGAGTTAACTCAAAAGAGAGAGAGTCTGTATAATATAGAAATGACCGCCGTGGATCGATAAATAACCTGAGAATTGAAAGTAAAAAGCAAATACACTTTATTTATAGTAATGAATGTTCAGCGCTAAAAGTATGCATGTGTTATTAATGTTAATAGAAATAAAAAAAAAAGGGAATTTTTTAAAAATAAAGGAGGAGCAGGGCTAGGAAAACAATACACCTTAAAGCTAATCCCGGCTGACCGGGCCGCTTGAAATTTTGACGCATACAACAATCACTTTTCCATTGTGGCGTCAGATATTTTGTATTGTGACGTCAAAGTTTTGCGGGAACCTGTGTGATACCCAGTAATGGCGGACAAATAGCAATAAGGTGTATTGTCTTGTCCCAAAGCACCTGACTTTTGATACCTTTTCTGAAATTCTCCATCAATTAAATTTTTTACAAAAATTCATTATAACAAAAAAAAAGAAGGTGTGGTATGATTGCCAATGAGACAACTCTCCACAAGAGACCAAAATGACACAGAAACTTACAACTATAGGTCACCGTACGGTCTTCAACAATGAGCAAAGCCCATACCACAAAGTCAGTTATAAAAAGCCCCGAAATGCAATGTAAAACAATTCAAACGAGAAAACTATATATATAAACGGCTTTATTTATGTACAATAAACAACGAAAAAAAATGTAAGACATGAACAAACGACAACCACTGAATCACAGGCTCCTGACTTGAATGTTCTTAATATACTAAATGTATGTTCATATTGA
The DNA here is from genome assembly GCF_965363235.1 of Mytilus galloprovincialis. NCBI lineage: Eukaryota > Metazoa > Mollusca > Bivalvia > Mytilida > Mytilidae > Mytilus > Mytilus galloprovincialis. Next base: position 47,074,061 of record NC_134843.1, on the reverse strand, counting down.
AATTAATAAAAAACAAAAAAATGGGAATTTGGGAAATACAGGAGGGAGAAAAAAAATTTCCTGTCCCCAAGTACCTATGACTTTTGATATTTTTCCTGAAATTCTCCAGTCATTAAATCTTTTGCAAAATTCTTCCTACAACACTTTACATACTTTCAACACGCTCTGATTGCCCGCGATTTCGCGGGTGTGTTCTAGTACTCAGTGATAAAAAGAAACTCACATATACTCAGTGATAAAAAGGGTAACAATTGTATCGAAAAGAGAAAATCGAGTGCACCTGTTTATGTTAGGGCGTGTTTGAGTTGAATATTTTGTCTTTAAAACGTACAAAGCAAAAATATTTCATACATCGTCTCGCTTCAGATTCTATCATTTTTATATATCAAAGCTACAGGTTGACTTTATAACATAAAAAAATCACAGTACTAAAAGATGAAATATATGGGTCAAGTGAAATACCTATCTAATGAATCACAAAAACAGAGTAGGTGTGTTCGAATAGCTATTTTTTTACTGAAAGTACTTGACGACAGTCTTTCAAGTTGGATGATGAAAATGCATATCTTCGAAAAATTATATTTTTTTGTGTGTTAAAACAAGGGTTTATAGTCTTCAACCATTAAAAAAATCTAGTCTGCCCTTCCACGAAATATTTAATTATAATTTTTTTAAATGTCTATGAATTTTCGAAAATTCCACCTGACAAACCGATCAGACAATAGTTTTAAGTTGAATCAAAGCAGACAAGATCATTAACTGACGCTCATTAGCTAGTTGATACATTTGTCTTTTAAAATACAATTGACATATAAGGATCGTAATGGTGCAATGTGGATAAATTTATCGGTTTCCGAGAGCAAAATTGGCAGCGCGTCATCCCTTTTTTTTCCCTAGATTTTTTTTATGTTATAAAGGCAACCTGTAGCTTTGATATATAAAAATGATAGAATCTGAAGCGAGACGATGTATGAAATTTTCTTGCTTTGTACGATATCAAGACAAAATATTCAACTCAAACACGCCCTAACATGAAAAGGTGCACTCGGTTTTCTCTTTTTGATACAATTGTTACCCTTTTTATCACTGAGTATATGTGAGTTTCTTTTTATCACTGAGTATATGTGACTCGCATAAACTATCTCCAATGTGAACACACTCAGCTTGTGTTTCAGAAAACCTTGACTCATACATGTCTTATAGGTTAGACAATACTTGGTCATGTTTTATTTATAGGTTAGACAATACTTGGTCATGTTTTATGAAGATTTAAAAAAACAGCAACTTTTAATTTCGTACTGGGCATGAACTATACTGCTGTGTTCCTTATATTCCAGTTTCCAGCTGTCTCTCACTCCAAGAGGTGGAAGAAGAATTTCATGTTATCATAATATGTACAGAACTTATTAGTCTTAATAAACCTAGGACCAAAATGTTAAATGAACTTTCTAATATTGTCACCTGTTTTAATTCAATGCGTAATGCCAAATTTTTTATAATAACCATCGTTAACAGTATTCGTAAAATGTATAATGTGAGAAACAACTATAATGTCAATATATTTAATAGTTATCCCACGCGGACGCGGTGTGTCAGTGTGAGATCACCCCGGAGGCCTGAGAGGGTGATCTACCACTGACACATCACGTCCGAGTGGGATATAAACTATTTAACATCCCAGCTGTTTTACATTAGACGAAAAACCATTTACAATTCATAAAATCTAGTTTAGAACGCCACACAACCATTATAACATACTTTATATATTACTATATGATGCATACGATACCCTTTATGACCCCGAACACGATGAGTAGATATCGAACAATGTCATCTCGCCCCACTTGCCAATCGGCCCACACTATATCGCCACTTTATAAAAAAATGGTCCCAATCTTGTTTACCGACTCGCCCAAATTCTGAAAAAGGGTAAAATCAAATTGAACAATCAGTCTGACAACTCACTTATTAACGAAAAGGGGTTAAACCCCACTGAATAAAGGTCTGCCAACTCGCTCCACTTATAAAAATATCTTGCTTCCTTTTAGTATGTTAAATCACTTTTTAATCGTATCCAGTCGTCCTGGTGAAGTGGTATGTGTCGTGGCTTGATATGCTAAAGCTCTTGAGTTCGAATCCCAGCATAGGCAATGGATTTTTTCTACGTGAATTTTGATAGATAGTCTTTTCCGTATAATTAATTATAAGTTTTATAGTGGATTTGACATTCCCGCAAAAATGTTACAGAACAAAGAAACTCAAACTGGGGTGATCTGGATCACCCCTGTTAGAACAAAGGATGTAAGAACTGTGAATGATTCATGACTAATACCATAGTGTTCTATATAATTAAGATATTTGAAATGATAACTTTAAAGAGGAGGCATGTTGTCAAAAATGGTATTGTAATAAATATTAATATTTTATTTCAATGCTAAATGTTTATTTTGTCTATCGTTGTTGTTTAAATGTGTTTTTTTTTTATTTCGTAACAATCCTATGTTGTTTGGATTTTAGACTAAAAAAATCTTATTTTTATTGTAAATCTTAATCACAACCGTATAAAAACAACAAAACAACAAATTAATTTAATTTTTGCTTATTCACAAAAGGACCGGAGCTAGAAATGACAAGTAAGATTTGTTTAAACAAGTATAAAGTTATGGTTTCAAACTCTTTCACTCCAATAGTTTGGTTTGAGTTTGTTGTTGTCTGTGGTATAAATAGATTGAGGTCAAACATATCTTGAATATAATAGCTAATGACCAAATTTGATTGATTTAACAACTAAAAAAGTTCGGGATAACCAAAAAAGAATACATCACAGAAGAATTTGGAACGTTTTACGAACTGGCTTCACGAACAAATAATTATGATGAATTTTATTAAATTTCTTCACATTTGCATTTCGACTAATTTTTTTTATTTTTATTTTTTTATTTTTTTTACAACATAATAATTTTATTCATCAAATATTGCTTGTTACAAAAATTATCAAGATTCCAAGCTTCTCTTGATGTACCCTGTTACACTCCACTGACTACACAGGGAATAATCAGCTGATTAGATTAATTGACAGATATACATTTTATTGGGCGTATGACATTTTCGCCGATTTTGAATATTTTCATTCTTTCATTTGCGCAGATTTCATTTTTTCATTTGCGCCGATTTTATATTTGCTCCTAATTAGATTTACAGGTAAGTTAATACTTGTACATATACTGTACTTATACCATTGATAAAATCTGGTTATAATTGTTCATTTGTGTTTAAATTACTTTTGATTCATATTGTTCTTGAACTTCGTTGTAACATGATGGACAAAGTACACACTGAAACGAGCCGAGGAGTCAATTCTTTAGTAATCGAGGGCCATACATATCGGAAGGCTAGTGTCCTGAAACATAACAACATATCTTACAAATTTACCATAAATCGTGTAAAGCCAGTCACCACGGATTCTTGTGTCAAAACACTGATCGAGCATAAACATGTGGCAGATGTCCGAAAGACAGAGGTTAAAGAACTACGGGTACTGTCAAGGAAAAAGTCTGGAGGTGTATCTTCTAGGCCTTCTTCCATCTCCCCGTAGTGAGCAGGGGACAACAGTTTTCCCGTTTGAATGGTTTTACACTAGTAATTTGGGGCCCTTTATAGCTTGTTGTTCGTTGTGAGCCAAGGCTCCATGTTGAAGGCCGTGCATTGACCTATAATGGTTTACTTTTATAAATTGTTATTTAGATGGAGAGTTGTCTCATTGGCACTCACACCACAGCTTCCTATATCTATGTTATGATTGACAAATCATTACATTTATACAAATGGCTAGTGGAAGAGGTCTAAAATGATAAAATAAAAATTACATGACTTGGATGGAGAGTTCTCTCATTTGCACTCATACCACATCTTCTTATATCTATTCACCTGTAATTTACCTGTAAAAAATCGGCGCAAATGAAAAAAATAATAGGCGCAAATGAAATGCAGATCGGCGCAAATGCAAAACGCCGATTTTATTAAGTTAAACAGTTAATGCAGAATAACAATTCATTTGTTATATTATTTTTAATTTTTGATAACATTGGACTTATTGTCTTATCTCTATTTGTGTCTACTCTCTTATTATATTCATTCACCAAAATTCTGTAGACATCTATATTTTTTGTTTTCTGTTCAGATACATAGTATGTCTTATATATAGAAAATCTAATTTAATCAAAAAAATTATTGAGAAATACTTGTTGTCTGTGATTTTGTACCCAAATATTAGGTGTTGTAGTTTTATCACAAAATCTATATTACATCTTGTAAGGAGGTCATCTATGTGTTGCCAAAATCGTGTCAAATAAGAACACTTAAAAAAATAATGATTATAGTCTTCTTCTAGGTTACAAAAATTACACATATTATTGTTAGTTATTTTTCATTGTGATAGAAGCTTTTTGTTAGTACAATAAATTGTAGCAGTTTCCATCTGAAAATTTTTAATTTATTTTCAGTTAAATGTTTAAAAATAAAATTATACAATGACCTCATGTTTGGAGCTTCTTGCATTGATAAAACCTTAAGCCGCTTGTTTATCCCTATTGATAGTTCGTTTATATTACTCACTAGTGAATCATATAACATTTTATTTGAAAAACATGTAGTCTCAAAATAACGATCTTTCCATGTGATCTTATTTCTCTGTACTTTTAACAGAATTTTCTTTTTTAACAATATGATTCCAATTATGTGGAATAGATTGTTTCAATTTATGAATTTCAGCAATCCAGTTTACCTTACACTTAATTTTTTTTTAAATATTATTTTCTGATATGGACATAGTGTTGTCAAGAATTTCGTTTAAGTAAATACTATATTATACCACTCTTTATCCAGTTTCCAAAGATAATTGGTTCATTATGAAATGTAATGAATTTATTTCCCCATATTATTTGCATTCTTATATCAAAATATGTGTCTGTTTTTTTTTTGTTCGCCCACCCCCAGTCAAAATCCAAGCCTTTATTACTTCCCTATAAAATTCGGGAACATATGTGAAATATTCTAAATATTTTATATCATTTAAATTCATGTTGAATATAAACAAAATATTATTTGACACTTTTAGATATTTAAAAGGTATAAGCTTCCAGTTGGCAATTTTACCATTAACAAGTCTATATACCCATGATGCCTTTAGCGACATGAAATAACTTTTAAAATCAACAATTTGTAAGCCCCCTTTTTCATATGGACGTATTATCAGATTTCTTTTTACTTTGTCAAGCTTCCCATCCCAAATATATTTAAAGCTTCGTGTTTCTAGTTCTTTAATATAACTTTAGGGAATTATGAAAACGCATCCCAAGAATGTAAATAAAGGTCAGTGTTTTTATAATAAGTATTTTCCCTAAAATTGAAAGATTTCTTTTTTCCCATGTCTTGAACATTTTAATCATTTTTTCTATTTTGCAATCCCAATTTAATTTTTTGCATTTCGACTAATTTTAATTTAAAGAAACAGCACCTCAGTATGAATACCCAGAGATTGAATCTGATTAACAATGTTGTCATGTTATCTTTCGGGCCAAAATGATGCTATTAACAATACAATATAAAATTATGAATAGAAATAATGGGGAATATGTCAAACAGAAAACATCCCGACCAAAGAGCAGAAAACAACCGAAGGCCACCAATGGGTTTTTAACACAGCGTGAAAATCCCATTACGGGAGGCATGCTTCTTTAACAAGAATATTTTGTCCCACATTGAACAGCACTGAGTTACTTTGACAATCCATGTCAGTTTCAATATCTTATAGAGTGTTCCCCTCTGTTTTAGTTTGTTACCCGTATTTGTTTTTGCTTCATCGAGTAATATTTATTGAACAGTGATATACTACATGTTCTGTTGCGTTTATTTATACAACAAAAGTAAGGTACAACCATTGATCTCTATTTAACAATTATATGATCTTTCGCATCAAACAGGCATTTGGCAATCCCGCTGCAAATGTTTGCACCTGTCCTAAGTCAGGAATCTGATGTACAGTAGTTGTCGTTGGTTTATGTAATTTATACGTGTTTCTCGTTTCTCGTTTTTTTTTATATAGATTAGACCGTTGGTTTTCCCGTTTGAATGGTTTTACACGAGTAATTTTGGGGGCCCTTTATAGCTTGTTGTTTGGTGTGAGCCGAGGCTCCGTGTTGAAGGCCGTACATTGACCTATAATTGTTTAACTTTTTTTTAAATTGTTATTTGGATGGAGAGTTGTCTCATTGGCACCCACACCACATCTTACTATATCTATTTGGTTTCACGATTGCATTTCTTTTATTTTAAAGAAAGCAACTTGTATCTTAAAAATTATAACATATAGACCAATAAGCAAAAATTTTCAAAAATACAAGATCTACAATAGGACAATATGGAGGAAATCGTCAAACGACTCCTTATTGTAGTAATTGCCCTTTAATGCCGATTTTCACTAAAAACAAATTTGGTTTCGCCTTCTATCATGTTCTATGATAACAATTACTATAATAAATAAAAAGACATGTTAGATCACAAAAATGGTTAGCAAGGCAAAGTCTGCTAACAAGTCAAATTTTGTCGATAGAGTTAGTAGACTATCACTCATTATGAGAGTGATTTCCCATAAATGAGCACTTATTAAAAATGGTATTTCACATCCTAAATTGTATGGTAATATTGTACTTAAAGCGAGAAAATCACTATGTGATCCGTGTAAACTCATCGAACCTTCAAACAAACTTTTAAGTAAGGGTTATCGTACCCATATTGTAATTAGATCTCTGAATATAGTTTACATTGGCACTAATATCGATTTTGTCATTAGCAAATTAAAACATTACATAAATTGTATCTCCTTATGAGGCGGGATGTATAGAGACACAGACACGTTAAATTTTATCTCTATAGAAGTCGCTCCTCACTATCCTACTTCCTGTCGATACATTCATTTTTGGCATTGTACTAGTCATGTATTCTCTGACTGTTCATGACGTTAAAATAATAAATCCCTGGGATGTGGTTTAGTTGATTTTAGTCTCTGATGCATGATTTTTTTTATCATTAATTGTTTTTGGCTTTTAACTAGCTGTCAGTAACTGCAAGTACTCTCAAATCGTATTTTCTTGTTAATTCGACCTGTTGATAATGTTTATAATTCTTTTTTGTTGTTTTATATTTATATGGATCTTGTCTATATTCCAGCTTTGATTATTTGGAATATCACTTCTTCTTACAACATTTGTATAAACTTTAAGATTTACCTGTATTTTTTTAAAACCGGGTTTTTTTCTAAAGTGAATATTTTCGAAGGGTTAAATATTTCGCAGTGGTGTCTTGACATGGCTTTGTTTGGACTTGTTTGTTGGCTTTTTGGCCTTGAATGTTTGTCCCTAATATTTTATTAACTGTGCATTTGCATTCAGATATCGCAGATCAAATTTATTCGTTTATAGTGTATTAATGTACGTTTTTTGATTGAGTTAAGCCTGCCAATTGATATTTTATCGTGTGTTTTTCTATGTTGTGATGTTATGCTATTGTTTCAGAAAAAGGGAGAAGGTTTGGATCCATTAAAACGTTTAATCCCGCTGCAAATGTTTGCACCTGTCCTAAGTCAGGAATCTGATGTACAGTAGTTGTTGTTTGTTTATGTAATATATACGTGTTTCTCGTTTCTTGTTTTTTTATTTTATATAGATTAAACCGTTGGTTTTCCCGTTTGAATGGCTTTACACTAGTAATTTTGGGGGCCCTTTATAGCTTGTTGTTCGGTGTGAGTCAAGGCTCCGTGTTGAAGGCCGTACATTGACCTGTAATGATTTACTATGGATGGGTCTCATTGGCACTCACACCACATCTTCCTATATCTATATTTTTTTTGCGCATTTTTGTGTTTTCATCAAAAACTAAAGGATATAGAGAGAAACTAAACAGACTTTATGATCAGCAATACAAGATCAGCTGAACAGAGATTTTTTCTCAAGAATTTCTCGTCTGCGATGTTGGAGAGTATCCTTTGTGTAATACGAGATAGACTAAGGTGAACGACACCGGCTTATTAGAGACTCTAGCCCGACTAGTATTTGTTTTGTTGTTTTGTCATAATTAAGGTTGCTGTCTCATTTGTGTATATCACATGTCTCATTTACTAATATTAACAACTAACAAAGCTAATTTTAGTGTCGAAAGTTCAACATATATACTTAATTGATGTTTCACAGGTACCTATTGATGACAAGATGCTGGGGCGCAGAACCTGAAAGTCGTCCAACATTTAAAGAGATTGTCTGTGATGTGGAATCTTTGCTTTCCCAGGAGGCAGAATATATAGAACTGAATACATACCAAGAGGACAAATATAATATGTTGGAAAACACATCTGATGAACGGGTGTGATTTTATAACCAAATTGACAGAATTTTATATAATTAGTATCATGAGTATTATTTTTTATAAATTGGTGTCATTATCCTTTCTATTATTCAGTCATATACGTTTAAAAATTTCAGACGGTTGACGAGTGGACTTTGTCTCCATGTCATTTTGTAAATGAAGGTGTAATACCACCAAATCATAGTACGTCACATCCCGTTGCACACACAAAAGGGTCGAAAAAAATATTCCCTTGATCTTTTCATGACATTTATTCATGGAAAATGAATTATACCTTGAGTGCAAAAGAGATTGCATTTAATCACAAATTCTAAAAGACATCAACTTCAAAAACCTGGAATTAAAGGATTTTCGTTGGTCGTTGTCTAACCTCTTTTGTTTTTCGTTTATTTGATTTCCACATTAAACAGGCTATTGGGTTTTTTTTTTCTATTGATTGTTTTACATTAGGATTATTCGCTTGGGCTTTTTGTATCATACGGTATGGTTTTTCTCCATTGTTAAAGGCCCTATGGTGACACATATTTGCTTACATCTGCATCATTAAATAAACGTTGGTCTCTGGACTGGGTTGCTCAAAACGTTGGATAGTGTTAGCCAGTGGTTAAACTGCTTATCCATTAGTTAACTTTAAACAAATGGATTATTTCTATTGCTCAAAGTTTATCCAGTGGATAAAACGTGCTATCCGCCGGATAAATTTATCCGGTACTTTTTGACTGGTTAAGTTTTAGCCATTGGTTAAAAACGGCATTGCGATTGATTAATAATGGGTATTATTAAATTAATATGTTGAAATTTCAGATAATTGCATTGTTTATCATTGTTTATTACTTGTTAACCTTTATATTCGTCACATATGGTATTTTGAAGCTCATGAAAATTTGATATAGGTGTAAATTTTCACTCCTTCTCCCTAAAAAAAGAAAAATACTCCACTTGACTTCGATCATTTGGCATACACAGTAAACACTCACTTGTGGCATTTTACGTAGTGATTGTGAAGTCAAAAACTTATAACATTTATACTTTTCAATTTTTTAAAGTTGTGTCCACCTCATTGTCAATGAAAGCTATACGTATAAAGAAAAATACACCACCACGGACGCTGTTTTTTAATTTCAAGTTTTCAAGTTTCAAGTTTTTATTAAATCAGGAAAATCAATACAAGTATAATGATGTCTTCCCCCACATTAACATGATATTACATCACATAAATAAATATATATTATGTATGACAAAATATCAAATCAAGGTTAAATGAATAAAATTACAAAGATTCAAAGCATAATTGTATGTAATGGCATATATTTTTTGTGTCATCAATATTTTGTGGGTTAAGTAAACTAATAATGGTTTCCATAACTTTTTCAGGGCACAGATCTTGTGAATTAAAATTTAGTTTATTAAATAGTTGTTTTCTATAATTTTCAAATTTTTTGCAATAAATAAGGAAATGTTTTTCATCTTCTATTTGATTGCAGTTAGAGCATATTCTGTTTTCTCTCTTAATTTTTGGTCTGAAATATCTACCCTTTTCAATCAAAAGAGGGTGGGAACTAATTTTTAATTTTGTAAGATTTCTTGTTATATTAGGAGAACATTTATAAGATAGATAATTTTGCAATTTAAATTCTTCTGAATAAATATTGGCATAGAAATGTAATTTATTGTCTTGTTCAATTGAACGTAATTTTTCTAGATTATTCAAAGTGTTATTAGAATGTTGGTTATTAATATTTTCCTTTAAGTTCTTTAAATTGAGATTATTGTCTGTTAAATTATATTTTTCAATAGAGTTAGAGATAAATTTGTGCCAAGATCTGTGTCCATCAGTATATAATGAATGATCTAATTAATTTGATTTACTTTTAATATACATATTGCGATTTCCAGTTAAAAAATTAAGGAAATATTTACTTAATCAACATATAGTGGTAGTGGTTCATTACATTTGCATGCATTTGATTTACAGATACCAGTGGTATCTAGATTTGTACATATTATGATGCCTTAGTTACATTGTAATTACACGTTGCCATGCGTTCTATCAGGTTCGCGTTACTGTGAGGTATAAAATAAATGCTTCAACCCTGTACCCAATACCTGTTTTGTTTAATTATTTAGAATTAAAACAATTCTATAATTCTACGTTCTCAAAAACTATTGAAATATTTATTATCAATTAAGTAAGTGTTTGGATACCAAATATGTAACAGGTACAAAAATGTTCAAATCCTTTTAAATATTTATTTGATTTAATTTCTAAATTTCCTTCAGGTGACTTTAAATTTCTTTTAAGCCGAAAATACCAAAATAAGCACAGTGTCTTTGGTTAATCTTGCCGCTGTTTTGTTTCCAAAACTCCATGCTACAGTCTTGCATAAAGATCCATAAAGTACTGACAAAAAAATCATATTAAAAAACTAAAATGTATTTTGTGGACATAGAATTTGGTTTTTGTAAAAAAAAATATATATATATATATATAATCTAAATCCTTATTTGTAGTATTAAGACAGATAACAGTGCTGAAAGTTAGGTTGAAGTAATATATAGATTTGCGAGTAAAAAATTGAATAAAATAATTATTCCAAATAAATGTGTATCGCCTGTGTACAAAAAACCCTGTACAAATTATAATTTGTACGAAATTACAACTTCTTCACAACACATGTATATCAATGCATATAAAAACGTTATTAAGAATTTTTTCTTGTTGGATACACCAAGGATTTGTATAGTAAGATCTTACTATACAAATCCTTGGATACACATGTAATTGCAATATTTCATGCATATTCAGGACATACAAAAACAAGATATGCCAGATCTGCACAAATACAGATTGCCTCTTTTGAAGGAGGTTGTGTTAAATAGGGCAGAAATCTAGCCTTGCAACAGGCTACCGATAACACAGACCAATTAAGGAGATATTTCAATGATCTTTATACGTGCAGATTAAGTTACATATGCCTGCATGAGGCATTGGATTCAGGATGACGTGACTGCGTATCTATACATCCAGCACAGCACATACACCATTTCTTTGGCGTCCGTATAATGGTATGGCGATGTCGTTGTTGGAAGAAATTCATTTTCCAGACAATATAACTTGTGTGCTAGTGAATGGATCTCTGTGAAATTGATTTTAACACAAGGTTCCATACCACAAAGGAACGGGTTTGGATTGATTTGGTGGTTATGACTTAAACTATTTAAAAAACGTGTGTACAAGTGTATGGATATCTATGAAATTTAACCACAACATGCTCAAGGTTACATACAAAAAAGATGGATGGAATCATGGATTAATTTGGGTGTTGTCCTAATTTGTAGGAATAAGGGGCTAAAACAAGCATTATTATTGTTTTAAGACAATGAATTTTGTGTAATTTTGGGATTGATTTGGGTGATAATGGTTCAAATTTTCTAGGTTTTGTTACAAATTAGGTAGTTAGTTTTCTCAATTAAATTGTTTTATATTTTTCATGTCAGACTTTTACAGCCGACCACGTAGCTATTAAAGATATATATAAGTGTTGTGAATCTTTAGTAAAAATAGATAATAAACAATCTTATTTTATTAATAATCTCCATTAAATTTTTGATGGAACATGTGATTCTGTGTCCTTAATATCAATATGTAGTTTCCTTAATATCAATATGTAGTCTTAGTTTTGCATATTATGATCTTTAAATTTAATATTATCAAAATCACTAAACGGTTTACAATCTGCTTTCAATAAACTGGAAAAATATTGCTACAAATGGCAACTGATTGTAAATAAAAAAAAAATTAAGATTTATCATTCTAGAAAATCTTTTGAGTCAATTTTTTTTATGAACAAAATCAGTTAACTTTAACCCATAAGATTTAAAAGAGAATATTAGAAATCTCCTCCGCAAACAAAAAAACTTTTTTGGACTCGGCGGCTAATATTAAGCTAGAATAAGAAAAATGTCCGACTTTTTCGTTGATTCAAAGACCGAAAATGAATTTTATAAGTAGATATAGCAGAAAGTGTATGAAAACAGTAAGGTAATAATAACAACTATCCAAAGTTCAAATATTTGCCTCATTGTTCGTGAGTTCATAAAAAGTAGATTCTTTAAAGGCTTCCGTCCCTTCAGTAAGGTGCATTCACTAAATTAAAAGTACAAGTCCTCGAAATGTCAGTTTAGTTTGCGACTGGTCCTGCTACTCATGTTATAGCTGTCATAATGGAACTTATTCCTGTACTAGCGAAAGTTGGGCCTTTTCGTTAATATAAACTGAAACGAAGGTTAATGAAAGACTAATCGCAAACAGCGACCAAAACTATTTCATTGAATTACAGCCGTTTTCAATGAGTGTGTAGCTAAAGGTCATATCTTTGATAAACTTGCTTGCAAGCTGAACCATGAAGTCATTGTTAGGTAAGGTATACTACCCTCCTTTCGAAGTGGCCTAGTCCTACAGACAGATAGATTGGTTGTCTGTCGGACTAGACAATTCTTAAAGGAGGGTAGTTTACCTAACCTTATAATGACTTCAATTTAATCAAAGGTATTACCTTTATCTACACGCTCAATGAAATTGGCTGTAATACAACCCGGGATAATATATTAGTCGTTTTACCACCAAGAAAATATTACTTATTTTAGCCATAGATTTGAGCAACCCAGTTATCCAAACGTCAGTCGTACAATATTTCCTCGAAATGCCGCCTGTAACTGCCTTATCATATGATATACGTTTGACAGGACTGTGTACATGGTTTATGAGTGGATTTGGCATACATAGATAAAATGCAAAAGTTCAAAAATGGGAAAGCGATAGGTGAGGTTGTTAGGTTTGATATATGCCTGTTGTGCTTCTTTATTAAATATTTGATCTTTTTGTTGTGATAAAGATGCGTGTGGTACTTGTACGTCCTGCCATTTTAGTTTGTGATATTCTCGTACATGTATGTATGTCGCGTGGTTCTGTGCTTATATATCCAGTAATTGTGCCATTGACTGTGCTTTGGCAAATTTATGCTATTTTGTGCTTCTTTGTTACATGTTTGTTTGGTTTTTTTAGTCATTAAGATTATAACACAATATTGACTGCTGTATATTTGACATTTTTAACTATTATGTTTGTTTGTTTTGTTCACGAATCATTGTCAATATAATGGATTTTGATGAGACTGTCATAAAAATGAGAGATTTAGCTAGCTATAAAATCAGTTTCAATCTACCATTTTCTACGTAAGAAAATGCCTGTAACAAGTCAGGAATATGATAGTTGGTATCCACTCGTTTGATTTGTATGAGCTTTTGATTATGCCATTCGATTAGTGACTTTCCGTTTTGAATTTCCGTAGAGTTCAGTATTTTTGTGATTTTACTTTTTTCAACTTTTTCAAGTTTTGCAAATATTATTTTCTGCGGACTATGATTATAGTAATAAAACTATATATTAGAAACACATGTAATATCATGAATTTGTTTAATGAATTTAAATTGATAAAACAATATATATGTATTTTTATTATTATTTTTTTATTTCTGTTTTTAGGTCTGAAATAGTTTTTAAAAACGAAATTACTTTACTATCTTTAAAAAAAATGTGATAAAAAAGTTTAAAATATTAACTGTGGGTAACGTCGCTCAAGGTTATCCCGACGTTCAGAGGGGAATATGATACTCAGAAGGGAATATGAAGTTTTGTTCGACGTCACGTGGAATAGTTTCAACCATCAGATGTTGATTTCGCTATTTCTGATATTAATTAAACATATTTTGAATTAACTGGTTTAGAAATTTTCTCTTAAACCAATGACCATTAAATTCTAAAGCAACACACTGTAAAACTAGTTACTTTTTACGACAAGATTTTCTTTTCCTTTCAATAATGTTAATCATGTTTCCATCTTGAACGGTTATTTTCTTTCGACACCATCGTATAGTACAATGTATGTATCACATAGTGTGTATATGGCACGCGGGAACTACATAAATGAGATAATCACAATTTATCGGGGATAATGATAGATTTTCGGTCGACCATTATAGATGTACGGCGTAAAGTATACTTTACGGTTGTAAATGCATTTACGAAATTATCGTCGACAATCTATCATTATCGATCATAAATGCATTAACAGTCGACAATCTATAATAATTAAAGTCCTCTGACTTCCCTAGTAAAATTTCAAAGACTAGTGGAAACATCTCGCCATCAACAAGTTTGTTTTGAGTGAAGAATGTAAATGAATTTTCCTCTTTTCTAAATTGCACTCATTATTTCTATATCTATTAAAAAATTTACTGAGAAAAAAATAATCAAAATTACGGTATATAGTTCTTAGGCAGCAACCATTTGAATTTCGGGGGAGGGGGCAAGGATTTTTTTGCTGGACAAACTTTTTTTGGCGAAAAGACGAAAACAATTTTTTTCTTTCAATTTTAGAATTACATATAGTGGCAGCTGAGGGTGAAACAAACACTTTTTTTCTCAGGGTCAAAAACAAATTATTTTTTTCTTCAAAACCTGGAAACAAACTTTGTTTTCCAAAAAAATCCATAGCCCCCCCCCCCCCCCCTCCCCCCCCCCCCCAAAAAAAAAAAAAAATCCAATGGTTGCTGCCTTATAACATGCTCTCAGATATGAAAAAGAAAATATGGTCACCGAACTTTGTTTTGCTACATATTAAAATAGGTAAATTCACATCACTTTCTATAATTGTAAAAATACTTTATCTGAGTTATCTCCACTTATTTGGCAAAGCTGAAAAAAATTTACAGCCGTAAATATGAGAAAACACATAATTTTCTGTATTAACATTAAAAGTCTTATACATTTGAATTACATCATACTTCTCTCAAAATTTGCACTTTACATTAAAGATCCAGATCAATTGTTATCTGCTACAGTAAAAAAGATAAAGGAAACACCCGAATTTTAAGTACTTATAGGCTAGTGTATAACCCTTCAAACTGAAAACTCAACGGTCAAATCTATACGAAAAACGAGAAACGAGAAGCACTTATGAAATTACCAATGAACTAATACACCAACAAAGACAACAACTGAACAACAAATGGCAGGTGCAAACAAATGCAGTGGGTTTATGCGGGTTCAAAAGCCCTAATATATCAATAATTACCGAGACTTAAGTGGCAAGAAAAAACCAAGATTGTAATTTCCATCAAAACAGCTCACAAAGAGCATAGTACACAATGTATGACATAAATAAGACAATAACAATAATAGTATAGTCTAGTATACATATAGTTTGAACATCATGAACTACACACATAAATACAATGTATATATTCCTTCCTTCTCAGGTGAACCCTAACAATAAGTTCCCGGCTAAAATATTAAAATGGCAATGTTCTTAATGTGATCAGAACCGTATGTGTTGATTTGGAGCAAAATATGTAATTCTGTCAGAAAAATATATGACGTACCAATTTTAATAGCTTAAAAAATATCCTTTTGCAAAATGATGAGAGCATTTTCACATTTGCTAAACCTAATAATTTCTAAAACTACTTCTCGTCTAGAATATGCATGAAATGTTTGCCGCTGGACGTTAAGCCACCAACAATCGATCAAATGTTGCTTTAAAAATGAATTAAACAATACAAGCCACAAGACAGCAAGTCTGTTGACTGTTTTATAGTAAACATTTACTGAATTCGTTTTTGTTCACTGAGAATATATTCCTAAGACGAGTTCAAGTATGTCAATTAGTTCATAGGGTATCATGTGGTAGTTGAAATTATCCAGTGCAATCATTTTGTGTCCAACGGTGTCTTTAAAACATATCAAATGTTGTATCCACTGTCTGCTGTTCCGTAGTCTGTTAGGTCGCGTTTTTTTTTTAAACTTTAGACTCCCACTTCGGCAATACCAATTCATAGAGGGGGGAAGTTACTCGGGACAAACTTTTTTTTTGTCAATTCATAAAAATATCGTTATAAGTAACAAGTTTCTGTATTCTAAGATCTGCTGTGACATCACAACATTGAATTCACCAGGGTATACTTAAGCTTTTATCTATAGATGTCTTATTAAAAATAATAATCACGGAATCTCAAAGTATTTTCTATGTTAAACATATATAATGTCTGAGATATTTTCTATTTTAAGATAATAGAGTAATCAGATATGTAATTTGACCCATGTCTTGCGGTTCATCGATTTTCGGTAAAATCAAAGAAAAACCGGCAAGTTTAACATTGTTAAATACTTCATTTATTTTTTATTCTGTTTATTTTATTATTTTGAGTTTATGCATTAAATATCAATTTCTAACAAAACATGATTTTTTTTTACATGTAATAGTACTCCTTCTTGTCAAGAGTGTCATATTATAAGTCCTTAGTGCACTTAGGAGTCCTAATCAGTGTTAGACACACTACCTTCATAAAATATTATATGCAATGATATATAGATTTCTGTACATAAGAAAAACCCAAATAATTACACACAAAAAAAGAACCATAGAGCATAAATCTTTAAAGATTTCTTATTTATGAATGTTGAAAATTTGTTTCTTACCGTTGAACAGTCACGAATTAATTTATTGATTATAACATTCTTAAAAAAAACTTATATTTTATTTCTTTTTCACTGTTATGTCAACGTTTATTGGGGCCAGCTGTTATAGAAATTTAACTTTTGACACCTTTAAGCAATATAACATGTAAACATGTGATAATCTAGCCACCTGTAATATGCATTTACCTGTAAAAATCAAACTTTTTAGAGAAAAAATACAAATATACATGTATTATATGTTTCAAATTTATTGACACATATTGATACTTTTATAGGGGTTACATATATAAGGATTCAGCTAATCTTGATATTTAAATGAATATTTACTTTAAAAACAGAATCTTTTCCAATTTCTAATTCGACCGGCCATGCAAGGAAAAACCTATAAAAAATTGAGACTCCTGCTTTAAAATGGGTACAATTTTTTGCCCTACTTTGGACACCCATTTTCTTTACGGATTTCGATGTGAAAAACTAGCGAAATTACGATGTAAAATTTTTAGGATAATTGAAGGATATGCTTTTTTTGTACCCCTTTTTAATATCGCTATTTAATTCTACAGTGCAGAAAATCAAAATCCGAAATTCGATGTTCAGATGTGAAAAAATAAGATTTTCTTTTATTTTTTTGTTCAAACAAGAAAATAATAAGTACATTCATATATTTTTCTCTTATAAATGTGCTTATAATCAACCGCATTTACCGCCGGTACTTTGCCGTAAACAAATGATTTTTTTTTACAAAAGCGCGCCATTTTTCAGTTGACGTAGTACGACGCAAAAAAAGTCCAATTTTCGGAGTAGGACTACTGAGCGCCGCCGAATCACATTTTGGCCAAAAAGGCACATCCGGTTGTCCTACTGAAAGCCTTGTCAGCCTTTGGTGACTGCAATCGATGAAGTGACGTCATACAGATTAAAGGTGTGATTAAGCTTTTGCAACCGTGCTGATATATCATCACGGGTGGCTGATACAGCATGCTTGCCATTGATGTATTACACATACAATTTATCTGTATTTACTACTAAGTATATAATAAAGAAAATTTATCTCATGAATGTGTACAACTACACGTCTGTGCGTTTTATTTTCTTATTATCGGATGGTTATAAGATAAAGCATTAGTCGTCGGCGCGCTTAAGATTACGTCACGGTTAAAATATGATTAAAAACCAAGACTTTTAATGATTGTATTTTAAATCCCGGCATGCAAAAACCAGGAGAAAACGTCACGACCTACAGGAAGTAGTCAATATTTTTTCATTAATTATTGATTTTCTCCTTTAGTACTGCACATATAGCAACAAAACTTTGGGAATATATATATTATGTCATAATGAACATATTTAAACCATAAGTAAAAAATCGCAAATTTTCCCTTTAATATGTTATTATCATGTTGTCAAATCAAGGTAAACAAGCTGTTTTTAGTTTATTCAGTAAAATTCAAGAAGACTTTTTTAATACAGAAACACTACTGTCTTTATTTGATACACAGTGTATGTAAAGTGCGGATCCAAAAATACCATTTCACTGTATATGCCATGCATTTCTGATGTAGAATGGTAAATAAACAGACGAAAAAATTATGATTTTTGAAGAAAATGAAGAAAATTGTTCACATGTATTATATATATTTTAGTAATAAATAATACAAATTATACAAAGTAAGAGATGGGAACGAGTTTTTATCGCGCCGAGAGCCATCCATACGTGAAATATATACCGAAATAGGTGAATATTTAGGACGTTTTACGAACAAATCGTGCAGGTGATTAAAAACTAGCAGGGAAGAAGTAGTTGCAAAAAAATATTCATTACAACACAATTATTAATGTTTTATAATGTAGAATAGCTTTTGTTATTCAGTTTGCCCATATTGTATTGAAATCCACTATGATGCTATCTTTATGCGAGTCAAGTTAACTGTTGAATAATGATACTTTACTTTCATTTTCACTGTAGAGCGATTCATTAGCATTGATCAGCTATTTTACTATACAGATAAAACTATACGTATACGTATTCGGCACGAAACGGGAAAATGCTCGGTAAAACCTCGCATTTTCCCGTTTATAAGTCTCATACAAATAAATTTCATATTTCAAGACACTATACGTATATTGTCTAAATAGATGGTGTATGAATTATATTAATTTTTATGCATTAAATTCCAAATTCAGCCGACTTGCACAAACAATAATTAAAGTGAGAAAAGGATTTGATAGTGCTGACTTTGAGATGAAAAGTTTGATTGAACACTCCAATAAATTTAATAGAATTAATATTTATTTCAAATAAAACACATCGTTATCATAATATAACAATATGTGGATCATTTCAGAGTTTAAAGTGTTTTTAGATTAATGCAAAATATTTTCAAATGCATGCCAGTTTGATAAAACTCATGTTTCTGCAGTAGTCATTATACGCATGTGCAAACAAATTTTATCATTGGATTTCGAGTATGGGTCTATTTACCGATCAGAAGAAGCATGTCATAGAATTTTTTATAATTCATTAGAATCTTTATTTAAAGTGTAGTTATATTTATCCAATACATCGAAACTTCATCACTGAATACGTACATCTCGCATGTCTATCGAAATAGAATGGGACAAAAGGGGATACAAACAACAATACTTTCTAATATTTTTTTATAAATCACTTCTTGATCAATTTCAATGAGGTTTTGAAGTAAGATTTTTGATTTTGGGTCCGGTTTTAACTTGGCCCACAGGGTCCAAAATAAAATTTGAGGTTCTTTGGTAGGCTGAATCCATACATGATTGTGTTTATTATTATTTTTTAATTTTTGGCCCATTTTACAAGTTTGTGGGGTCCAAACTGTAAAGAAATAAATTCTTTTGGATTTCAACAACAGTTGAATATTTGGGGTACTTTGGAATGCTAAATCTTACCGTGTTTTTAAATTTGGTATTTTGGTATGTTGGGCCAAGTTATCGAAATGGTCCACATTGAGGCCCAAAGGGTCCGAAATTCAACATTATTTTTATTTTATCAAAAATGAAGTATAGTTTGAATGTTGTGTACATACTTACCCCAAACTGTTCAGGGTTCGACCTCTGCGGTAGTATCAAGGGTGCTCCGTCAAGCTTTAATGACTTTGGATAATTATATGTCATATTGTCTTTTCATTTTATACAGTAAAGAACATGCAAGCAACAATCGTGCTAAAAACTATCTTTCCTTCAGAATATGGATGTTGAAGCATTTGGGGGCTCAACAATAGGGGAGGCAAGTGAAGATGAATCACAGAAAAAGAACTACAGTTAAGGAGGTGTATTCATACCAATGCATTGTCCTTTCAAGACAAAATGGGTAGCTAGTTTTCCCAGGCATAAGAAGATCCACACTAATGGGTTAAACAAATGTGACCAGTGTACACTAAAATTTTAAGACTTCTCAATAAGCATAACAACTGATAGCATGGAGAAAGCCCGATTTGTACTCATTGTTCCAAACACTTCAAAAGCAGAACTGAGCAGTGGCGATTCCAGAACTTTTTGTAAGGCGGGCCCGATGGCTGACCTAAAAGGGGGGCTCAATTCATGCTTCAGTGATTCCCTATATAATCAACCAATTTTTTCCAAGGCCCCCCTGGATACGCCTATGCTGGCATAGCTTATCATATGAAGAAAGCAATAGGAACTTTTAATCACATCTGCTCGTTTTATAGTAAAACATTAAAAATGCTTCGCTGACCGCAGAGATCGAACCCTGAACAGTTGGGGCAAGTTTGGACATAATATTAAAGCTTGATACTATCTGAATTTGGATTGTGATCAAATTTATGACGTTATACAGGTTTCTGACACAAGGTAAATGTGGTCGAAGATCTTAACTCGTATTCGCAATACTGTGCAACTGAGCCGGTTTCTTCCCGCCCATAACATTTTGTTTTCCTTCTAGGATAAATAACCATCAAACCAAATCCCAGTCTTTCCTTTCTGGTAATGAACCTTGTAGTACAATTTTAGAGAGGTCCATACACTTGAAGATATTGTCTGGAAACTAGAAAAATGTTTGTTTTGCCATTTCTTTTGCCCCTTATTTCTGCATGTTTTGGGCAATTATTCTCAAACAAAATCCCAGTCTTCCCTTTGTGATAATGCGAAAAAGATCCAAAAACGTACATACAAGTAATTATCCGGAAACTACAAACATGATTGTTTTTTGTCCCTTTTTGTTCCTTCATTCCAAAACTGTTAGTACCATAACCCCAAAATGAAACCTAAAACATTCTACTTGTGGTATTGAACACTGTGGTACAATTTCAGAACAATCAAAATTCTTATACACAAGTAATTATCCTCAAACTAAAAACATGCTTCTTTTATGCCCCTTTTTCGTAAACGGTTGGAACCATCATCCCCAACATTATCCCAACCTTCCTTTTGTGGTATTGAACCTTCTTTAAAATTTATATAGATCCATTCACTTAAATTAAAGTTGTCCGGAAACCAAATGGGTCTTCGGACGAAGCAGACGATAACGACATCATAGCAATATACGAACCGGCAAAAAAACATTGCGGGGAAACATTTCAGTTTACAGTTCACACATGTCAATACTGTGTGAAAACGTATAAATGGCCAGCCAGTTTCTATAGACATTTACAAGTTATAATCGATATAAATATTAAAGTAATTAAATAAGTTTTTCATTTGTTGCAAGTCTAATTATTACATTAATTTACAATAAAAATTCATCGCATTTTCGAAAATTCTACATCAGAAATAAATGCCATACAGTGATAATTCATCGCATCTATAGTGAAAATAGATCGCTTTTAATAACTGATATTCTATGTTATGTTGCTTTTATAACACATATTTTAAGTTTGATATTGTTGTTTTACATTAAAAAGACACATCATAATCATGATATTGAAAATATGTTAAAATTTAGTTTCAACTCAATTATTTTGGTATTTTCAAAACGTAAACAAATAAAGTTTTCCCATGATCCTTTATTCTACAATTAACATACTCGCATACAACAGTGAAAATGAACTGACTGGATTCGCACTTTATATACACTGATACATATGTTTCAAGCATAGTGAATTTTGGTAGTGACATCGAAAGTCTTCACTTATATTTTTTAAAGAGGATTTTGAAAGTTAAGGAGAGTACTACAAATTACATGGTGTATTTTGAACTAGGTAGAATTCCTTTGTATTTTATGACCTTAACATTAGCACATGAAGATATCTATAGTATTAAACGAGATGACCTCATTTTGTGTGTCGCTTCTCTTCTTTCCACAATAAATTAATCAACACGCCTCTGTGTCCTATAGGTACAGTGCATAGTCGCATTTGTCATCCATTCATATGGAACGCCATGACTGCTTTATGTTAATGATCAGCATTATATGCAGTGCTCACAACATTATATGAAGTGCTTACACCATTATATGCAATGCTCACATCATTATATGCAGTGCTCACAACATTATATCAAGTGCTCACAACATTATATTAAGTGCTCACAACATTATACGCAGTGGTACAAACATTATATGCAGTGGTCACAACATTATATGAAGTGGTCAAAACATTATATAAAGTGTTCACAACATTATACGTTTTTTGTTGATGAAGGTGATGATCGGTGATGGTGAATGATGATGATGTTTGATGTATGATGAGGTTGATGTATGATGAGATCATTCGGTAAACTTCGTTTTTTGTAGCGGAAATTACCGTATCCATAATTGGTAATGCCCAGCTAACAATTAAAGTCATGTAATCATTAATGCAGTATACAATATTTAAAACTAATTGAAATAAGTAAGGAAAAGATGAACTAAGAACTAGTTCTGTTCGTCGTAAGAAATGCGAATGGCAAAATGTAAGTTAAATAATAAAAAGTTTATTTAATGAAATATCGAAGGATCATTTGTATGATATATTCCTCGAGTTCATTTCCTACTGAAGAACTTTAGCAAAGTGCCACTTTATAGTCCGTACTCAGTTTTAAAAAGCTTAATTACCTTTTAAATAAAATAGTCAGCTTTCTATAACAGCTAAGTGCCATATAACGCTAGCTTATATACTATGTCATGATAGAGTCATTTTTGGCATCGATTTTCCACTGTGTATCATCGCCACCGGAAATTGGGTACTAACGAAGCGGAGAGAAATAGAAAAAATAGTAAACAAGTTAAGAATTCATTCAATTTAAAGCATTTCCACTCATTTGATGAGGGTGCCGCTTAAAAAATTATTTTCTGATATATAATTCTTTAAATTATTAGGCCGATAAGTACAAAATTAATACAAGATTTTGTGTAATACTCCAAAACTTGCCACTTAGTACCGGGAATTTCGAGGTCGATCGTCTTCTGTCGCCCCATTCTCAAGATATTTAACTATTTTTCATTATTTTTCCAGACACGTTTTTAGATTATTATAGTGTGACATCATATTTACTGAAATTTGTTGTCAAAAAGATGTATTTTAAAGAATATAGACCATAAAAAATAAAGTCCAGGGTACGGCAACTTGCTAGTGTTGACAAATTTACTGTATGGCAACTTGTTTTCAACTGTATGACAACTTGCTAATTTTAGAATAGTTATTTACCGTCCTTTTAAAGAAAATAAAGTATTAAGTTCAAATATCTAAGGTGTTTTTTTTGGTGGGGTACCTTTTTATGTTAAACTGTTTTTGTCCTTTTCAAGGTTTAAATTTGTTTAAAATTGTTATTTGACTGATAAATTTAAAAAAACTATTAACTGCTTTCGACCCATTGTCTGTAACCTGTTTTGTTAAAATTTGCAATGTTGTTAACTGTTTATTTGAAATTGAGATTCCTGTTATCTGTTACTTAATACTTAAAGTGTTCACTGTTTTTGACATTATTTTCTCTGTTAACTGATCTTAACAGTTATTTACAAGAATCACATTACAATTTGCTGTCCATCTCTTTCTTTACGAAGATCTAAAAAAATTGGTCCAAAGGAAAATTTCAATCAATAAGATTTATACCTTTCCTGAAACCATAGTCATATATCTATCAAGAGGTAAAAAAAAATCATATGCATCTCTGCTGTTTTCCATAAAATTGAATTGAAAAGATCGAGCCTCATATCTTTGTTGAAAAACAATACAAAATTTCTTAATCTATGGCGGTACGGATAGGAATGTATGGACGGTCAAACTGAAAAATGGCTTATAAAACATGCTAAAAACAATCTAAATGTTCATATAAACCCACTAGGAAGGCTATATTATTATTCAACTATCTACAAATCAATTCAATTGTACAAAATTTATTTAGAAAATTCACCATGCAGGCTATAATGCGAAACTAAACTTGTAACTGTGTATTGGTATACCTGAAACTGTCTCCTAAGTGAGCAATCATTTAACTACAAAAAGGGGGTAGAAGTTCAATGTTTGTTTCTTGAAACATATAAATGAACCAAAATTTTTAAAATGAAATAAATACAAGACTATAAAGCAAAGGTTACGGACTCAAGTTGGGTCGTGCAGGTGCAACAAATGCGACAGTGTTAAACATGTTAAGGGATATCTCATGCCCCTCTTTATACGTCTAACCAATGTAGTTATTTCTGGCTTCTATTTGTAATGTATCCAAAACGTGAAAAGGAAAGGCCACTTCTTATCCAGCTAAAACCCTGGTCAGTCCTATGATGAAAATAATTCAGATGTATATGGAATGTTTGATAAGTTATATTGACCAAAAGTACCTTTTCAATTTGCAATGCGTAAAATAACTGAACAGTGTGGCCTGGTAGAAGAGGTCGAAAAATGAGGACTTGGTTCTCAAATTGATGTCAAATTTGCTAGTCTAAGACTTCAGAAATGTAAAGATGGACCAAGGCTTTTTTTATATCAGTTCAGAGTTCTTAATTGGGACTTGGAGATGAAAGGGTGCTTCAACTTGTGACACCTTACATGTTACTTTCTGATTCATACACTGGTTTTGATGATTTAATTTTTTTTTAGTAAACCTTCGTAATTCCTTTTAATAAAATCATGTAAGCACTGAGTCGTATGAATACCCTTACTGAGTGTAACCATAATTTATAAGAGCCACCGCCATAAAAAAAATAATGTTCGCGCCCTATAGTATTCACTCATTCTATCTGTTTGTTACACTTTCCTACGTCATGACGATAACCCAAGTTTGCTACGACTGATTGACATAAAACATTTACTCAACAATATACATAACCAGAAGAAGCCTCCTTTTGCTGTTTAAAGCATTTTCGATTATTCATGACATAGTCCTTTTTCTTGGAGTCAATCACTCTGTCTGATTTTCCATCCGTTCAATTGTCTGTCCATATGTCAATAAAAAAAATATGGTACTTGCGTGTGTATTCTAAAAATTAGTCAGCTTTATAAAAGATTCCTTATGGAGCTTGGCATTTCTGCGACTTTGTACAGTGGTTTTCAAATTTTTTAATACATTGAAGATATGCAGTTCCCCTTTTCATTGCTTTCGGGTTCGTTTGGAAAAAAGGGTAAATTAAAGTTGCAGTTAACTCTTATCAGCATTTAAAATGTGTTTGCCAAAATCGAGGTGTTGTTTAACATGTTAACGGACCCCCTACCCCCTTCTAATTATGCATTAGATAAAATGCACTAGATAGAAATACCATTTGCTTGACAGCGTTTAAGATGTATACAAATTATCAGTGGCGTAGCTTGCCTTCTGTTTATAACGAGGCAGGGGGTCAGGGGTGCTACGGCCCCCCTGAAGCTATAGAGGTTTTTACAATTTGAACAAGAAAAAATCGTTAAAAATAGTTGCTGTTCAATGTTATTTCATCATAATAATGTTAATTATATGCCTTACTATCTATACTCAAAGCTATAAAAATAACAAAATACGTGAAGGTATCACATTAGACAACCAATAAAAAGTAAGTTTCCTGACTTGCTAGCAGTTACAGATAGCAGGAACATATATATATATATATATTGACATATTGTTCCCAGCAAAAAGTCAGCTCAAATGTGCAACGACTCCCAATCTATTTCCAAGTCGTAGTACACTCTAATATAGTTGGCTGTACCTCACACGTCATATCACAAGAAATCATGACCTTGCTCGGTGGATAGAAGAAACCTGTACAAAATGTTCAATACAGGAAAAAAAAAAAAACGCAAATATTAAGGTTTATGTGTAATAAGTTTTGTGATGATCATTTATTTGGTCGTTGATCACGAACCAACGAATTATAGATAATCACCACAAAATGACAGCTGGATTGAACAAACGAATTTCAGGATAAACTAGGAGAAAAACATATGCTACATGTAAAAAAAAGTGTAGCATGGCACTTGTTTTAGTGGTGTATTCCTTCGAAGGTCTTGAAATCACATACATGTATTGAATGATTTTTAACTTTTTTTTTCATTCACGATGAACATGACAACCGGCGAATAACTAACATTTACTTTATTCTGAAGTCTTCATTATAAATGAACAGTATTTGGTTGATTTTTGTATATATATAAACTGACATTATGTATTAACTAACAGACATATTTCTCTGGAATTAGTGATTCCTTTAAATATTTTAAATTCCCTGCTTGTAAAAACGTACTATGAATTTAAAATAGCGAGAATAAAACTTGAGAACCACAACATATAAATTATTTTCTGTGCACTATAATAAATAAATGCATATTTTGTTTTGTTTAGTACCAAAGTCAATGAACATAGTCGTAGGGGAACATGTCAACGGTTTTAAATGAGGGTTTGAATGCTTAGAATGGGATTATCAAATATTTATTTTTTTAATCATTGTCGCCCATAATTTGATCTTCCTTTAATTTATAATTTAGCACCATTTTAAATCCATATTCTTTTAAATTTAAATTAATATAACCGGGAGTTTTCCGTGTTATAGTGATTCAAAGACGGAATACCAATACTTTAAACTTTATTAGCAAGGTCCGGACAGTACCAGACCTAAGACCTAAGCTGACTACAAAATATCATACAAAAGCATATATAAAAAACAGTTACTATAGAAAAGGATTAGTGTCCAACGGATTAACTTGTCATGGTCAGAGTGATTTCCATCACGACAAACATATATTTAACAATAGAATTAATTAGACACAAAGAAATGTAAAAGGTTTGATAAAAGGATTAATAAATTGTCACTATAGCACTTAAAATATATTGTCTGATCTTAATTTATATCTAAGTCCTAATTGTCCAAATCTTCCTGGTTATATTCGCCACTACTCCACCTAAACTCGGTGTCCGAGTTGGCCGAATGAATTTTGTTATCGTCGTGGGTATCCTCCTCCACGCCGATGATGTTGCTGCGAATTGCCACGCGAGCAAATTGCAAGGGTCGAACGCACACCTCGGTTTGAATGTTTTATATCTAGATGTTGAATCTCGTGTCTACTGTTTACGTTCTCTTCCCTCAGTCTCTGAATTTCGGCTTCCATATCATTTAAGATGCGATTGTAGTGCATGTCAGTATTTTTAAACTCCATTGTTAAGCGCTGTCTGGCGTTGGTTAAATTACGGTTTTCTTCTTTCAAACGCATTATTTCTATTTCAAAATTTTGAGTTCCACTTGCATGTTCAGCTAACTCCAGCTCGATTGTTTGGATTAACCGAACATGTTTTAAACGTTCCAAATTTAAATTGTCCAAACTGTTCCTTAACATCACGTTTTCTTGTATTACTGCATCTAATTTAGAATTTTCACACTTCAGCACAGCGATTTCTTTGATAAAGTTTCGGTTAGACTCTTTCAACTTGTTAATGTGTAGTTTCGCGGATTCGTCTTGTACGGAGCACGTAAAAGCGGAGAGTTCCTTGTCCTCAAGTCCTTGAAACGGAAATTGAGACATTTGCTTCTTCTCAATAAACGTTCTCATACGGTCACTATCTCTCTGAATTTTGGATTTCGACTTGGATTTCTTCTTCGGTTTAGGGTTTTCACATGGTTTAACGTGAAAACTGCACATGCGAGCAAAATGTCCAGGATGTCTGCACTTG
Source organism: Mytilus galloprovincialis (assembly GCF_965363235.1). Classification (NCBI taxonomy): domain Eukaryota; kingdom Metazoa; phylum Mollusca; class Bivalvia; order Mytilida; family Mytilidae; genus Mytilus; species Mytilus galloprovincialis. The sequence goes on along the minus strand of NC_134843.1, from coordinate 47,046,070 downwards.
TAACAATAAGCGTTAACTGCATAACACTGATGGTAGGTGAAAACGTTCAATGTCTTACCGCAATATTTGCATATAAAGTCCAAACAGGTATCGGCTTTTCTCAACGGAAACGGATGTCCATTTCTGCAAGGCTGGTAATTCCAAGGTCCTTCCATATTGCTGCTTCTGGAGGTATTTATATATACTAGTTTCGGGGAACTAGCTCAAGATCGTGCCGCGGGTACCTCAACCAATATATAACCGGGCGTTTTCCGTGTTATAGTGATTCAAAGACGGAATACCAATACTTTAAACTTTATTAGCAAGGTCCGGACAGTACCAGACCTAAGACCTAAACTGACAACAAAATGACATACAAAAGCATATATAAAAAACAGTTACTATAGAAAAGGATTAGTGTCCAACGGATTAACTTGTCATGGTCAGAGTGATTTCCATCACGACAAACATATATTTAACAATAGAATTAATTAGACACAAAGAAATGTAAAAGGTTTGATAAAAGGATTAATAAATTGTCACTATAGCACTTAAAATATATTGTCTGATCTTAATTTATATCTAAGTCCTAATTGTCCAAATCTTCCTGGTTATATTAATTTCACGGCCGATTTTTCTGTTGTCTTAAAACCTCACCCAGGCCCTCATATACTAGAAATTATTCTGACACAAAATTAACTAATTGACCTAATTCAATGGTAAAGTGATTTGATCGGGTGACTCGTGAGCATCCTCATCTATTCTACTCACCGTTTTCGCTTGCAATGGGGTAGGACAAAATAAATATGTTGTCGATTTCCTTTTACTCTGACAAACTTGAATTACAGAAAACTACCGTAAAGGGTATTTCCAAGTAGAGGAGGGAACATTAATTCAAATGTTTCCATAAGTCTTTTATAATTCGTAAAAGGTATGAATTAATAACCGCGCCAACAAGACATAACAATTTGCTACATTATTGTTTAGTAGCCAGTTTGCTGCAATAATCATTTAAAAGAAAATACAGTGAAGGAAAATATTTTTGTTTTTTTTACCGAGGCAACTGCCTCGAGTTGCCTCGGTTGCCTCAACGTAAGCTACGCCCCTGATTATATATTTTCAAAAAGAAACTGACAAGAAAATTAATTCGAAATGCAATTCACGATTTGTTTCTCCTAACTTTCGGTGAAAACAAAGTATTTTCTCAATTTTTCTTTTTACAAACGAATCATTTCAGAAATTAAATAATTAAACAATTTTATGTGTCTGTCCGAATTCTGTGGTTGACGTTGCTTCATCTCTATCTTATTTGTTGTTTTCATAAATTGTTTTGTTATGAGTTAGGCCGTTAGTTTTCTTGAGTCCTTTCACATTTTTAGGTCGATGCTTTTTATAGCCGACTATAAGGTACGAGTTTTCGTTGTTGAAGGCCGTACGATAGCATATAATTTCTTACATACACTTTATTTGATCCTGATGGATAGTTATCTTATTTGCTATCATACCACATCTCCACTGTTTTTATCTAAAAACAGCTAGCACCAACAAAAGATGAATGGACGGTTTATTTTATTGAACTTACAAAATTTCACCCTAACAACAAATAAGACAACAGTCGTTAGTGGTATAACGATCTATGGATGTATTTAGGATAATATGGTTGAAAAAAAAACTTTTTGTACAAAGTCGAAAGGCAAAGAGGCCTTCTGAACTGAATTAACGGAATATGTTTCATAACAGTTGATAAGCAAGACATTTTGTATATTTGTAAGCCTATAAAGCTTTGATATCAACAAAATATCATCACTTGATATTATCTAAACAGTGATTAATTTCCTCTTAGAATTATAATATATTGCAAGACGCCGTACAGACAAAAGTTGGTATTTTGCAATTCGCTGTACAACGTTCTGCAATTCGCCGTACAACAAACAAACAACGTTTTTGTCCATATTCTTTAAACAACATGTTTTTGACAACAAATTTCAGTAAATATGATGCCACACTATAATAATCTAAAAACGTGTCTGGAAAAATAATGAAAAACAGTTAAATATCTTGAGAATGGGGAGACAGAGGACGATCGACCTCGAAATTTTCAGGTACTAAGTGACAAGTTTTGGAGTATTACACAAAATCTTGTATTAATCTTGTACTTATCGGCCTAATAATTTAAAGAATTATATATCAGAAAATCATTTCTTAAGCGACACCCTCATCAAATGAGTAGAAATGCTTTAAATTGAATGATTTCTTAACTTGTTTACTCTTTTTTCTATTTCTCTCCGCTTCGTTAGTACCCAATTTCCGGTGGCGATGATACACAGTGTTTTCAGAATTTGGCATTTTTACATGAATAAGTATCTAACAGATATTGAAAATACAGTTTAAAGCATGTCATAGTAGAGATTTCCAATAAAATGACTTTACTCGACATTACCGACCTAACTCAACGTATTTCGTCCTATTGCATTGAAGCATGACGGAGCGGAGCATACACTCAATGCATGTTTTTCTCTTTGAACACGCATTGTTTCCTGATATAGACTTAATGTTAAAATCAACCCCATCTACTTTTTTTAATCTTTAAATATTTTGTCATTAAACTTGGAATGATTTTATTGATACACATATTATAAGTAAGTTAGCAACTTGTAATCAAATACACCCATCATTTCTTGTCATTTCACTTGACCCATATTTTAGTTCTTCTCAAATTATGAATTTTAAAAACTACCAAGACAAAATTCAGTATGAAAATATTAGAATAATGAATTTCAAAGCGAGAAGGTTGCCTTTTTATTGTTTTTACAAGTTTTAACGTTTAAAGTAGATTCCAAGACACCCAAATGTAAAAAGTGTACTCGACTAAATTTTTTTTATAGAAATAATTTGATGTGGGCAGAAGTTCATATCATTGATATATTTATCATATAGTACTTTTTCGTTTTTACCTATACTAATGTATGGGACGAGATTTTTGTCCATATATACCTAAACGTGCATTCGATGTTACAGGGGTAGAGGGAATTCTCCACCCATTCGATCGCTGTTACAGGGGTAGAGGGAATTCTCCACCCATTCGATCGCTTAAATAATTTTGAAAATCTCATGTTTTCCACAATATCTATACAAATTTTTAGCGTATAATCGTCCAAATTATTTTTCGCATCGCTCCGCTCGTCAGTATAAATTCAATTATCGGGAACTACACCCTCTTTCAAATATCTTGGATCCGTCCATAATCACAAATTGTATTCCTCGAAAAAAAACCTAAATGATTGCCGTTTGACTTTGATAAATACTTTTTAAAAACAACAATGTCTGAACATTAGGCATCTCGCATGAGATTTAAAAGTTTGTGACTACATACTGAATTGTTTTTTTTCTCGGTGATTAAGTAGCTCACTGAACACAGAAATGTGATACTGACGTGTAATCTAATGGCCACATGGAAACTACTGAAATCTGTTATACAGTTATGACCACAAATGGTCCTACAGACACTGCTTTTAAAATGACAAAAAATCTTGCTTTTCTTGACTGTCTTTGAATATTTTATACTTAATTTGTGCTATGTACAAAACAAGTAGTAGTCATCCCTATGAGACTAGACCACTTTTCCCCCCTAGACCCAATGTTAAAGCCGCCATTTTGTTTGCGGAGGGAATTTTCGACAAGGGTCAAGTGGTCATTTTTTTTTTTAGTTAGTAGTATAATTAAGGAAATGTTGTATTTTCTTAATAAAAAAAATTAATTATGACTTAATTAATAATTAATTATGACAATTAATAATATAATTAAGTATATTGATTAATTTTTAATCAATATTTGGTGATGACAAAGTCTAATTAATATTAAATTGATTAATTTCTATATAGGGTATATAGGGTTTGAGCTTGAGTTATGTCCCCCTGGACTGTATGGACATGTCTGTTTGGCATCTCTTAAAAAATGATATTTAAGATGTCTTCAGGAGTGGTTGGTTGCTCTATTATGAACAGTGTATGGTAAACTTATTTAACAGACCTAATGGAACATAAAAGAAGGGTAACAAAGCCGCAACCAAAAAGAAAACGTGTTCAAAGTAAAACTGATTCTGGTGCGTTTGATTCCTCCGCCATTTTTAATATGTCACAAACAATAACAAACTCATCTGGTGGTAATGTGATGCCAACGGTCAATTTTGCATCATCACAGGATGCAAATCCATTTAGTATTATGTCTCAGCATTATCCTTCACAGCATGCATCGCGTACCGGAATGACCGGAATTAATTTGTACCCCCTCCTCCTACATCGTTCAGCAGTCCACCCCCATGGATGTCCGACCTGATAAATAAAATTGACAATCTTCATTTGAGAATGAATTCCGTTGATGAAATAAAGTCATCAGTTATAAGCATTGACTCTAAGTTAACGAAAATGGGATCAGTTGTTGATGGTCTTGTGAAACGAGTTGAGGTCGTTGAAAATAGTCAGCAGTTTATATCTGCAGGGTTTGAACAAAATAAATCTGACATGGCTGTCATTGCCGATGATATAACTTCATTGCGTGTTGTTAACAGGAGTATGGTTGATCAGCTTGAACAACTACAGTGTGAAAACTTGAGAGACAATTTGATGTTTTTTGGTATCGAGGAGGAGGAGGGCGAAGACTGTATTGATTGCATTAGAAGCATATGTGCTTTATCTCTGGAAATTCGAGAACCAATCGAAATAGCATCTGCCTTTAGGATGGGAAAGAAATTCGTGAGCAAGTCGACTCGGATTGTGCGTAAGCCGCGCCCCATAATTGTCAAATTTATAAAACGTCAACAAAGGGACACTGTACGTCAAAACTCTCGAAAATTAAAAGAGTCAACCATTTCAATTTCTGAACAATTTCCGAAAGCTATACATGAAAAACGCAAACTATTATTTCCTGTGTATAAAAAAGCAAAGGAGGCAGGTAAACAAGTTTCGTTTAATAAAGATAAACTTTTTATTGATGGTGAGCAGACTGTGGTTAAATCAAACGAGCTAGTCAAAATTACACGTCATGATCAGTCAGGTGATAGAATGTCGGATACATCGTCGGGTCCAGGGTTTTCAGTGGCCAAAAAAACACCGAGCGTTTCAAGTATAAAACTTAGTAAATCTTCAGTGAGTGATGGCTCGTCTAGTGGATCCCGCTTTGAAGTGTTAGCAGATATGCACACAGGTCCAGACTAGGACACATCGAGAAGCATCTCCTTTATTAACTTTTTGTATTGGAACATTAATGGTGGTTTACATGATAAACTTAATGAGCCAAATTTTTTTATCTTACATTAAAACATATGATATTGTTATTTTGTCTGAGTGTTGGATTGATAAGTCATTTGATGATATTGTAGATGGTTATATTTGTAAACCAGTCCCATTACTAAAAAGTAAATATAAAAATATAAACAAGGCGGTGGACTATATTTGTTAATAAAAACCTGTTTTGTAAAGTATGTTGAAGTAGTTGATATTCAGAACGATACAATTATATGGCTCAAGGTGTCAAAGGATATATCAACTTGTGCGTTTGATTATTTTATTGGATGTGTATATTTGCCTCCTGCCTATTGAAATTATTATAAAATGTATAATTGTGATTTATTCTATGATTTGTTAAATTCTGTTGAAAAATATTCATCAGAAACGTCAAGAGTATTTTTACTAGGTGATATGAATGCAAGAACTGCTATAGTTAATGATTTTATAATAAATGACAATGTATGTGGCCCAATTTTTGATAGTTTCAACCATATTTTTGGGTATTTAAGTGACACAAATCTACCAGTAAGAAGAAATCCAGATCAAAGTACTAATGAGTTCGGGTTAAAATTGTTAAATCTGTGTAGAAGCACTGGTCTACGTATTTTGAACGGTCGGCATAATGATGGCTTAGCTAATGACTATACATTTTGTGGTCCCCGGGGAATGAGTGTTGTGGACTACTTATTGGCTCCATATGATTTTTTACACATTATAGACCAGTTTATTGTGTGTAACTTCACTTCTTTTAGTGACCATGCACCTTTACATGTTCGCTTGCGGTGCATATTACACGATTCACAAGAGCCTGAGCGTAACAGTGGTACGTCAAACAACTGATATGAAAGTTACCGATGGAAGGAAGAGCTAAAAGATTAGTGTTATGAGTCTTTAACTTTAAACAGTGGTTCACTTAGCCAGATAGTATTTTCTGATATTGAAAAATTCCAAGATGGTATTGACAATTATGTTGAATCGTTTACTTCCAATTTGATGGACATTATTTCACCATTCTTTTGTAAATCACATAATTCAAATAATACTTGTGACCGTACCCGTAGTAAGACGACCCGATATAAAGATGACAAACCATGGTTTAACTACGAGTGCAAAAGACTTCGATCTATCTATACTAGTTCTTTGTATACATTTAATAGAGACAAAAATGTTGAAAATCATCGAATATTAATTATGTCTAAAAGACAATACAAGCGTTTAGAAAATAAACTAAAACGAAAATATAAGCGTCAAGAGGGTGATATGATAGCTACATTGTGTAAAAGCGACCCAAAGAAATATTATAAACTTTTTCAAAAGAAGAGAGCCAAAACTTCTGATGTGTCACTTTCTGAATTCTTCGAACATTTTAGAAATTTGGTCACAAATGATGGTATTAATGTGACAGTCGATACTCTAGAGTCCGTTTCCGACGCAACATATGATGAACTTGATCAAATTATTACACAAGATGAAATTTTTAAGTGTATTTCTAACCTAAAACGTGGTAAAAGTCATGGTATTGATGGTACATTTAACGAGTTATTCATTGAATTTAAGGATATTCTGCTACCGTTCCTAGAGGAAATATTCAACAAGATATTAGCATCAGGACATTTTCCGAAATCTTGGGCACTCGCAGTGTTAATTCCTGTTTTTAAAAAAGGCGACTCGTCCGATCCAGCGAACTATCGTGGAATCAGTTTAGTCAGTAATTTAGCGAAACTATTTACATCTATTATAAATTCAAGACTAATTAAATGGTCTGAGAATAATGATATTATTACAGATGCGCAATTTGGATTTCGCCCGGGTAGCAGCACTGTTGATGCAATTTATTCTTTGTTGACACTCGTTCAGAAAGCACTTTTCAAGAAAAAAACGTTTATATTGCTGTTTCGTTGACTACAAACAAGCATTTGACTCCGTAACCAGACTTAACTTATGGTTGAAACTGTCAAGAGTTGGTATAACAGGCAAATTACTGTCTGTTTTAAAATCAATGTATTCTACAGTAAAAGTATGTGTAAAAGTTGATGGTTTTTATTCTGAGCAGTTTACAAGTTCAGTTGGTCTTATGCAAGGGGAAGTTCTTTCTCCTATACTTTTTTCGTTATATGTAAATGACTTTGAAATGGAATTTCTACGTAATAGTAATATACCATATGAAGTGCAAGATTTTATTTTCTGATTCAGTTATTGGCTTGCAAGATATGTTAGACACATTATTATTATATACTTGTAAATGGGGTTTGACTGTAAATATTGCCAAAACAAAAATTAAGGTATTTAGAAACGGAGGTTTTGTAAAAGACGAAGAAATTTGGTATTATGATGGCAATGCTATTGACATAGTGGATGAATTTTGTTACCTTGGTGTACTGTTAAATTTTAACGGTAAATTTGTTAAAGCTCAAAAACATTTAGCTGAGCAAAGTAGAAAAGCTGTTTTTGGATTAAAGTCGAAGGTTTCGTCATTGTATTTGAATGTTTTTACATATTTGAATTTATTTGATACTTACATTAGCAGTATTTTATGTTATGGTTGTGAAATATGGGGCTTCCATAAAGCTCCAAATATTGAAAAAATACAACTTGATTTTTACAAAAACATATTAGGTGTCAAACAATGTACAACAAATGTTATGGTTTATTTTGAATTGGGTAGATATCCTTTGATATATTTTAGAATGTACAAAATAGTGAAGTACTGGTTAAAATTGTTATCCACAAGCAACTGTATTCTTAAAAACTGCTACAGGGAACAACTGTTTAATTTCTGTAATATTAGAAGCAGTTGGATTTATAAACTACAACAATTATTATTTAACTTAGGTTTAAATGAGATCTGGTATTACCAAGACAATTTGATTATTGATACAAATTTATTATTATTTGTAAAAACAAGGATATATGATCAAGCAAAACAGACTTTGAATGATCAACTGAACGTTTCATCCAAGTGTTATTTATATAAATATATTGTCAATAATGTATGTTTACAGAATTATCTAACTAAACATATGAATTTTAGAGTGTATTTAACTCGCCTTAGATTGTCATCTCATAATTTGTTTGTTGAAGTAGGCCGTTATCATGGGGTAAATAGGTTAGATAGAAAGTGTACTCTTTGTACTTTGAATATCACTGAAGATGAATTCCATTTTGTGTTACAATGTGAAAGCTATAGAGACTTGAGGAGACAGTTTATTAAACCTTATTATTATAGACGTCCATCGTCGTTCAAATTAGTGCAACTTTTCAGCACTGAAAATGTAAAAGATTTGCGTAATTTGTGTAAATTCTTGTTTAATGCACTTAATCATAGGACCAAACTGTTATTGGTCAATACTTGATATTTATTTGCTTCTCTGATGTATTATGTCATGTTGTGTTATAGAAATGTATTTGTATTTATTGCACTGATAAGCATAATGTGCTTAAAGTAATAAAGAATTGAATTGAATTGAAAAAAAAAATTGAGCAAATTAATTAATCAAGACAAAACCTTTTTTTTTTTTTATTGATGACCAGTGAAAGAATAAACAGTATGTCACCCTTTGTATTTCAAAACGATACGTTTACCATTGTGTGCAGCGTATTCCCAAATTTTCCTCAACTTTACCTTATTATGGCACCCTATACTGAGTTGGTGTGACGTATTGTTATTCTACGTTTCTTTTTATTTTTTTATGGCACCCTCAACGGAGTTGGGGTGACGTATTGTTATTCTACGTTTCTTTTTATTTTTTTATGGCACCCTCAACGGAGTTGGGGTGACGTATTGTTATTCTACGTTTCTTTTTTTATGGCACCCTCAACGGAGTTGGGGTGACATATTGTTATTGTTCCGTTCTTTTTTGTCTTATTATGTCACCCCTTTGAAAAAGGGGGGATATATTGTTATTCTACGAATTTTTTCTTCCACACTTTTTGTCCAGCCGATTTCTCGGAGATGCCTTGACATGTATTCATAAAACTGCACCATAATGACAATCCCCATGTGCAAAGTTGCAGGAAGCATGGAATGGTTCAAGATGGCGGCCGTTTCCATGGAAACGGCAAAAATGTAAAAAACCGAAAAATGGTCCAAATTTAATGAAATTTTCAGAACTAGTAACTCATCGTTAAAAGGCGTGACATCCATCGTCAGAACTTTTAAAATGGCTACCGTTGTCATGGAAACAGTCTAAACGTGAAAAAAAAAACGAAAATAAATCCTTAATTAATTCATAGAAAATAAACCGCTACAGATACGGCCAAAAAAAAACGTATCTAGAAAACAGTAGTATAAACTGTAGAATTCATTGCCGTTGGAATTTTTAAGATAGCTGCTGTTACCATGGAGATAACGCTAAAAGTGCACATTGGACCCATATGGTAAAACACGTCAAAGTAACATTTTCGTACAAATTTTAAGCTCATTCCCGTTTAAATGCTATTGTATTGTCATCTGTCTTTGAAATTTTCAAAATGGCCGCCGTTGCCATGGAAACAGCCTAAAAAAAAAAAAAACCCTCGAAAATTTGAGACAAAATTCTGTGATTAAGACTATGTGCAAAACATCTAGAATATGCTAGAAGAAAACTAATACATAATTTAAAGTGCTTCTATTCTATACGAAAATCGTGCTTTAAAGAGAAAATCGCCACTGAGAGAGAGAGAGAAACCAGAGAGAGTACACATAAGTGACATTTCTGCACTTGTATTAAAGATACACCCGTAAATCACACACCTGCTTAAATATACACATTAGCTGAAATCAATCGATGAACATGTAATTAAATTGTACACGATAAGATACATGTATTGTGTGTCACACGAGCTCTTGAAGAATAAAAGTTAACAGTTAGTACGTCGCTCCGTCAATATATACACATGTTGTCTGTCCGAGGTCCCCTCTAAAAAGAATATTAAAGTTCACGATAATATACTTCAATATCACGTGACACCACCTTTCTTCCTCGCGTGTGTGTCTAATTTAAGATTTTAAAGAGTTCCCCAACTATATATAGACATCAATCTTGTTATAAGAGAAGAGAAAAAAAGGGGGGGTGGGGGTGTCAAAAGGAAATTTCAAGATGCTCCAAACGTGATGAAATTTTACAATAATCTCAATAAACATGTGTAGAACCGCTCTTTGACTTTGCAATTTTCAAAATGGCTGCCACTCACCTGGCAATATGGGGAGGAGGGTGCCATCCGTTATTGCTAGCAATTACAAATCTAGTTATGGCACCCTCAACGGAGTTGGGGTGACATATTGTTATTCTACGTTTCTTTTTTTTCTTTTTTTATGGCACCCTCAACGGAGTTGGGGTGACATATTGTTATTGTTCGTTTCTTTTTTTCATATTATTATTATTATTTTTATTCTTCCACACTTTTTTGTCCATTCTATTTCTCGGAATTGGCTTGAACAATATTGATGGAACTATACCATAATGTAGACCACCACATTCTATAGTGCAGTGGGGTATGGCACCATCAAGATGGCTGCCGTTGCCATGGAAACGAAACAAATGTGAAAAAATCCTGTTTTTTGTTTTGATGAACTGTTTTGATATGCTTAAACTCAGAAACATTATATTTTGATACAATGTAGGTGCCGGCCATATACAGGTGTTGGATGATTTTGGCACTCATTGGAACTACTATGTTGCCATGGAAACTACACCAAAAATTTCAAAAATATCAAAATGTTCCAAACTTCATGAAACTTCACAGTAACGATGAGCAACATTGGAAGATGTGGAATTTGGCGTTGGAATTTCCAAAATATCTGTTGTTACCTTGGAAACAATGCAAAAAGGTCAAAACTTTGAATTTTCACAGAACATTCCAGAACATCAATGTTAAATTTATTCTAGAGACATTAAATGGTATATGATTATGGAGGGCAAAAATTGCACCGGGGGTTTGACTTTGGAATATTCAAAATGGCCGCCGTTACCATGGGAACAGCAAAATTATGAAAAATTCCAAATGCTTTAAATTTAATGAAACTTATAACAAATGTTGCCTAGCTTATGTAGACTTAACTTTTGAGTTTCGAATTTTCAAAATGGCCGCCGTTGCCATGGAAACAGCAAAAATTTTCTGAATGGCTGCCGCTGGCCTGGCAATGGGGAAAGGGTGCCATCCGCTATTGCTTGCAATGGCAAATCTAGTTATGGCACCCTCAACGGAGTTGGGGTGACATATTGTTATTGTTCGTTTCTTTTTGTCTTATTATTATGGCACCCTCAACGGAGTTGGGGTGGCATATTGTTATTCTACGTTTCTTTTTTTTCTTATTATTATTTTTCTTGCAACAAATTTTGTCCAGGCGATTTCTCGAAATCCAATGGACGAATGTTGATAGAACTCTTCTATAGTAAGGACCCCCATGTGCAGAGTTGCAGTAAGCATGGAATGGTTCAAGATGGCTACCGTTTCCATGGAAACAGAACAAATGTGAAAAAATCCTGTTTTTTGTTTTGGTGAACTGTTTGGATATGCTTGAACTCAGAAACATTATATTTTAATACAATGTAGGTGCCCACTATATACAGGTGTTGGATGATTTTGACACTCATTGGAACTACTGTGTTGCCATGGAAACTACATTAAAAATTTAAAAATTCTCAAAATGCTCTTAACTTCAGGAAACTTCACAGTAACGATGAGCAACATTGGAAGATGTGGCATTTGGCGTTGGAATTTTCAAAATATCTGTTGTTACCTTGGAAACAATGCAAAAAGGTCAAAACTTTGAATTTTCGCAGAACATTCCAGAACATCAATGTTAAATTTATTCTAGAGACATTAAATGGTATATGATTATGGAGGGAAAAAATTGTAGCGGAGGTTTGATTTTGGAATATTCAAAATGGCCGCCGTTACCATGGGAACAGCAAAAATATGAAAAACTACAAAATGCTTTAAATTTAATGAAACTTATAACAAATGTTGCCTAGCTTATGTAGACTTGACTTTTGAGTTTGGAATTTTCAAAATGGCCGCCGTTACCATGGAAACAGCAAAAATATCCAAAATTTCAAAATGCTTCAAACTTAATGAAACTTTGCAAAAATGTTTCTAGACACCTGTAGATGCACTATTTGACTCCGGAATTTTCAAACTGGCTGTCGCTCACCTGGCAATGGGGGAAGGGTGCCATCCGTTATTGCTAGCAATTACAAATCTAGTTATTATATTTATTCTTCCACACTTTTTTGTCCATACTATTTCTCAGAATTGGCTTAAACAATATTGATGGCACTATACCATAATGTTGACCACCACATTGAATAGTGCAGTGAGGTATGGCATCATCAAGATGGCTGCCGTTGCCATGAAAACGAAACAAATGTGAAAAATATCTGTTTTTTGTTTTGGTGAACTGTTTGAATATGCTTACACTCAGAATCATCATATTTTAATACAATGTAGGTGCCCACTATATAAAGGTGTTGGATGATTTTGGCACTCATTGGACCTACTATGTTGCCATGGAAACTACACCAAAAATTTCAAAAATATCAAAATGCTCCAAACTTCATGAAACTTCACAGTAACGATGAGCAACATTGGAAGATGTGGCATTTGGCGTTGGAATTTCCAAAATATCTGTAGTTACCATGGAAACAATGCAAAAAGGTCAAAACTTTGAATTTTCACAGAACATTCCAGAACATCAATGTTAAATTTACTCTAGAGACATTAAATGGTATATATGATTATGGAGGGAAAAAATTGCAGCGGGGGTTTGACTTTGGAATATTCAAAATGGCCGCCGTTACCATGGGAACAGCAAAATTATGAAAAACTTGAAAATGCTTTAAATGTAATGAAACTTATAACAAATTTTGCCTAGCTTATGTAGACTTAACTTTTGAGTTTCGAATTTTCAAAATGGCCGTCGTTGCCATGGAAACAGCAAAATTTTTCTAAATGGCTTCCGCTGGCCTGGCAATGGGGAAAGGGTGCCATCCGCTATTGCTTGCAATGGCAAATCTAGTTATTATTATTTTTCTTCCACTATTTTTGTCCGGAGCAGTTCTCAGAATGTAATGGACCAAAGTCGATGGAACTATGGTATAATGTTGACCACCATGCGAAGTTGTCCCTCTGACTTTGGAATGGTCAAGATGGCCACCGTTTCCATGGAAACAGCACAAATGCGAAAAAAATCAAAGTGGTCCAAACTGGAAGAAACTCCACAGGAATGTTAACTGGCATGTGCTGATTTCCAGTTTGACTTTTGAATTTTCAAAATGGCTGCCGTTACCACGGAAACAGCTAAAATATCAAAAATTCTAACTCTTTCGTTATAAGATCCAACTGGATGAAACTTTATGAAAATGTTCTCCAGTATGCCAAGATGTCAATACAATATATGGATAGTTCAAAATGGCCGCCGTTGTCATGGAAACTGGGGCCAAGTTTTGCATTGACCCTATGGAAAAATGCATAAAATCAGCATTTTTTCAGAGAGTAGTGCACCAAAGTAAATGAAACTGTATTGATATAAAACATGGCATGTGGCAATGAGATGTCTGCTTTTAGAATTTTGGAATTATCTACTGTAACCATGGTTGCAGCACAAATGTTCAAAATTTCCCAAAAAAAATTAAGTGCTGCAAACTGGATGAAACTTTACAGAAATAGTGGCTGACATGTGCAGAGTTGCATTTTGAAGTTGGAATTTCCAAAATGGCCGCTGTAACCATGGAAACAGCAAAATTGTCCAAATTTTCAAAATGCTCCAAAACTAATGAAATTTTACAAAAATGATGACTTGCATGTGTAGATGCACTCTTTGACTTTGGAATTTTAAAAATGGCTGCCGCTCGCCTGGCAATGGGGGGACGAGGGTGCCATCCGTTATTGCTAGCAATTACAAATCTAGTTATGTCACCCTGACGGAGGTCGGGTGACATATTGTTATTGTACGATTCTTTTTTTATGGCACCCTCAACGGAGTTGGGGTGACATATTGTTATTGTTCGTTTCTTTTTTTTCTTATTATTAAGTCACCAAAACGGAGTTTTTGGCGACTTATTGTTTTTGTATCGTTTCTTATTATGGCACCCTCAACGGAGTTGGGGTGACATATTGCTTTTCTACGTTTCTTTTTTTCTTATTATGGCACCCTCAACGGAGTTGGGGTGACATATTGTTATTCTACGTTTCTTTTTTTTCTTTTTTTTATTATTTTTCTTCCACTATTTTTGTCCGCAGCAGTTCTCGGAATAGAATGGACCAAAGTTGATGGAACTATGCTATAATGTTGACCACAATGCGAAGTTGTCCCTCTGACTTTGGAATGGTCAAGATGGCCACCGTTACCATGGAAACAGCAAAAATGTGAAAAAAATCAAAGTGTTCCAAAGTGGAAGAAACTTCACAGGAATGGTAACTGGCATGTGCTGATTTACATTTTGACTTTAAAATTTTCAAAATGGCCGCCATTACCATGGAAACTGCAAAAATTTCAAAAATTTCAAAAAGCTCCAAAATTTATGAAACTTTAATAAAATGTTAATTTGCAAGTGTAGATGCACTCTTTGACTTAGGAATTTTCAAAATGGCTGCCGTTACCCTGGCAATGGGGGGAAGGGTGCCATCCGCTATTGCTTGCAATGGCAATTCTAGTTATGGCACCCTCAACGGAGTTGGGGTGACATCTTGTTATTCTACGTTTCTTTTTTTTCTTTTTCTTTTTATTCTTCCACACATTTTGTCCACGCTATTTCTCGTAATTGGTCAGACCCATGTTGATGGAACTATACCATAATATGAACCGCCATGTGAAGTTGTGCAAGAGACATTGGAATGGTAAAAAATGGCCGCCGTTACCATGGAAACAAAAATAATGTAAAAAAAAATCAAAATTTTAAATCTTTCGTTATAAGAGGCAAAGTCTTGAAAGTTTATGTAAATGTTGGCAGTGGTGCCCCGAGGTACCAACAGTACTTGGAATTTTCAAAATGGCTGCCATTGCCATGGAAACTAGACAAAAGTTTAACATTGACCCTATGGGAAAATGCGTTTTAGCTGCATTTTCTTGAAAAATATAACAACAATTCCACGGAAATCGTAATTAGGAGTGTGTGCAAATGGTCACATGCAATTGCTGTACTGTTAACATGTACTAGAATATTCTAAGTTACATGTATTGTATGATACGCGAGCTATTGAAGAATTAATTGAACAGTTAATACGCCGCTCCGTCAATATATACACATGTTGTCTGTCCTACGTCCCCTCTAAAAAGAATATATGGCACCCTCAACGGAGTTGGGGTGACATCTTGTTATTCTACGTTTCTTTTTTTTCTTTTTATTTTTATTCTTCCACACATTTTGTCCACGCTATTTCTCGTAATTGGTCAGACCCATGTTGATGGAACTATACCATAATATGAACCGCCATGTGAAGTTGTGCAAGAGACATTGGAATGGTAAAAAATGGCCGCCGTTACCATGGAAACAAAAATAATGTAAAAAAAAATCAAAATTTTAAATCTTTCGTTATAAGAGGCAAAGTCTTGAAAGTTTATGTAAATGTTGGCAGTGGTGCCCCGAGGTACCAACAGTACTTGGAATTTTCAAAATGGCTGCCATTGCCATGGAAACTAGACAAAAGTTTAACATTGACCCTATGGGAAAATGCGTTTTAGCTGCATTTTCTTGAAAAATATAACAACAATTCCACGGAAATCGTAATTAGGAGTGTGTGCAAATGGTCACATGCAATTGCTGTACTGCTAACATGTACTAGAATATTCTAAGTTACATGTATTGTATGATACGCGAGCTATTGAAGAATTAATTGAACAGTTAATACGCCGCTCCGTCAATATATACACATGTTGTCTGTCCTACGTCCCCTCTAAAAAGAATATATGGCACCCTCAACGGAGTTGGGGTGACATCTTGTTATTCTACGTTTCTTTTTTTTCTTTTTCTTTTTATTCTTCCACACATTTTGTCCACGCTATTTCTCGTAATTGGTCAGACCCATGTTGATGGAACTATACCATAATATGAACCGCCATGTGAAGTTGTGCAAGAGACATTGGAATGGTAAAAAATGGCCGCCGTTACCATGGAAACAAAAATAATGTAAAAAAAAATCAAAATTTTAAATCTTTCGTTATAAGAGGCAAAGTCTTGAAAGTTTATGTAAATGTTGGCAGTGGTGCCCCGAGGTACCAACAGTACTTGGAATTTTCAAAATGGCTGCCATTGCCATGGAAACTAGACAAAAGTTTAACATTGACCCTATGGGAAAATGCGTTTTAGCTGCATTTTCTTGAAAAATATAACAACAATTCCACGGAAATCGTAATTAGGAGTGTGTGCAAATGGTCACATGCAATTGCTGTACTGCTAACATGTACTAGAATATTCTAAGTTACATGTATTGTATGATACGCGAGCTATTGAAGAATTAATTGAACAGTTAATACGCCGCTCCGTCAATATATACACATGTTGTCTGTCCTACGTCCCCTCTAAAAAGAATATATGGCACCCTCAACGGAGTTGGGGTGACATCTTGTTATTCTACGTTTCTTTTTTTTCTTTTTATTTTTATTCTTCCACACATTTTGTCCACGCTATTTCTCGTAATTGGTCAGACCCATGTTGATGGAACTATACCATAATATGAACCGCCATGTGAAGTTGTGCAAGAGACATTGGAATGGTAAAAAATGGCCGCCGTTACCATGGAAACAAAAATAATGTAAAAAAAAATCAAAATTTTAAATCTTTCGTTATAAGAGGCAAAGTCTTGAAAGTTTATGTAAATGTTGGCAGTGGTGCCCCGAGGTACCAACAGTACTTGGAATTTTCAAAATGGCTGCCATTGCCATGGAAACTAGACAAAAGTTTAACATTGACCCTATGGGAAAATGCGTTTTAGCTGCATTTTCTTGAAAAATATAACAACAATTCCACGGAAATCGTAATTAGGAGTGTGTGCAAATGGTCACATGCAATTGCTGTACTGCTAACATGTACTAGAATATTCTAAGTTACATGTATTGTATGATACGCGAGCTATTGAAGAATTAATTGAACAGTTAATACGCCGCTCCGTCAATATATACACATGTTGTCTGTCCTACGTCCCCTCTAAAAAGAATATATGGCACCCTCAACGGAGTTGGGGTGACATCTTGTTATTCTACGTTTCTTTTTTTTCTTTTTCTTTTTATTCTTCCACACATTTTGTCCACGCTATTTCTCGTAATTGGTCAGACCCATGTTGATGGAACTATACCATAATATGAACCGCCATGTGAAGTTGTGCAAGAGACATTGGAATGGTAAAAAATGGCCGCCGTTACCATGGAAACAAAAATAATGTAAAAAAAAATCAAAATTTTAAATCTTTCGTTATAAGAGGCAAAGTCTTGAAAGTTTATGTAAATGTTGGCAGTGGTGCCCCGAGGTACCAACAGTACTTGGAATTTTCAAAATGGCTGCCATTGCCATGGAAACTAGACAAAAGTTTAACATTGACCCTATGGGAAAATGCGTTTTAGCTGCATTTTCTTGAAAAATATAACAACAATTCCACGGAAATCGTAATTAGGAGTGTGTGCAAATGGTCACATGCAATTGCTGTACTGCTAACATGTACTAGAATATTCTAAGTTACATGTATTGTATGATACGCGAGCTATTGAAGAATTAATTGAACAGTTAATACGCCGCTCCGTCAATATATACACATGTTGTCTGTCCTACGTCCCCTCTAAAAAGAATATTAATATGCTAAGTCCACGATAATATACTTCAGTATCACGTGACACCACCTTCCTACTTGCGCGCGTGTCTAATTTTAGATTTAAAAAGGATTCCCAAACTATGTATAGAACTGAAACGTATTCTACGGAAGAGAAAAAAAGGGGGGGGGGGTTGGGGGGGGGGTTGGGGGGGGGAATGGATTTAGAAATGCTGATTCCGACATGTATAATAGATATGCCATTTGACTTTTGTACACTCATAATTGTTGATGCTACTGTGACAATGTGCAGTACGGGGTGCCATCGTCCGCTATTGCTTGCAATAGCAAATCTAGTTATGGCACCCTCAACGGAGTTGGGGTGACATATTGTTATTGTTCGTTTCTTTTTTTCTTATTATATTTATTCTTCCACACTTTTTTGTCCATGCTATTTCTCGGAATTGGCTTGAACAATATTGATGAATCTATGCCATAATGTAGTCCACTATATGAAATTGTGCAAACGGGGTATGGCATCATCAAGATGGCTGACGTTGCCATGGAAACGAAACAAATGTGAAAAAATCCAGGTTTTTGTTTAGGTGAACTATTGGGATATGATTGAACTCAGAACCATTATATTTTAATACAATGTAGGTGCCCACTATATACAGGTGTTGGGTGATTTTGGCACTCATTGGAACTACTATGTTGCCATGGAAACTACTCCAAAAAATTCAAAAATCTCAAAATGTTCCAAATTTCAGGAAACTTCACAGTAACGATGAGCAACATTGGAAGATGTGGAATTTGGCGTTGGAATTTCCAAAATCGCTGTTGTTACCATGGAAACAATGCAAAAAGGTCAAAACTTTGAATTTTCACAGAACATTCTAGAACATCAATGTTTAATTTATTCTAGAGACATTAAATGGTATATGATTGTGGAGGGAAAAAAATGCAGCGGGGGTTTGACTTTGGAATATTCAAAATGGCCGCCGTTACCATGGAAACAGCAAAAATACAGAAAACTTCAAAATGCTTGAAATTTATTGAAACTTATAACAAATGTTGCTCAGCTCATGTAGACTTGACTTTTGAGTTTGGAATTTCCAAAATGGCCGCCGTAACCATGGCTACCGCTCACCTGGCAATAGGGGAAGGGTGCCATCCGCTATTGCTTGCAATCGCAAATCTAGTTATTATTTTTTTTCTTCCACTATTTTTGTCCAGCTTATATCTTGGAATTTTATGAACCAATGTTAATGGAACTTAACCATAATGTTAACCAGCATGCGCAGATTTGCAATCGGGGTATGGCATTTTCAAGATGGCCGCCGTTACCATGGAAACAGCAAAAATGTCCAAAAAATCAAAATGCTCCAAAGTTAATGAAACTTCACACAAATATTGACTGGCATATGGAGATGTCCCATATGACTTTGGAATTTCCAAAATGGCCGCTGTTACCATGGAAACAAGCTAAAATATCAAAAATTCTAACTCTTTCGTTATAAGATCCAACTGGATGAAACTTTATGAAAATGTTACCCAGTATGCTAAGATATCAAGACAATATTTGGATAGTCCAAAATGGCCGCCGTTGTCATGGAAACTGGGAGCAAGTTTTGCATTGACCCTATGGAAAAATGCATAAAATCAGCATTTTTTCAGAGAGTTGTGCACCAAAGTAAATGAAACTGTATTGATATATAACATGACATGTGGCAATGAGATGTACGCTTTTAGAATTTTGGAATTATCTACTGTAACCATGGTTGCAGCACAAATGTTCAAAATTTCCAAAAAAAATTAAAGTGCTGCAAACTGGATGAAACTTTACAAGAATAGTGACTGTCATGTGCGGAGTTGCATTTTGAAGTTGGAATTTCCAAAATGGCCGCCGTAACCATGGAAACAGCAAAATACTCCAAAATTTCAAAATGCTCCAAACTTAATGATTTTTTTCAAAAATGATAACATGCAGGTGTAGATGCACTCTTTGACTTTGGAATTTCCAAAATGGCTACCGCTCGCCTGGCAATTGGGGGGACGAGGGTGCCATCCGTTATTGCTAGCAATTACAAATCTAGTTATTATGGCACCCTCAACGGAGTTGGGGTGACATATTGTTATTGTTCGTTTCTTTTTGTCTTATTATTTTTATATTTATTCTTCCACACTTTTTTGTCCATACTATTTCTCAGAATTGGCTTCAACAATATTGATGGAACTATACCATAATGTTGACCACCACATTAAATAGTGCAGTGAGGTATGGCATCATCAAGATGGCTGCCGTTGTCATGGAAACGAAACAAATGTGAAAAATTTCTGTTTTTTGTTTTGGTGAACTGTTTGAATATGCTTACACTCAGAATCATCATATTTTAATACAATGTAGGTGCCCACTATATACAGGTGTTGGATGATTTTGGCACTCATTGGACCTACTATGTTGCCATGGAAACTACACCAAAAATTTCAAAAATATCAAAATGCTCCAAACTTCATGAAACTTCACAGTAACGATGAGCAACATTGGAAGATGTGACATTTGGCGTTGGAATTTCCAAAATATCTGTAGTTACCATGGAAACAATGCAAAAAGGTCAAAACTTTGAATTTTCACAGAACATTCCAGAACATCAATGTTAAATTTATTCTAGAGACATTATATGGTATATATGATTATGGAGGGCAAAAATTGCAGCGGGGGTTTGACTTTGGAATATTCAAAATGCCCGCCGTTACCATGGGAACAGCAAAATTATGAAAAACTTCAAAATGCTTTAAATTTAATGAAACTTATAACAAATTTCGCCTAGCTTATGTAGACTTAACTTTTGAGTTTCGAATTTTCAAAATGGCCGTCGTTGCCATGGAAACAGCAAAAAATTTTCTAAATGGCTGCCGCTGGCCTGGCAATGGGGGAAGGGTGCCATCCGCTATTGCTTGCAATCGCAAATCTAGTTATTATTATTATTATTTTTATTCTTCCACACATTTTTGTCCATTCTATTTCTCGGAATTGGCTTGAACAATATTGATGGAACTATACCATAATGTAGACCACCACATTCCATAGTGCAGTGGGGTATGGCACCATCAAGATGGCTGCCGTTGCCATGGAAACGAAACAAATGTGAAAAAATCATGTTTTTTGTTTTGGTGAACTGTTTTGATATCC
Organism: Mytilus galloprovincialis; assembly: GCF_965363235.1. Classification (NCBI taxonomy): domain Eukaryota; kingdom Metazoa; phylum Mollusca; class Bivalvia; order Mytilida; family Mytilidae; genus Mytilus; species Mytilus galloprovincialis. The sequence goes on along the minus strand of NC_134843.1, from coordinate 47,024,893 downwards.
TTAAACTCAGAACCATTATATTTTGATACAATGTAGGTGCCGGCCATATACAGGTGTTGGATGATTTTGGCACTCATTGGAACTACTATGTTGCCATGGAAACTATACCAAAAATTTCAAAAATATCAAAATGCTCCAAACTTCATGAAACTTCACAGTAACGATGAGCAACATTGGAAGATGTGGAATTTGGCGTTGGAATTTCCAAAATATCTGTTGTTACCATGGAAACAATGTAAAAAGGTCAAAAATTTCAAAAAAAATAAAAATGCTGTAAACTGGATGAAACTTTACAGGAATGGTCACTGGCATAAGCAAAGTTGACATTTGACGTTGGAATTTTCAAAATGGCCGCCGTAACCATGGAAACAGCAAAAATGTCAAAAACTTCAAAATGCTCCAAACTTAATGAAACTTAACAAATATGATAATTTGAATGTGTAGATGCACACTTTGACTTTGGAATTTTCTAGATTGCTGCCGCTCGCCTGGCAATGTGGGAAGGGTGCCATCCGCTATTGCTTGCAATAGCAAATCTAGTTATTATGTCACCCGATCGACAATGTCGGGTGACATATTGCTTTTCCTCTGTTTCTTTACTATTATTATTATTATTCTTCCAATGATTTTGTCCGGCAGTTTTCTTGGAGACAATGGAACCAATCTTAATGATAGTTGACTATAATGAAGAACACAAAATTCCGGGTTGCAGTAGGTCATAAGACCATTAAAAATGGCTGCCGTTACCATGGAAACGGAACAAATGTGAAAAATTAAATTTTTGGTTTTGGTGAATAATTTGGAGATGCTTAAACTCAGAATCATTATATTTTGATACAATGTAGGTGCCCACTATATACTTCTTTTGGATGATTTTTGGCATTCATTGGAACTACTATGTTGCCATGGATACTACACCAAAAATTTCAAAAATATCAAAATGCTCCAAATTTTTTGGAAACTTTAGCATAACGATGAGCAACTGTGGTAGATGTGGAATTTGGCGTTGGAATTTCGAAAATGTCTTGTGTTACCATGGAAACAAGGCAAAAATGGTCAAAACGCTTTAAAAACCTTAAAAAGTGGCAATTACTTCCTTAAAATGGTAGGTCAAATCCATTGAAACTCTTATGGTATGTTCCCTCCCATGTACCAATGTGGAATCTGCCATTAGAAATTTGGAATGGTCTGTGTTACTATAGAAACCAGCCAAAATGTAAAAAATTTCAAAAATTTCAAAATGCTCAAAAAGTATTGAAACTTAGTATGATTGTTGACTGTCAAGTCTGCATGAGACTTTTGGAGTTGGAATTTCCAAAATGGCCACCGTTGCCATGGAAACTCCAGAAATGTCAAATATTTTCAAAATGCTCCAAACTTAATAAAACTTTATATTATTGTCAACTGGCATGTATAGATGAGACTTTTGACTTTGAAATTTTAAAAATGGTTGCCGTTGCCATGGAAACAGCAGAAATGTGAAACTTTTGACAATGCTCTTATTGTACTGAAAATTTACAGAAAGATATATTGCAATTCATAGATCTGCATTCACTGTTAAGTTGTTTTGAAATGGCTACCGCTTTGTGACAATGGGGGGAAGGGTGACATCCGCTATTGCTTGCAATGGCAATTCTAGTTATTATTCTTATTCTTCTCTTTCTGACCCCTTAAACTGTCCTACCATTTTCTTTAAAGCAGTAGAGGATGAAAACTTTATATTTATTCTGGGTATAGGTCTGCATCATGGGGGTTGCAGAACCCAATGTCCATGATACCAGGGTGTCATTTTGGCATATTTAGGGGGGCTCAAAGATGGGTGGGGTCAATTTTTTTTACATTTCTTAAATTTCTTACTGTATGTAGAGTAGATGGAATAATGATTACTTCTATGAATATTAAGAGACACATGTCTGCTTCAACATGGAACTTTTTTTATTTCAGTAGGGGGTCTCCTGGCATAATGTTAGGGGGTGAATTTTCATGGAACATTCCAGAACATCAAAGTTAAATTTATTCTAGACACATTTAATGGTAAATGATGGTATATAATTATGGAGAGAATAATTTGCAGCAGCACTTTGTCTTTGGAATATTCAAAATGGCCGCCGTTACCATGGAAACAGCAAAAATATGAAAAACTTCAAAATGCTTCAAAATTATTGAAACTTATAGCAAGTGTTGCCTAATGTATGTAGACTAAACTTTTGAGTTTGGAATTTTCAAAATGGCCGCCGTTGCCATGGAAACAGCAAAAATGTCCAAAAATTTCAAAATGCTTCAAAATTGATGAAACTTAAAACAAATATTGCCTACCATATGTGGACATTTTGACCTCAAAATTTCCAAAATGGCCGCCGTAACCATGGAAACGGCAAAAATGTTAAATTATCAAAATCCATTCGATTTAATGAAACTTTACACATAGGTAATTTGGCATCATTGATACCGCAGAACAAACGATTTGGGGTCCGTTTTGGTGACTTTTGTGTTAGCATCCCAACACAGGATTACTTGTTTTTATGGCACCCTCAACGGAGTTGGGGTGACATATTGTTATTGTTCGTTTCTTTTTTTTCTTATTATTTTTATTATTTTTATTCTTCCACACTTTTTGTCCAAGACAGTTCTCGGAATTGGATGGACCAATCTTGATGGAACTATGCTATAATGTTGTCCACCATGTGAAGTTGTGCACCTGACTTTGGAATGTGCAAGATGGCCGCGGTTACCATGGAAACTAAAAAAATGTAAAAGAAAATCAAACTTCTAACTCTTTCGTTATAAGAGCCAACCTTATGAAACTTTGTGCAAATGTTGGTGGTGGGGCCCCGAGGTACCAACAATACTTAGAAATTCAGAAATGGCTGCCATTGCCATGGAAACAGGCGAAATGTTTAACATAGAACATTCCAGAACATCAATGTTAAATTTATTCTAGAGACATTTTATTTTAAATGATGGTATATAATTATGGTGAGAACAAATTGCAGCAGCAGGTTGACTTTGGAATTTTCAAAATGGCCGCTGTTACCATGGAAACAGCAAAAATACAATAAACTTCAAATTGCTTCAAATTTATTGTAACTTATAACAAATGTTGCTTAGCTAATGTAAACTTGACTTTTGAGTTTGGAATTTCCAAAATGGCCGCCGTTACCATGGCTACCGCTCACCTGGCAATAGGGGAAGGGTGCCATCCGCTATTGCTTGCAATCGCAAATCTAGTTATTATTATTATTCTTCCACCTAGTTTTGTCCGGCAGTTTTCTCAGAGCCAAAGGAACCAATCTGAATGATGGTGCACTATAACAAGGAACCCTGACTTTCCAGTTGCAGTGCAACTTTGGAACTAAAAAATGGCTGCCATCACCATGGAAACCGAAAAATAATGGAAAATTCCAGTTTTTGGTTTTGATGAATTATTTGGAAATGCTTTAACTTAGAATCATTATATTTTGATACAATGTAGGTGCCGGGCATATACTGGTTTTGGATGATTTTGGCAATCATTGGAACTGCTATGTTGCCATGGATACTACACCAAAAATTTCAAAAATATGGAAATGCTCCAAATTTTATAAAACTTCACAGTAATGATGAGCAACATTGGTAGATGTGGAATTTGGTGTTGCAATTTCGAAAATGTCTGCTGTTACCATGGAAACAATGCAAAACAGGTCAAAATGGTCTAAAAACCTTCAAGTGGCATTTACTTTCTTAAAATGGTAGGTCAAATTGATTGAAACTTTGATGGTATGGTCCCTCCCATGTACCAATGTGGTATATGCCATTCAATTTTGGGAACGGTCTCTGTTGCCATAGGAACCATCCCAAATGTCAAAAATTTCAAAAATTTCAAAATGCTCCAAAATTGATGAAACTTAATAGGATTGTACACTGACAAGTCTGAATGAGACTTTTGAAGTTGGAATTTCCAAAATGGCCACCGTTGCCATGGAAACTGCGGAAATGTCAAATATTTTCAAAATGCTCCAAACTTTATGAAACTTAATATTATTGTTAACTTGCATGTATAGATGAGACTTTTGACTTTGGAATTTTCAAAATGGCTGCCGTTGCCATGGAAACAGCAAAAATGTGAAATTTTCTAAAATGCTCTCAATGTACTGAAAATTTACAGAATGATGTACTGCAATGCATATATGTGCATTCACTGTTAAACAATTTTGAAATGGCTGCCGCTTAGTGGCAATTGGGGGAAGGGTGACATCCGCTATTGCTTGCAATGGCAATTCTAGTTATGTCACCCGATCGACAATGTCGGGTGACATATTGCTATTCCTCTGTTTCTTTTTCCGTATTATTATTATTTTTCTTCCACCTAATTTTGTCCGACCGCTTTCTCGGAACCAAAGGAACCAATCTAAATGATAGTTCACTATAACAAGGAACCCTGACTTTCGAGTTGCAGTGCAACTTTGGAACTAAAAAATGGCTGCCGTTACCATGGAAACGGAACAATTGTGAAAAAATTCAGTTTTTGGTTTTAATGAATTATTTGGATATGTTTAAACTCAGAATCATTATATTTTGATACAATGTAGGTGCCCACTATATACTGGTTTTGGAGGATTTTGGCAATCATTGGAACTACTATGTTGCCATGGAAACCACACCAAAAATTTCAAAAATATCAGAATGCTCCAAATTTAATGAAACTTTACAGTAACGATGAGCAACATTGGTAGATGTGGAATTTGGCGTTAGAATTTCAAAAATGTCTGCCGTTACCATGGAAACAATGCAAAACAGGTCAAAATGGTTCAAAAACCTTAAAGTGGCATTTACTTTCTTAAAATGGTAGGTCAAATTGATCGAAACTTTGATGGTATGGTCTATCCTATGTACCAATGTGGTATATGCCATTAACTTTTGGGAATGGTCTCTGTTGCCATAGGAACAAATCAAAATGTCAAAAATTTCAAAAGTTTCAAAATGCTCCAAAATTGATGAAACTTAACAGGATTGTTGACTGTCAAATCTGCATGAGACTTTTGAAGTTGGAATTTCAAAAATGGCTACCGTTGCCATGGAAACTGGAAAAATGTCAAATATTTTCGAAATGCTCCAAACTTAGTGAAACTTAATTTTATTGTAAACTGGCATGTATAGATGAGACTTTTGACTTTGAAAATTTCAAAATGGCTGCCGTTGCCATGGAAACAGCAAAAATGTCATGTTTTTAAAAATGATCTACATGTACTGAAAATTTACAGAAAAATGTATAGCCATGCAAATATGTGCATTCACTATTAAAAGTTTTTGAAATGGCTGCCGCTTAGTGGCAATGGGGGGAAGGGTGACATCCGCTATTGCTTGCAATAGCAATTCTAGTTATTATTATTTTTCTTCCACCTAATTTTGTCCGCTCGCTTTCTCAGAGCCAAAGGAACCAATCTGAATGATGGTGCACTATAACAAGGAACCCTGACTTTCCTGTTGCTTTCCAGTATTGGAACTAAAAAAATGTCTGCCATCACCATGGAAACGGAAAAATTGTAAAAAATTCCACTTTTTGGTTTTGGTGAATTATTTGGACATGCTTAAACTCAGAATCATTATATTTTGATACAATGTAGGTGCCCACTATATACTTGTTTTTAATGATTTTTGGCAATCATTGGAACTACTATGTTGCCATGGAAACTACACCAAAAATTTCAAAAATATCAAAATGCTCCAAATTTTTTGAAACTTCATAGTAACGATGAGCAACATTGGTAGATGCATAATTTGGCGTTGGAATTTCCAAAATGTCTGCCGTTACCATGGAAACAGTGCATAAGTGTCAAAATGCTCTAAAAACCTCAGGGTTTGGTGAATAATTTTGGTATGCTTGAACTTGAAATCATCAAATTTTTACACAATATAGTTGTCCACTATATACAGGTTTTGAATGATTTTCACAATCATTGGAACTCTTCTGTTACCATGGATACAGGACCAAATATTTGAAAAATTTCAAAATGCTTCAAAATTAATGAAACTTAATATGATTGTCGACTGGCAAGTCTGGATGAGACTTTTGACTTTGGCATTTCCAAAATGGCCACCGTTGCCATGGAAACTTCAAAAAAGTCAAAATTCTCAAAATGCTTTGAACTTAATGAAACTTGATATTATTGTTCACTGGCAAGTAAAGATGAGACTTTTGACTTTGAAATTTTCAAAATGGCTGGCGTTGCCATGGAAACAGCAGAAATGTGAAATTTTTTAAAATGCTCTCAATGTACTGAAAATTTACAGAAAGATGTATTGCCGTGCATATATGTGCGTTCACTGTTCAACAATTTTGAAATGGCTGCCACTTAGTGGCAATTGGGGGAAGGGTGACATCCGCTATTGCTTGCAATGGCAATTCTAGTTATTATTATTCTTCCACCTTTTTTTGTCCGACAGGTTTTTTGGAGTAAAATTGAACCAATCTTAATGATAGTTAACTATAATGAGGAACACAAAATTTCGAGTTGCAGTAGGGTCTAAGACCATAAATAATGGCTGCTGTTTCCATGGAAACGGAACAATTGTTAAAAATTCCAGTTTTTGGTCTTGGTGAATAATTTGGAGATGCTTAAACTCAGAATCATCATATATTGATACAATGTAGGTGCCAGCCATATACTGGTTTTGGATGATTTTGGCAATCATTGGAACTACTATGTTGCCATGGAAACTGCACCAAAAATTTCAAAAATATCAAAATGCTCCAAATTTTTTCAAACTTCATGGTAACGATGAACAACATTGGTAGATGTGTAATTTGGCGTTGCAATTTCTAAATTGTCTGCTGTTACCATGGAAACAGTGCATAAGTGTCAAAATGCTCTAAAAACCTCAGGGTTTGGTGAATAATTTTGGTATGCTTGAACTTGAAATCATCAAATTTTTACACAATATAGTTGTCCACTATATACAGGTTTTGAATGATTTTCACAATCATTGGAACTCTTCTGTTACCATGGATACAGGACCAAATATTTGAAAAATTTCAAAATGCTTCAAAATTAATGAAACTTAATATGATTGTCGACTGGCAAGTCTGGATGAGACTTTTGACTTTGGCATTTCCAAAATGGCCACCGTTGCCATGGAAACTTCAAAAAAGTCAAAATTCTCAAAATGCTTTGAACTTAATGAAACTTGATATTATTGTTCACTGGCAAGTAAAGATGAGACTTTTGACTTTGAAATTTTCAAAATGGCTGGCGTTGCCATGGAAACAGCAGAAATGTGAAATTTTTTAAAATGCTCTCAATGTACTGAAAATTTACAGAAAGATGTATTGCCGTGCATATATGTGCGTTCACTGTTCAACAATTTTGAAATGGCTGCCACTTAGTGGCAATTGGGGGAAGGGTGACATCCGCTATTGCTTGCAATGGCAATTCTAGTTATGTCACCCGATCGACAAAGTCGGGTGACATATTGCTTTTCCTCTGTTTCTTTTTCCGTATTATTATGGCACCCTCAACGGAGTTGGGGTGACATATTGTTATTGTTCGTTTCTTTTTTTCATATTATTATTATTATTTTTATTCTTCCACACTTTTTTGTCCATTCTATTTCTCAGAATTGACTTGAACAATATTGATGGAACTATACCATAATGTTGACCACCACATTCTATAGTGCAGTGGGGTATGGCATCATCAAGATGGCTGCCGTTACCATGGAAACGAAACAAATGTGAAAAAATCCTGTTTTTTGTTTTGATGAACTGTTTTGATATGCTTAAACTCAGAAACATTATATTTTGATACAATGTAGGTGCCGGCCATATACAGGTGTTGGATGATTTTGGCACTCATTGGAACTACTATGTTGCCATGGAAACTACACCAAAAATTTCAAAAATATCAAAATGCTCCAAACTTCATGAAACTTCACAGTAACGATGAGCAACATTGGAAGATGTGGAATTTGGCGTTGGAATTTCCAAAATATCTGTTGTTACCATGGAAACAATGCAAAAAGGTCAAAACTTTGAATTTTCACAGAACATTCCAGAACATCAATGTTAAATTTATTCTAGAGACATTAAATGGTATATGATTATGGAGGGCAAAAATTGCAGCGGGGGTTTGACTTTGGAATATTCAAAATGGCCGCCGTTACCATGGGAACAGCAAAATTATGAAAAACTTTAAAATGCTTTAAATTTAATGAAACTTATAACAAATTTTGCCTAGCTAATGTAGACTTAACTTTTGAGTTTCGAATTTTCAAAATGGCCGCCGTTGCCATGGAAACAGCAAAAATTTTCTAAATGGCTGCCGCTGGCCAGGCAATGGGGAAAGGGTGCCATCCGCTATTGCTTGCAATGGCAAATCTAGTTATTATTATTTTTCTTCCACCTAATTTTGTCCGGCTGTTTTTTTGGAGCCAAAGGAACCAATCTGAATGATGATGCACTATAACAAGGAACCCTGACTTTCCAGTTGCAGTGCAACTTTGGAACTAAAAAATGGCTGCCATCACCATGGAAACGGAAAAATGGTGAAAAAATATAATTTTGGAGTTAGGTGAATTGTTTGAGAATGCTTAACCTTAAAATCTTTACATTTTAATACAATGTAGGTGCCCACAATATACTGCTTTGGGATGATTTTGGCAATCATTGGAACTGCTATGTTGCCATGGATACTACACCAAAAATTTCAAAAATATGAAAATGCTCCAATTTTTTTGAAACTTTAGCGTAACGATGAGCAACTTTGGTAGATGCGGAATTTGGCGTTGAAATTTCCAAAATGTCTGCCGTTTCCATGGAAACAATGCAAAAAGGTCAAAATGCTCCAAAAACTTCCGGGTTTGGTGAATAACTTTGATATGCATGAACTTAAAATCATCAAATTTTAATGCAATATAGTTGTCCACTATATCCAGGATTTGAATGATTTTGACAATCATTGGAACTACTATGTTACCATGGATACAGGATCAAATATTTCAAAAATTTCAAAATGCTCCAAAATTAATGAAACTTAATATGATTGTTGACTGTCAAGACTGCATCAGACTTTTGAAGTTGGAATTTCCAAAATGGCCACCGTTACCATGGAAACTGCAAAAATGTTAAATATTTTCGAAATGCTCCAAACTTAATCAAACTTAATATTATCGTTAGCTGGCATGTATAGATGAGATTTTTGACTTTGGAATTTTCAAAATGGCTGCCGTTGCCATGGAAACAGCAGAAATGTGAATTTTTATAAAATGCTCTGAATGTACTGAAAATTTACAGAAAGATGTATTGCCATGAATATATGTGCATTCACTGTTAAACCATTTTGAAATGGCTGCCGCTTAGTGGCAATAGGGGGAAGGGTGACATCCGCTATTGCTTGCAATGGCAATTCTAGTTATTATTATTCTTCCACCTTTTTTTGTCCGACAGGTTTTTTGGAGTAAAATTGAACCAATCTTAATGATAGTTAACTATAATGAGGAACACAAAATTTCGAGTTGCAGTAGGGTCTAAGACCATAAATAATGGCTGCTGTTTCCATGGAAACGGAACAATTGTTAAAAATTCCAGTTTTTGGTCTTGGTGAATAATTTGGAGATGCTTAAACTCAGAATCATCATATATTGATACAATGTAGGTGCCAGCCATATACTGGTTTTGGATGATTTTGGCAATCATTGGAACTACTATGTTGCCATGGAAACTACACCAAAAATTTCAAAAATATGAAAATGCTCCAATTTTTTTTAAACTTTAGCATAACGATGAGCAACTTTGGTAGATGTTGAGTTTGACTTTGGAATTTCCAAAATGTCTGCCGTTTCCATGGAAACAATGCAAAAAGGTCAAAATGCTCCAAAAACTACCGGGTTTGGTGAATAACTTTGGTATGCTTGAACTTAAAATCATCAAATTTTTACACAATATAGTTGACCACTATATACAGGTTTTGAATGATTCTGACAATCATTGGAACTACTCTGTTACCATGGATACAGGATCAAATATTTCAAAAATTTCAAAATGCTCCAAAATTGATGAAACTTAATATGATTGTTGACTGGCAAGTCTGGATGAGACTTTTTACTTTGCAATTTCCAAAATGGCCACCGTTGCCATGGAAACCGCAAAAAAGTCAAAATTTTCAAAATGCTTTGAACTTAATGAAAATTGATATTATTGTTAACTGGCATGTACAGATGAGACTTTTGACCTTGAAATTTTCAAAATGGCTGCCGTTGCCATGGAAACAGCAGAAATGTGAATTTTTTTAAAATGCTCTTAATGTACTGAAAATTTACAGAATAATGTATTGCCATGCATATATGTGCATTCACTGTTAAACCATTTTGAAATGGCTGCCACTTAGTGGCAATGGGGGAAGGGTGACATCTGCTATTGCTTGCAATGGCAATTCTAGTTATTTTTATTCTTCCACACATTTTGTCCACGCTATTTCTCGGAATTGGCCAGACCCATGTTGATGGAACTATACCATAATATGAACCGCCATGTGAAGTTGTGCAAGAGACTTTGGAATGGTAAAAAATGGCCGCCGTTACCATGGAAACTGCAAAAATGTAAAAAAAAATCAAAATTCTAAATCTTTCGTTATAAGAGGCAACCTCTTGAAAGTTTATGTAAATGTTGGCAGTGGTGCCCTGAGGTACCAACAGTTCTTGGAATTTACCTGCCATTGCCATGGAAACAGCAAAAATGTCCAAAATTTCAAAATAATCAAAATGCTGCAAACTGGATGAAACTTTACAGAAATGATACCTGACTTGGCCAGAGTTGGATTTTGAAGTTAGAATTTCCAAAATGGCCGCTGTTACCATGGAAACATAAAAAATGTCAAAAATTTAAAAATGCTCCAAACTTTATGAAACTTTACAAAAATGATAATTTGCATGTGTAGATTCACTCTTTGACTTAAGAAATTTCAAAATGGTTGCCGCTCGCCTGGCAATGGGGGAAGGGTGCCATCCGCTATTGCTTGCAATGGCAAATCTAGTTATTATTTTTATTCTTCCACACTTTTTGTCCAAGACAGTTCTCGGAATTAGATGGACCAATCTTGATGGAACTATGCTATAATGTTGTCCACCATGTGAAGTTGTGCACCTGACTTTGGAATGTGCAAGATGGCCGCGGTTACCATGGAAACTAAAAAAATGTAAAAGAAAATCAAAATTCTAACTCTTTCGTTATAAGAGCCAACCTTATGAAACTTTGTGCAAATGTTGGTGGTGGGGCCCCGAGGTACCAACAATACTTAGAAATTCCGAAATGGCTGCCATTGCCATGGAAACCGGAGAAATGTTTAACATAGAACATTCCAGAACATCAATGTTAAAGTTATTCTAGAGACATTTTATGTTAAATGATGGTATATAATTATGGTGAGAACAAATTGCAGCAGCAGATTGACTTTGGAATTTTCAAAATGGCCACCGTTACCATGGAAACAGCAAAAATACGAAAAACTTCTAAATGCTTCAAATTTATTGAAACTTATAACAAATGTTGCTTAGCTAATGTAGACTTGACTTTTGAGTTTGTCTTTGACATCGGAACTTTCAAAATGGCTGCCGCTTACCTGGCAATAGGGGAAGGGTGCCATCCGCTATTGCTTGCAATCGCAAATCTAGTTCTTATTATTCTTATTCCGCACTTTTTGTCCAGCTTAGTTCTTGGAACTGAATGGACCAATGTTGATGGAACTATAACATAATGTTAATCACCATGTGTAGTTTTGCATCTGACTTTGGAATTAAAAAAATGGCTGCCATTGCCATGGAAACAGCAAAAATGTGAAAAATAGAAATGTGTTCCAATTTATATGAAACTTCTATGATATTAAGAGACTCATGCACACTTGAACATGGTACATTTTTTTTTCAATTGGGGGGTCTCTAGACATAATTTGAGGCGGGTGAATTTTTCATGGAACATTCCACATTGTTCCAGAACATAACTGTTAATTTATTCTTGAGACATTAAATGGTATATGATGGTATATAATTATGGAGAGAACAATTTGCAGCAGAAGTTAGACTTTGGAATTTTCAAAATGGCCGCCGTTACTATGGAAACAGCAAAAATATGAAAAACTCAAAAATGCTTCAAATTTAATGAAACTTAAAACAAATGTTGCCTAGCTAATGTAGACTTGAGTTTTGAGTTTGGAATTTTCAAAATGGCTGCCGTTGCCATGGAAACGGCACAATTGTTGAAAACAGAAAAGCGTACATAAAGCTATGAAAACTGACAGTAAGATCTTTTGTTATGGATATATCTGCATTTACTGATGGAACATTTCGAAATGGCTGCCGTTTAGTGGCAATTGGGGAACCAGGGTGACATCCGCTATTGCTTGCAATGGCAATTATAGTTTATTTTTATTTTTCTTCCACACTTTTTTGTCCACTCTGGATCTCAGAATTGAATGGACCCAAGTTGATGGAACTATATCATTATGTGAAGCACCATGTGAAGATTTGCTTTTTAGTGTTGGCGCTTTCAAGATGGCCGCCGTTACCATGGAAACAGCAAAAATCCGAAAATTCTCAATGTCTTCCAAACTGGATGAAACTTCACAGAAATGGTAACTAGCATGTGCAAAATTGCATTTTGAAGTTGGAATTTTCAAAATGGCTGCCGTTACCATGGAAACAGCAAAAATATCAAAAAGTATAACTTTTTCGTTATAAGACCAAACTGGATGAAACTTAATGAAAATGTTACCCAGTATGCCAAGATGTCAAGACAATATTTGGTTAGTCAAAAATGGCCGCCGTTGTCATGGAAACTGGAAGCAAATTTTACATTGACCATATGGGAAAATGCATAAAATCAACATTTTCTCAAAGAGTATTTCACCAAAGTCAATTAAACTGTACTGATATATAACATGACATGTGACAATGAGATGTCTGCTTTTAGAATTTTGGAATTATCTACTGTAACCATGGTTGCAGCATAAATGTCAAAAAAAATAAAAATGCTGCAAACTAGATGAAACTTTACAGAAATAATATCTGGCATGGGCAAAAATGTTTTTTGAAGTTGGAATTATCAAAATGGCCGCCGTAACCATGGAAACAACAAAAATGTCCCAAATTTCAAAATGCTTCAAACTTAATAAAACTTTACAAAAATAATAATTTGCATCTGTAGATTCAACCTTTGACTTTGGAATTTTCTAAATGGCTGCCGCTCGCCTGGCAATTTGGGAAGGGTGCCATCCGCTATTGCTTGCAATGGCAAATCTAGTTTTATTTGACCTACTAAGTGAACCGTACATTCAACAGTTCAATGTTTACATGAGTATAAATAGATGTTTGTGTAAATGTTATTTTTATTGACAGTGAACGTTTATTTTGTTTTTTTTTATTTGTGAAAGTCTGGTGATATCGATTATTGTAAATTAGCAATGAATATAACCAAAAAGTGATAACTTGGGTCATGTTTACATATTTTGACTGTGAAACTGACGCTATCAATAACTGGATTATACCGGTTTATACCTATTCAAAAATAATCATATTATGTCTTGTCAATGAAATACTAATTTCAGACCGATTCTCGCAATGTATCTTTTTTAATTAAGACTAAATAAACAAAGAAAATAAACACAATAGACACACACACACACACTCACAAAAATCGTGTTATGTAATTTTAAATAATTATAAAGAAGTATTAAAGAAATCGGTAGACCTGAACAAAATAATGTTTTCTACGGAGAGCTCTCCCTGTTACGATAATAACTGTTCGCTAAAATTAATCCATGTGAAATAAATGATAATTATTAACGCAAATCAATAGACCACTTTCGAGTTCATCCGTCACCGGAAAAAACTCGTCAATTATACGCGCCTTTATGACGTCATTTACCAGATAGAGGGGGTCGCCTGTATCCCTGCACTATGTACGTTCATCAAGCGTCTTGGTGATCGTCATTGTGCAGGATAAACTAGAAATAATGGTTGTTCTGTAGGTACTTAATGACAATTCCCTAATGACATCAATGCTGATTGTCAATTTTGAGAATTCAATTTGTCGTATAATTCGTACAATATAGAATTATAGTTTTCCAACCACTCGCTCAACATTGGAATGGAAATGACGACGCCCCTAAACGCACAAATGACGTTCACTAAAACCAGAGTTTTTGACGGAAATGCATCGAACTCGAAAGTTGTCTATTCCATGAACAAATATTTGACGTTATCCGATAATTTGGGCACATCCATAAATTTTAATCATGTTAAATATGCTTTTCTGGTCGCAGTTATAAAAACACGACTTATCAACATGGCGGACATATTTAACTGAATAGGGGAAATTTAGGGGGAAATGGATCAGTCCAATTTTAGGGGGGTTAAGGACTGAATGAATGATGATTTTTATTATGATCAGTGTTAAAAACGTTTTTTTTCGTGATTGTTTTCTACATTAGTATAATAAAATGTCATAATTAATATTGTTTGTTATATAATTCCGTATTTAACATGTTTAATGGATTTTTTTAATTTGTGAACAACAGAGTTGTTTTCCCTATTGGTGAACCGGTCCACGAACCACTATAAATACGACAAAACTCAGATGAGTTTATGTCTCTTGAGTTAAAGTTCCAAGGAACCACCACGTCATTTCGAACTGAAAATAGTTGTGAGTATTTAAATACCGTAAAATATTCTGATATATGGAGATCAACTAATTTTCATTAACTAGAAAGAGTAACTCCGTTCCAATGGCAGAGAGTGTGGTCCTTTATGCTCGCAATTGCCTTGGAATAGATATCAACACGTCACCTCTGTTGATATAAGGGTGCTTCTTAAAGGTTATTAAATTCTTAACTTAATTAATGAAGAAAACGTATTTTAAAAAGTAATAATTACATTTCAAGCTAAATATACATGAACATCTAGAGTAGATTTCCACGTGCATGTATGTGAATGAGGCTCTAGTTGAGGTCATTTAGCCAATAGCGGATGTTTGGTGCTTGACATGACCTGTCCACTGTTATGAGTCTGACTATTCATCCGATCCTACACATGCATGGTCTCGTTTATCGAGGGGAGACTCCGCCCTTTTAGGAGTCAGCGTGAAATCTTCTGAACGTTTCTCGTAAAGGGCATCAGAAATGTTTAGATTTTCATGTATATTTATCATATACTATAAATTAAAAAAAAAGTTTGGTACAAACAAAAACAAAATAAATAAATAATATACACTGTGAATTTAATATTTTTTATTTGTAATACAATTATAAAAGAAAACAAAAAAAAAAGTCTTTAACATCACTGGCTTTCACCCATGAATTAAACTTGGCTGGCTAATTTAACCATTTGATATAATATTGTTTATAGGGTCCTCTTCCTTTTGTTTGTAACACTTTCTCAATTTTCCACAAGGAATTGTCTTTGACGTTTATTTGTTGAAGTTCAGATTGGTAGTAGGATCCAGAAATTTGATCTCCATGGTAATCTTTGATGCGATATAACGGTGTCATGCTTCTCCAGAATCGTCCGGATATCGTGAATACCTCACCCGTCCATTTTTCGTCATATTCCCGAGAAAAAATATTTCTCAGATATGTAAGTCTAACTCGATCTCCAAGTTTAAACCTGAAGTGGTACTGTTTCTTTATCTTTCCAGAATGAGGTCTTGACAAATATGTCGATAAGCGAACAGCTTCTTCATTTTCCTTCTTCACTTCTATAGGTGCCATGTCGATAGTGCTATGAATAGTATGGTTGTATCCATTGGCAAAGCTTTGAAGCTTGTCTATGTATCTGTAAGACTGATTGTACGAAAAGTAGCGATATATTTTCGTTTTTATTGTTTTTATAACACGCTCGGACACTGATGCTTTGACCTCATTAAACGCATAAAAATGATTAATCTCTTCCTTTTTAAAAACTGTCTGAACTCTTTTTGCCTTGAACTCCTGTTCCATATCCGTTCTTATTCTGTTTGGAACTCTTCCTGTTTTAAATATGTCTTGAAATGCAGCTGCCACGGACTCTCCTTTTTTGTCTTTTAGTTTACGTAGCCATAAATACTTTGAAAACACATCAATGACTACCAATACGTATTTATATTCTTTATTGTATTTTGAAAATTTCCCCATATCCATAAGGTTAGCAGACCATTGGTCATCTATGCCTGCAACAACGATTTCCGTTCTATTCTGTGGTCTCCTTAATGGTCGTTGTAAACTGTATGGTTCCTGGCTTTGTAACCATTTTCGTATCTTATATTTACTAATTTTGAATTTCCGATCTTTTTGTATATAATTATAAAGTTTGTCTGGTCCCGAATAACTAGCAGGATTTGACGGAATATTGAAGATCTCCTTTAGATAATTCTCCAATGCAGACATGTTGTCAATACAAGTATTAAAATGGATATAATGAAATCCGTGTAATACAGTATGTTATAAAGGACTAGTCTTTCTCTTGTACATCTTCGTCAATGTTCTCTTCATCGTCCTCATCGTCTTTACTCTCAGTGTCACTATTTATTTCAAAGTAATCATCAACAAATAACTCATTAAATTGATTTCGATTTTTCATGAGAATACGCCGAATTTGAGTGTCGTTATCTGTATCGTTTTCAACAACATCTTGAATTTGTTGTACAATGTCAGAGTGCACATGGCTTTCATCTAGGGGAACGATCAGTTTCAACAATTCAGTATAGCGTTTAAAAAACTGACGTTGAACAATAGGGCTTATTTTTTGATTGCTTTGTTAAATTGTGTCTTCCTCATTCATACCCTCTTTCACGCACTTGTCGTATTTGTTATCCCAAGTATCTTTCGCTGTATCAATGGCTGCATGTAATAGGGTTTTGTATCCTTCATTGTCGTCTATATTAACATCTTCACTACTACCGTCTGAACCACTATCATATTTAATCCATTCTGAGGCTGACTTTTTTGAAGGATTTTCGTTATCTAGGTCTTCGTTGTTTCTTTTCCTTTTGAAAGATTCGTTCTCTTGACACCAATGTTTGATATGTCTTTGTAAATCGTGCATACTGTCAAGCATTACCCCACAATCATCACAGGAGGGCATATTTTCATACGTCTGTTCACTAGAATTGTCTTCGTAAGAATAAGGAGCGGCTGAATGCTGGTCTGAATTTATATCATTTGAAGTAGGAATGACTTCATTGGTCTTTGCTGATTGTTGCTGTAAAACGTTTCCAAGCAGTCGGTTCGATTCTCGTGTCGTTGGTTTTAAATCCAGAAGAAGATATCCAAAGGGTTGACTAGTTGATTCTTCAAATTTTTCTACAAAGTATGGTCCTTTACCCGGATACATTTGTCTCCCTAGAGTCATTATCTGTTGTTTATCGACAGGGTTGTTAAATAATACCAAGTAGTGACAATTTCTTCTCTGTGTAGGATCTTTACTGAAGTAAAGATTCTGATTTAATACTACAACTGATAGATTCCTATGATGGCTACCTTCCGTAAACAAGTCAGTGATTCTATGATCTTTTGCTGATGTTGACATTAAATCGTCCAAAACTATCATATTTCTTACACTTGGATCAATATAGCTATCCTTCTCTAAATCAACTGGTATTCCTTGTATAAATTCAACATAAGGTCTAACCGTCTTTTGAATTTCATCGTAGAGTGGTTGCCAGCGTCTGTATAGCCATATTATTCTCTGAATAGTGGTCTGAATGAATTTTGAATTTTGAAGAAGGTGTTTCACAAAAAACGTTTTGCCACATGATGTTGGTCCGCTTACTGTCATCGTGAATGAATGTTTAAAAACAAAGTGATCTGTTTCCTGCTTCCGGGGCGGAGCTGTTTCCTTATCACGCGGCGGCGTATTCTCACCACGCGGCGGCGATGATGTTCCTTCCCTCTGCGGCGGCGGCGGCGGTGATGTTCCTTCCCTCTGCGGCGGCGGCGGCGGCGGAGGAGGTGATGTTCCTTTCCTCTGTTGCGGCGGCGGCGGGTCCGCATGACTGGTCTGCGGATATGGTTTAGTGATTCCATGTTTGTTTCTATGATTTCGCATCATAACGTCTTTTCTAGAAAATTGAAGTTTACATTCGGGACACGTTTTATCATCCATCTGTTCTCGTACGAAGGCAGCTGTAAACTGATAAATCTTTCCAGTGTTTCAATTTATATATTTATATTTAACAATACGGAATTATGGGTAAACATACTAGTATTTAAGATTATTTGTTTTTCAGGATCCATTCATTTACATTTAAACAACAAGGAAAGAAGGATGCCTAATTAATATGAATGTCAACAATGTGGTGCATCATTTTCTAAAGTTGGGATGTTAATCAATCATCGTCGACAATTTGGACATAAGGATACTTTTCCATGTACAATTTGTCAGAAAACGTTTGACCGACGGGATAATCTGGACCGTCACATGCTGAGACATAGGGATGGGTCTTTATTCCAATGTAACACATGCGGTCTATTGTTTTCAAGAATTGATTGTTTACAACGTCACACAGAAGCAAAACATACCCAGACTGGAGAAGGATCAAAAAGAAAACCCATGAATGATGGAAACCCAGTCTTAAAGCGACATATAACAAGTAAGGATAATCCGGAACAGTTTTATGACCTACGTGTATTGTCAACTCAGCCTATACCTAAATTCAATACCACAACGACTCGTTACAAAGTATCATTCAAGGAATTAGAAGTGCAAGATTTACCACAGATTTTGAAAACTTTACGACTTTTGTTTGGATCTATTATCAGTAACATAACAGAATTTATGCAATCAACAGATCTTATCCGATTGTCAGTTCAATGTTCTGAGTTGGACTTTCTTATAACAATACCGTTTATGAAAGTATCTCAACTTTCCGTTGAAACATTACTACGCGAAATAGAGAGGGTATTACAGTTGTATGAACAATTTGTATGGATGATTCACTTGAAATAGAGATGACGCACGTCGAACTCTCTGTTGGTGGAACAAGAAATCAAGGAAAATACGTTGATCTTGAGCGATTTATGAAAACTAAGCAATGTATTCTTACCATAAGAAATAGAGATGATCTATGTTGAGCCAGGGCATTAGTTACCGCAAAAGCAAACCTGGACAAACATGAAAAATGGAACAGTATTCGTCAAGGTAGAAAAATTCAAGAACATCTAGCAACTGATTTACATACTCGTGCACATGTTCCTCTGCATAAATGTGGAATTGAAGAAATCAAAAAGTTTCAAGCAGTGATGTCGGAATATCAAATACATGTTGTTTCAAAGGAACACTTCAATGGAATCATATTCCAAGGTCCAGAGGCATAAAAAAAGATTTATTTGTATTTTCACGACGAATACTTTGATGTGATTACTAGTATGCCTGCTTTTTTATCCCGTAATTATTATTGCCACAAATGCAAAAAGGGATATCAGCATAAAGAGGAACACCGTTGCAATAACATCTGCACATCATGACATAAAATCCATGAGAAAAAAGATGACGACTGGATATACTGTAACGACTGTAATCGTCATTTCAATGGTGAAGAATGTTATAGACTACATGCACAGACTACCAGGAAAGGAAACTCTACGTGCAAATCATACATTAGATGCAAGATTTGCAGTCTAAGTATTAATAAGAAAATGCACAAAAAAGAACATATATGTGGTGAGATATATTGCAAGACTTGTAAAGATTTCTACGAAGTTGGACATCTCTGTTTCATGTTGCCGGTGGAAGGTGACAAATTTACAGAAAACACTTTAAATGACGATATGGACACTGTAGATGAGGATGACATCAAAAACCAAGTTCCAAAGATCTTTTAGAGTACATACAATCTAACTCTCTTTCATCTTGCATTTGACTTTTCTACTCTTTACACAAGTATTCCACATTCCAAACTAAAAGACAAATTGAAAGAGTTGGTATTACTTTGCTTCATAAAAAAGAATGGCCAACGTAGAAACAAGTATCTTGTCTTAGGGAGGGATAAATCATACTTTGTAAAGAATCACTCTGATTCAAACAAAAAATTCTCTGAAACCGATATTATCAAGATGCTTGATTTCTTGATTGACAACATATTTGTAACGTTCGGAGGACGTGTTTTTCAACAGACTGTCGGCATCCCAATGGGAACAAACTGTGCCCCTCTACTTGCCGACTTGTTTCTTTATTATTATGAGGCTGACTTCATGCAGGAACTTCTTAGGAAGAAAGATAAGAAGTTAGCAATATCCTTTAACTCTACTTTCCGCTATATAGATGACGTTCTTTCACTAAACAATTCAAAATTTGGTGACTATGTGGAACGCATCTATCCCATCGAATTGGAGATAAAGGATACTACAGATACAGTTAAGTCGGCTTCATATCTTGACTTACATCTAGAAATTGATAATGAGGGTCGGTTGAAAACAAAACTTTACGACAAAAGAGATGATTTCAGCTTTCCAATTGTGAACTTTCCATTTCTAAGTAGCAACATTCCAGCAGCACCTGCATACGGAGTATATATCTCCCAATTGATACGATATTCCCGTGCTTGCATTTCCTATCATGATTTTCTTGATAGAGGGTTACTGCTCACAAGGAAGCTATTAAACCAAGAGTTCCAAATGGTGAAGTTGAAATCATCCCTTCGTAAATTTTACGGACGCCATCACGAGTTGGTTGACCGTTATGGAATAACCGTTTCACAAATGATATCGGATATGTTCCTCACGTCGTAACTACAATCCCCTTCCCTTTCATGAATGTGACCTACCGAATTAGACTATTTACCGGATTTGTAATCACATAAGCAACACGACGGGTGCCACATGTGGAGCAGGATCTGCTTACCCTTCCGGAGCACCTGAGATCACCCCTACTTTTTGGTGGGGTACGTGTTGTTTATTCTTTGGTTTTCTATGTTGTGTCATGTACTATTGTTTTTCTGTTTGTCTTTTTCATTTTTAGCCATGGCGTTGTCAGTTTGTTTTAGATTTATGAGTTTGACTGTCCCTTTGGTATCTTTCGTCCCTCTTTTATATTTTCTTTGATTTCGAATGCACTCAAGACGATTTAGTTGAATGTGAAGACGGGTTTAACCCTGAACGAGGCACGTCGAAATGCAAGAATTGTAAAAAAAACTAAATGTGGAATTTATGAACACAAACCAAACTTATGCGTTGTACAACAAGTATGCTTAGAGTGTTTAAAAGAGGATCTGACACCACTTAGTGTATGTGAGAATTGTGGAAAGAATGAACTTATTTTTAGTGGAATGAATACGACATACAAATACGACATATGATTTTTGTCAATGGCTTTTTTCTGGAGAAAATAATGGAGCCACAGTGATCTGTCACAATTTCAAAGGATAGGATTCTTTTCCCGTTCTACAATACCTGTACCAAAACGGTGTTCTCCCAAAGATTGTTCCGAGTGGAGCAAAAAACATGTCTATTGAAGTCCCGTCATGCAACATACGTATGATTGACTCACTTAATTTTTTACCTATGGCGCGCGCTTTCAAAACTGCCTAAAATGTTTGGTATCAAAGAATTGCAGAAAGGATACTTTCCACAGCTGTATAACAGAAAAGAAAACCAGACAAGCGTTCTTAATCAACTGCCAGATGTCAAGTTCTATAACCCAGACGCAATGAAATCAGAGGACAGAGAAAACTTTCTTGAATGGTATCAAACTAACGTGAAAGTCATGTTTGATTTCCAAAAGGAACTTTTGAAATACTGCCGATCTGATGTAGATATATTAAGACGATGTTGTTTAAGGTTTCGAGAATTGTTTATGTCTATGACTAAATCAGCTACTGGAGATGGAGGTATTGATCCGTTTGAAACTTGTATTACTATAGCTTCTGCATGTAATTTGGTGTTTCGCACTAAACTCTTACGTGCTGATACTATAGGCATCATACCAGCACAAGGATATCGCCCTGAAGAGAAACACTCTGTAAAAGCCATACAATGGATTAAATATATATCACAAACAAAGGGGGTGAATATTCAACACGCTCGAAACGGTAGTGAGAAGATAATTGACCAATACAGAGTAGATGGGTTTTATGAGAACAGCGAGGGTGAAAAGATAGTATTGGAATATCATGGGTGTTTTTGGCATGGATGTCCCACCTGTTACACACAGCATACCATCAACACTGTCAATAAGTTACCAATGGAGGATTTGTATCACCAAACAATGGAAAAGAAAACCTACATTGAAAAACAGGGTTACATATATACATGCATTTGGGAATGTGAGTTTGACAAACATATCAGGGAAGACGAAAGCATTAAAAAGTTCATCGACTCCTTGGATATTGTTACTCCATTAGAGCCAAGAGATGTCTTTGCATGAGGGAGGACAGAAGCCTTTAATTTATATCACGAATCGTCCTTTGATGAGTCTATCAAATACTACGATGTAACCTCGCTTTACCCTTACATAAACAAAACAGGCAAAGCTGTAATAGGGCATCCTAGAATAGTAACAGAAAACTTGATGATCTAACGATGTATGAAGGACTAATCAAATGCAAAGTTTATCCACCTAGAGGCCTACATATCCCAGTGTTACCCGCTAAAATTAACAACAAACTGATGTTCTCCTTGTGCAGAACATGTACTGAGATAAAACAGCAAACAACCTGCCATCACGGCAATGAAGAAAGGTCTTTTACCGGAACATGGGTGACAGATGAGCTAAAGATGGCAGTAAATAATGGATACATACTAAGTACAATATATGAAGTCTGGCATTTCGATGAAGTTGCTCAATATGACCCCATTTCAAAAACAGGAGGCATTTTCACAGAGTACAAAAACAAGAGGCAAGTGGATGGCCTAGTTGGTGTATAACCATGGAACATAGGCAACATTACATTCAGGATTACTATGAAAAAGAAGGCATTCTACTCGATTACAATTAGATAAAAAAAAAAATCCTGGGTTACGCGCACTGGCAAAACTAATGCTAAATAGTTTTTGGGGTAAGTTTAGACAGCGGACAAATTTACCACAGGTCGATTATGTATCGGATCCTTCTATATTTTTCGATATGCTGACCAGTGATCAACAAGACGTTACAGGTGTGAACTTTGTTACGGATGAAATGGTGGAAATGCGTTGGAGGAATAAAGCGGAATTTGTTGAGTCATCAGGAAGAACTAACGTCGTGTTAGCGGCTTATACAACTTCTCAAGCTAGACTCAAATTATACAGTTATTTGGAACAATTAGGACAGTGGGTGCTTTACGCTGATACCGATTCTATTGTTTTCACTGTAAAGGAAGGGGAATGGGAGCCGTCTTTAGGGGACTACCTCGGAGATCTTACGGATGAGGTTCCCGAGAATAAGATTACACATTTTGTAACAGGTGGTCCAAAAAACTACGCATACAAATTGCATAAGCCTGATGATAGAGGAAATCAAACAATTTGTAAAGTTCGGGGTGTAACGCTAAACTATAAAAATGCTTTAAGTATCAACTTTGAAACAGTGCGTGAAATGGTTACTAATGGCAGTCAAGATGACAAAATAACTGTATGGGACGAGAACAAGATTACAAGAGACAAACAGAACACTAGAATCATAACAAGTAGAGAGAGTAAAGATTATAAAATTGTATTTGACAAAAGAGTTATTACTTAAAAGTTCAGTACAAAACCTTATGGATACTAGATTAAGTTGCTTCTTAATCTTTTATAGATGAATGTAATTGCTTTTCAATAAAAATATGATTTAAACAAACTGTTTGCTATTTTGTTTATTTATTTACTGCGTATATATAACATTTACCGAAAAAAAATTATTCAAATAACAATGAAAGCACAAAATAAAACACATTTATCTTCAAATCTTGAAGATTATACATACAACATATATATATCTTTATTCTCATAAACCAAAGTACAATGGTACAGAGACATCATACAAGAAGCCAGGATCTCATTTTTACTATTTAGATTAGACTTAATTAACAGATGCAATCATCTTTATTCATCTATAAATGACCAGCAAAAAGTGAAATCACAAAAAAAAACTGAATTTCAAGAAATTCAAAAAAGAAAAGTCTGTAACAATTGGGAAAATTAAAAAAAAAAAATCAAACACACAAACGAATGGATTACGTTAAGTGTTTGAATGTGTCTATCTATTTAATCAATTTGATTCAAATAACTTAATTAAATTATTTTATCTAATTGTAATGACATTGTCATATATGTGTATGTTTGGTCGATTAAACCATCAATAAAAATTCTGATACGCCATTTAACTGACCAAACAACCATGGTCTAAAACTATAATCAATCAATATGAACATTTGACCAATGTCGACGCTACATAGTAATTAGCAATTTAATTAATAGACTTAATAATATCATTAATTGCCATAATTAATTATTAATTAAAAAAAAACATTTCCTTAATCATACTACTAATTAAAAAAAATGACCACTTGACCCTTGTCGAAAATTCCCTCCGCAAACAAAATGGTGGCTTTAACATTGGGTCTATGGGGAAAAAGTGGTCTAGTCTCATAGGGATGACTACTACAAGGTGTAGTATGATTGCCAATGAGACAACTCTTCACATGAGACCAAATGACACATAAATTAACAGCTATAGGTTACCATACCGCCTTCAACAATGAGCAAAGTTCTAACCGCAAAGTCAGCGATACGAGGCCACAAAATGACAAATGTAAAACAACTAAAACGAGAAAACTAACTGCCAAATTAATGTTTAAAAAAATAAGGAAAACACAACAACAAACGATAAGCACTGAATTACAGAATCCTGACTTGGGACAGACACATCCACACTAGGACAATGGTGTAACAGTACGACAAAATTGATCAATATTATAAACTGGACAATTATTCTTTATTTGTTAGTTGTAGTTGTTTTTAAGATAGTGTTCAGCAGCTGTGGATACTATCAGATCGGTACATGGAGTATATTTGGAAATACTATATTCCTGTTTTATGCTTCGTTTCTGTCTCACGATTCACTGTTTTATTTGTGACATGATCATTTGATACACCTTTTTCTATGATATCTATTGGCTTTAACTTGGATATTTATAAAAACCATGTAGCATAGAGATACATGCGTAAAATAAGTTCTCGGCATAAATTGGCTAAAATATCAGATAAGAAGTAAACCTAAAGTTATAATACTTACGACGAAGAAGCCTCAAGCTATAATGTATAATACATGTACTTACGATGGAGATTTAGCCTGAAGCTATAGTGCTGATGATGATGATACTGATGTATTTCTTATATCCAGCGACAAATATTACATATATATTAAGGATGATGAAATAGTAATGATAAATGCATATACCTTTCTATACATGCCCAACACTTAGAGTCGTAACTTCATATGCTAGGTAACAAGAGAGCGTAACCACTACAATGACACACTTCTTCTCTCTACGAGTAAACCAATACCTGCTCCTACTCGTTAATGCATCATGCTTTGAGGAGAAGCCGAAAAATACAGTCTTAAAGTCATAGATCAGCGGGTCCAACAAAAAGATTGAACCCGTATTAGAGGCTATCCTGCTACCAGTCAATCCCATATACAAGTATATAATTATGAATATAAAATGTTTTTTTCAGTCGTGTACCACCATCACTGGTAATCTTGTCGCATAGTTGTCACTTTTATATACATACCTCCAAAGCGAGACAAAAACTGAACCTAAAAGTTTTCGCTAACTCAAACAATATATGTGATAGGTTTAGAATCTACTTCTAATTGGATAAGTAACAGTAAAAGAAAATTACCGTAAAGACTTAAGTGACATTATAGTTGTCTCAAACATGTAACAACTACGTAAATTGGCATTCTTGTCCACTTTTAATCAGAGATACTAAGGGACAGGATATTTTAAGCCAATAACTATGTTCTATAAATTGATAGTTTACTATCCATGTAGTGGTCAATGTTTATATGCAAATTATTAGTCATCCTTAGGCCCCTTTTCGTAAACGGTTGGAACCATCATCCCCAACATTATCCCAACCTTCCTTTTGTGGTATTGAACCTTCTTTAAAATTTATATAGATCTATTCACTTAAATTAAAGTTGTCCGGAAACCAAATTGGTCTTGTATTTGTCTGTTTTTCTCATTTTGACTGACGCCACATTAGTCCTTTATTTCTGCACAAAATTAATTTATATAAAACTCAGATGAGTGACACAAGGGGTAGAAAGTGTTGTGACTAAAGAGGGCGGGTGGTTTAATCCAACTTCAATATATTTATTTATGTAGTTAATTGTGGTGATACCTCACTCCCCTCAGGCCTGATTCGTGAAAGGAGGACACTGAAGATCTAGTGAAAGAAGGTAGATCAAGACACACAAAACAAAACAGCGACGTAAATCAGCACACAAACGACGAAATGTCGAGACAAATAAAATACACAGACCCGTAAAACGAAAGAGGGACGAAGGTAAGGACTGAGCAGTTACAATAAGTACAAAATGTATGTGTATCAACTCCAATGTGCGGAGACAAATATCCCATATGAGAAGAATAATCGGAATAACAGACAACCACAAATATTACAGAGAATATTACAGTTGATCTTTGTAGAGAAAATTTACCAATACACACAAGACGGATTCATTATCGAAATAATGGGCTGTCGGGGTAATGGGTTGTCGGAATAGTGGGCTGTCGGAGTAATTGGCTGTCGGAATATTGGGCTGTCGGAGTAAAGTAGCAATACACAGAAGTTTTATGGGCTGTTTTCTGTTTGACAATCCGTATTTTCATAGCTAGACCGGCCATCGGTCCAGAAATTAATGTACTGTTTACAAACGGTAAGCGGAAGAAGGGATCCCGTAGACCGCCCTACGTCACGATTCATGAATTATGCATATTCTATTTATAGGCTATTTTTAAACGATTCGGAAAGTACTAATGCTAAAAATAGAATTTTCTTAACATGTAAAACTATCTTAAAAAAACGATGCAAAATCATTAACTTTCATGGAGAGTGGTAGAGGGTTATTTTCGTGGTACGTGATTGGGTTTTTTATTTCACGTTCAACGTGTTTTTACTTTTTTATTTTACGTTCAGTCGTGCAAAACAGCGAGGTGTTCAACATGTTCTGCTTATGTAAATTTTATACGTGCTTCGATCGTGATTCAAATGCTTATTTTGCGTGCTTAGTATTTTTCAAAAAAAAAAAAAACACTAGACAGGGATCGTGACGTCAACATGGACAAGAACGAAATTGATATAATTTTGTTTCCGTGATGAAATGATAAGGCGGTAAGACCAATGATGTTGTTCCTTTATTTGCATTTTTGTTCAGAATATCTTTATATATCTTTATATACTTTTTTAAAATCTGTAAATTATTTATATCATAAATGTGTACACACTAAATAGGGAATATTAAGTAAAACAGAGAGTTCATATATACAAGAGGACAGTGACTCAGTCACAAAAGGTTCACCTTAAAGTCTTTATTTTTCGTGCAACGTTCATGACAGAAATTATTTCACGTTCAACGTGAAATGGTGTCTTAAATAGGAAAATGTTCCGCATTACAGTAGCATATATCATTGTGCCCTCATTAAGCAAATACATATTCCTTTTTAAGATATATATGATATTTAACATATATATGACACACAGTAGTGGTGCCTTCATTATGTTGTAAAGACTTGCAAATGTCCCATGCACGTGATCCCATGGCTTTGAATATACTATGGAGTTAATAATATTTGTATTATCTGCTTAATAGAGTACTTTGATGTAGGCAAATTGAAAAAAACATGTAGCTAACACGTTCTTAGAAACGAGACATTACCTTGACGGGGTGTGAGGGGGTGGTGATAGTGGGGGTGGGGTTGGGGTGCTGGTCTTCGTTTCCCCTGTTATTTGTTTATAATGAAGCTACATGTTCTATTAGGGCGTTCTACGGTATCTTCTGGGCGGTCTAAATGATCCCCTGTTGTCTGAACCTTATATTTCTAGTTATAGAACGTTCTTTAGGATCTCCTATATTGTTTATCATGTATATAGCAAAGGACGTTCTACAGGATCCCCTGTTGTCTGAACATTATATATAAACTATAGAACGTTCTATAGGATACTCTATTGTTTGTTTTTGAAGTATCTAATAGAGGAATTTTTACGGGATCCCTTGTTCGGTCTGTGTGATCCCCTGCTTTCTCAACATTATGTATCTACTACAAGACGTTCTAAAGTATCCCCCGTTGTTTGTTTTTCAAGTATATACTATAGGGCGTTCTACACGATCCCCTGGTCGGTCTACGGGATCCCCTGTTTTCTCAACATAATATATCTACTATAAGACGTTATATAGGATCCCCTATTGTTTGTTAATCAAGTATATACTAAAGGGCGTTCTACAGGATCCCCTGGGCGGTCTTCAGGATCCCTTGTTGTCTGAACATTATATATCTACTAAAGGTCGTTCTATAAGACCCCCTGTTGATTGTTTTTCATGTATATACTATAGGGCGTTCTACAGGATCCCCTGGGCGGTCTACAGGATCCCCTGTTGTCTTTACATTATATATCTACCATAAGACGTTCTATAGGATCCCTATATTGTTTGTTTATTATATATATACTAAAGGGCGTTCTACTGGATCCTCTTGGCGGTCTACAGGATCCCCTGTTTTCTCAACATAATAAATCTACTATAAGACGTTCTATAGGATCCCCTATTGTTTGTTAATCATGTATATACTAAAGGGCGTTCTAAAGGATCCCCTGGGCGGTCTTCAGGATCCCCTGTTGTCTTTACATTATATATGTACTAAATGGCGTTGTATATATAAGACCCCCTGTTGATTGTTTTTCATGTTTATACTATAGGGCTTTCTATATGATCCCTTGGGCGGTCTGCGGGAAACTTTGGGTGGTCTGCAGGATTCTCTGTTTTTCAACATGATATATGTACTATACGTTCTATAAGACCCCCTGTTGATTGTTTTTTCATGTTTATACTATAGGACGTTCTAAAGGATCACCTGTTTTCTCAACATTATTTATCTACTATAAGACGTTCCGTTCTATAGGATCCCATGTTGTTTGTTAATCATTTATATACTAAAGGGCGTTCAATAGAATCCCCTAGGCAGTTTACAGGATCCCCTTTTGTCTGAACATTATATATTTACTATAGAACATTCTACAGGATCCCCTGTTGTTTGTTTATCATGTATATACTAAAGGGCGTTCTACAGGATACCATGGGCGGTCTACAGGATCCCCTGTTGTCTTTACATTTTATATCTACTATAGGACGTTCTATAGGATCCCTATATTGTTTGTTTATTATTTATATACTAAAGGGCGTTCTATTGGATTCCCTTGGCGGTCTACAGGATGCCCTGTTGATTGTTTTTTTATGTTTATATTATAGGGCTTTCTACAGGATCCACTGGGCGGTCTAGAGGATCCCCATTTGTTTAAAAATATATATCTACTATAATACGTTCTAAAGTATCCCCCGTTGTTTGTTTTTCATTTATATACTATAGGGCGTTCTACGGGATCCCCTGGGTGGTCTACAGGATCCCCTGTTTTCTCAACATAATAAATCTACTATAAGACGTTCTATAGGATCCCCTATTGTTTGTTAATCATGTATATACTAAAGGGCGTTCTAAAGGATCCCTTGGGCGGTCTAAAGGATACCCTGTTGTCTTTACATTATATATGTACTAAATGGCGTTCTATATGACCCCCTGTTGATTGTTTTTCATGTTTATACTATAGGACTTTTTATATGATCCCTTGGGCGGTCTGCGGGAAACTTTGGGTGGTCTGCAGGAATCTCTGTTTTTCAACATGATATATGTACTATATGTTCTATGAGACCCCTGTTGATTGTTTTTTCATGTTTATACTATAAGACGTTCTAAAGGATCCCTTGTTGTTTGTTAATCATTTATATACTAAAGGGCGTTCAATAGGATCCCCTAGGCAGTCTACAGGATCCCCTTTTGTCTGAACATTATATATTTACTATAGAACATTCTACAGGATCCCCTGTTGTTTGTTTATCATGTATATACTAAAGGACGTTCTACAGGATACTATGGGCGGTCTACAGGATCCCCTGTTGTCTTTACATTATATATCTACTATAGGACGTTCTATAGGATCCCTATATTGTTTGTTTATTATTTATATACTAGAGGGCGTTCTACTGGATCCCCTGGGCGGTCTACAGGATCCCCTGTTTTCTCAACATAAAATATCTACTTTAAATTCTCCCTCGCCCTGCTCGTCCGAATTTAAAGCATTTAATTTCTAATTCAATAGGCTTTAAACAAGACAAACACAGATATACGATTAGTTGCTCGCTGTAACATCTTATTTTCTCTTGCGATACAATATTTTATTTTACTGAATTGTACATATTTCTTCAATCGAAACATTATATAAACACATGACATATAACATTGTTCCTCTTTCGCATCGTTTCTTTCCCCCCGGCTAATTCCTCCAACGCCTGTACGTACAATAAACATAGCAGCAACTGCACATATACCTATGTGACCAACTTCAATCCGACGTAACTGCGAGCACCTTCGATACTAATACATTTATATCCCAAACTTTATATAGTACCTTTAAACCCCACCCATAAAAACCGCCAAAACTTTCCTCGTGCCTCCTGCACCTAACATCAAACTTATAAATAGTACATACTGTTACAAAACCAGTATCCGAACTAGTTATACTAGTTCCCATCTGTAAATATTAACTACAAATAGCAAACGTGAAAAACCATATTTCAAACGAAATAAAATACATTTAAATTCTCCCTCGCCCTGCTCGTCCGAATTTAAAGCATTTAATTTCTAATTCAATAGGCTATAAACAAGACAAACACAGATATAGGATTAGTTGCTCGCAGTAACATCGAAACAAAGGAAATGAAACAGTTCAGAATAAGATGCTGATATAAAAAGTCTTTTGAGATATTGCTAATTGAAGATAAATCTTCAACCACTAAACTGGACCAATATCAGTTTCAAGTCGACAATCGGAACGTCAAATACGACATATTGAACCGGAAGCTTCCGCAATAGATGGTTATGCAGACAAATGTTTTGCAAATCTTGAATCGATGGATAATTTCTCAAACTGTTTTCCTTGATTCGTTTTAAAATCTCTCCAAGTTGAACTCTTGGTACTGTCCGATTTATCTCACATAAAAACGGGCTACTTTTTATAATTACACCTGCATATTTGTGGCATCCGGGAAATAAATAGCACATGCATAAGGTCTCCAATATGGTACTAAAACTCTGATCGTTTTATAGTAAATGCGACCTGCTGATAAAATAAAATCAAAATTGTGGTATTTAATGAAAAAACATATAAAATTGATGATTATTACAAGTCTCATCTTCAAATCAATTGTATACATATATTTAATTATGTACAAAAGTTAATGCCTTCATATTTAATCTTTTGTTTTCTGTATATTAATTTAACTATACAACATCCCATGGTGGATTGTGTAACCAATCACATCGCTCCCAGCGACAACATTCCATGGTGCACTACACTGTGCAACCAATCACATCGCTCCCAGCGACAACATTCCATGGTGCACTACACTGTGCAACCAATCACATCGCTCCCAGCGACAACATTCCATGGTGCACTACACTGTGCAACCAATCACATCGCTCCCAGCGATCTAATAAAATAAATTTCATACATACCATTTCAAACTCATCTGTAACTCCTATCACTCTTCGTGACAAAATCATCTCACTGCGAGAAGATTTAAACATATGTTGTTTCCATGTCTCAAATCTAGTACAAGTCTTACAAATTCTTTACTTGAACTTTGTACTGAAACAGTAATCAGATTTTATGTTCTAAATTCACTGTGTTCAAACGAACATAAAGTATTTATGTGCTAAATCTCTCTAGATTTTTGTAAAGCATACATATCTGAGCACATTTAGATATGTACCTTTATACGATAAAGGCATAATAGAAAACTAAATACATATTTAGGTACTGTTAGGCGCAATGACCATCTCAATTTTAATAACTATAGATCCAGAGATCACAATATTTCTAATATCAAACACCATTAACAGTTCATGTTTTGAATACGGCAACCATGCATCTACGAAAACAAATCCCGGTTTATAAACATCACACAATCAACAATACCGGTAAAAGACAGCAATCAAACATCTACAAAATATATACAAAACACATTAATTCTTTACATACAACTTCAATACATTAAAAAAACAGAATTCTTAATGAAATTTAAATTAAACTTCAATACAAAGGAAACGTACGATAATGGTCACTGCCCAAACCTCGATAGTTAAATCTCGTGCAAACTTTCATTATATACTGACCGCCAAAACCGGTTTACAACTATTGTGAAAACACAATAGAAAAATTACATACTTCAAAAATCATACGCGAACCGCACATAAATATATTTATGTTCTAAATTCACTGTGTTCAAACGAACATAAAGTATTTATGTGCTAAATCTCTCTAGATTTTTGTAAAGCATACATATCTGAGCACATTCAGATATGTACCTTTATACGATAAAGGCATAATAGAAAACTAAATACATATTTAGGTACTGTTAGGCGCAATGACCATCTCGACGCACAAAGAAAGCAAACTTGATGTTAAGTACATATTATATACCAAGATTTTGAGATACTGACAAACGCTTCTGTAAACTTTCGAATACATAGCCATCTTTAGCTTGGTCGGATTTCCACCGACCATGTATTTTAAATAATCTATCGGAAATATTGTTTTGAGCGGCAGCTGTTGCACCACCCGATCTAAAACTATGCAGACCAAAATCTTTAGCGTTACAACCAATCTCTGATATTGCACATTTGATCAATTCTCTCGCTCTGGTATACGACAAACTATCGTTTTTCTTCCTTAAAACAAAATTGTTTGATTTCTTTAAAAATGACAAAGGTCTAAAAATATACATATCTGAAGACAAATCAATATTTGCTTCTTTTAAATAACAGTCTAATATTGTACATGGACATTGTGGAGTGTCAAGCTTTGATATCAATACATGTCTGCCTTTCCTGTAACAGTCTGTTTTACTCTTCTCAATAAAAATGTCTATATATTGATTACAAACTGAAATGTGCCTTGCCTTTTTACTACAAAGTTCTTGATACCTTAAAAATCCGGTATAAGATAGTGCACACATTGTTAATAGGCGTAAATCTTTTAGAGAACGACCAATTGAATTGTACTTCGAAAATAATTTGATCATAATCTCAGAAGTAACTGGACTCTTTTTCTCTATAGGTCTGTTCAATTTTCTTCTTGATGCTTCTACGATCAATCTAACCATTTCAGAATCACATGGATTAGCTACCCCAGCAAGATTATGTGCCCATTTAATTCCATAAAAAGCGGATTCTATAACGCTATAATGATTAGCTGATTGAATTAAATTTTGTAAATATAGACCTACATATAATTCTTGACAGGGTAATACACATTTAATTTCAGAGTATTTTTCAGTCCATTTAACGAATCTTTTAAAATATCCAGCATATTTTTCTACTGTAGATTTTGCACGAGCATCAAGAATGGTTGAAGATAAACTATTAAACAATGCTTTAAGTTCAGGATGTTTAATCTGTTCGTTCTGTGACCAAAATCCAACCGAAAATATTGTCTGCAAAATATATACACAATATAAAGTTATAAATATAAAAGACACTACCTTGAAACTATATCCATACTATAGTCCGGTGACTTGGTAAAACAATGCAATCTATAACAATAGTCCAGCGACCAATAAAATGAGGGTCCAGTGACCAAAAAAGGCAGTCCAATGCGTGTATACAGTAACACCATAGCAAAATGCAATACCCAGTGGTAATATAAATCTGTAAAATAAATATACATATTACACAACCGAAGCATTTAAGCGTACAGCTAATATTTTCCCGTGAAATTGGCCATTAGCAAACAAAGAGTTTAAATTGTTACCAGCAACAAAAATTCTTTCCGCTTCATGAAATTCTAAAACATCAACAACATAACAAGCGTATTCTGAGTTCTGTTTAAAAATCAAAGGCCAAAATGCAGCAGACTGCCATTTAGGAACAACAAGTGTACCCTCTGCTCCACAAGAAACTAAATGGTCAATACAGTTACTAACTAGACTAATTGGCGGAACTAACCAGTTGTTCTCGCCATGCCAGTTGCAAGTGAATGCATCTATCGCTGATGTTGTAGGATTCCAATATTTCGAATTAAACCTAGTCAGCTTTGTATTATGCATGTTAGCAAACCTATCAACAGTGAATGGTCCCCAGATGCTATTCAAAAAATCGAAAAATTCAAAAGATATGCCCCAATCATCAATGTCAATAATTCTACTCAAAGCATCAGCCTTTTCGTTTTCCTCTCTAGGAATCCATTGTGCATATAATGAAATATTGCACGACACACAAGTATTAAAAATTGATAAAGCTAAACCTTGCAAGTGTGATAATTTGCTTCCTTTCTTAATAATACTAACAGCATTTTGATTATCTGTGAAAAAAGTAACTGAACTGTGTTCTAATACTTTCGCAAAACTATCTAATGTTAATTCAATTGCTTTGATTTCTCTCCAAGTGGAGCTTTTTGTTGCCTCTGTCACAGACCACTGTCTGTGTGCAATATAATCAGTACCTTGCAAATAACCTCCTGCACCTATATCACTAGCATCAGTGAAAACATTAAATTCAGAATTATTCCGTAATAACGGTACTGGCTTCAAACAGTGAATATTTTGCTTCCAAAACATAATTTCTTGAATACTATCTGAGTGTTGTCTCAAATCAACGTACTGATCCCAGTCTTGTCTTAAATTTATAACAGAAAAAGTACACCTGGTCATAATTTGAGTAACATTTCCAATAGCTGGTGAAAAGGAAATTATTTTTCCACATAATTTAGCTAATAACCTAATTTTAACTTTAAAAGCTTTAGACAGAATTACATCAATCAAATTGATAAAATTTTCTATTTTAATTAACGGCAACTCCATCAAAGAACTTTTCAAATTCCAAGTGAAACCAAGCCAAACTAAAGTTTGAACAGGTGTCCATATACACTTGTCCTTGTTTGGAACAAAACCTGACAATATCAAATCGTTTTTGACCCTCACAGATTGTTCACAGCATAGCTTTTCAGTCTCCGCTAAACATAAACCATCATCTAAATACACTGTAATTTTGATACCGTCTTTGCGCCAGTGAGCAATTAAAGGTCTTACAACTTTAGTGAATACGTACCCCGCTGAACAGAGGCCAAACGGTAAAACTGTAAAAACAAAATATTTTACCGTTTCACCAAACTTCCAAGAAAAGCCCAAATATTTCTGATGATTGGGGAAAATGTTTATGTGATGATATCCTGCTTTTAAATCAAAAGCAAATCCAAAACAATCGCTTGTCAAAAACTGACTGGCAGTTTTCCAGTCCTCAAACTTTATCTTACTATAAACAACTTGTTTGTTTACGTGTCTCAAGTCTAAAATTAGACGACCTTTACCTGATGAATTAATCGATACAGTTAACGGGTTAACAACATGCGGTCTGTTCGATACCTCTTCTATCAAGCTAGCATCAATTAATTCCTGAACTGCCTTTTCTACAAAATCTTTATGTTCTAAAGCAGATTTATTATTTCTTAGCAAAACGCTCTCTGGTTCGTTAATTAAAGGTATTTTATAACCATTCTCAATTAAATCTAAAATAAACTTTGAAGCATTAATATTTTTCCAAAAATCTAAAGAATTTTTCAGTCTATTTTTAACGTTAATACAAGAGGTACCAGATTCATAATCATAAAAAGAGTCAAAATTGTCTACATTCTGTACCTTAAGAATATCTGGAGATCTCTCAGTTTGGTGCTCCTCTGGAAGCTGCTGAATTTCCCCCTTTTTTACAGTCTTTTGCCCAATGTCCATACAGACCACAGTTGTAACAGATGTCCCTAGTTCTGTTCCGACGAGATGTAATGGGGGCGGCGGCCCCCGCGACAAGAAAGGGCTGTTGCTGTGAAAAACCACCATTATTACCATTGTGAGCAATACTAGACGGACTACCAGCAGATTCCGCGGGTCTTTTCTTTATGTTTTGACGCTTATCCTGCTTCACAGTTTTCAATTTCTTTACTGCTCTGCCATCAGCCGCCCGAATGCGCTTCTCATCCTCTGAATCACTAGCCACGTCATCCGACAAATACTCGTCCACAGTTTTCCACCCACCTTCAGATTTATCGGCTATACGAATCAGCTTATTCCTTTTCTTCAAAGATTGACCAGATTCTTTCAACACTTTAACGGCCTTGTCATATCTCCGGTGCTCTATACAGTCTACAGCAATATCAATATTGTCTAACAAATCAGAATTCAAATCAAACTGCACTTTGTTACCCTTGAACTTGAAAGAACTCTCAGATTTCTGTACCTTTCGTGCAAGATCATGTGTGGTATCTGCAAAATTTCTCTCGATTCCCGTCAACTTTCTGGTAAAATAAGTTTTCATCAGCGACAACAAATCAGCATTTGTAATTTCATCAGAAGCAGCTTGACCCGGCATCTCTACATCTTCCATATCAAGTAGTTTATCAGGCTCGATATCAGACATAACGAAATTAAACTTCAATACAAAGGAAACTTACGATAATGGTCACTGCCCAAACCTCGATAGTTAAATCTCGTGCAAACTTTCATTATATACTGACCGCCATAACCGGTTTACAACTATTGTGAAAACACAATAGAAAAATTACATACTTCAAAAATCATACGCGAACCGCACATAAATATATTTATACAAAAGGTGGACACTGTAATATTTAGTGATCATTTCATCTATCAACTTTTAAATAAAAGTTGCATGCTTAAAAGCTGATTTGTTTTTCATATTTAATGAACTCAACATGGTTCACATGATGATTATTACAAGTCTCATCTTCAAATCAATTGTATACATATATTTAATAATGTACAAAAAGTTAATGCCTTCATATTTAATCTTTTGTTTTCTGTATATTAATTAAACTATACAACATCCCATGGTGCATTGTGCAACCAATCACATCGCTCCCAGCGACAACATTCCATGGTGCACTACACTGTGCAACCAATCACATCGCTCCCAGCGACAACCTTCCATGGTGCACTACACTGTGCAACCAATCATATCGCTCCCAGCGACAACATTCCATGGTGCACTACACTGTGCAACCAATCACATCGCTCCCAGCGACAACATTCCATGGTGCACTACACTGTGCAACCAATCACATCGCTCCCACCGATCTAATAAAATAAATTTCATACATACCATTTCAAACTCATCTGTAACTCGTATCACTCTCCGTGACAAAATCATCTCACTGCGAGAAGATTTAAACATATGTTGTTTCCATGTCTCAAATCTCGTACAAGTCTTACAAATTCTTTACCTGAACTTTGTACTGAAACAGTAATCAGATTTATACAAAAGGTGGACACTGTAATATTTAGTGAGCATTTCATCTATCAACTTTTAAATAAAAGTTGCATGCTTAAAAGCTGATTTGTTTTTCATATTAAAATGATTCACATGGTTCAGTATTGAATGTAAATATATAACCAAATTCTGTAGTATTTTAAAATAAAATCATAAACCTGTAAAACGGTTTAAAAAAAAAAAAAGAACACAAATATATTGATTTTCGCTTCTAACTTAATAATACGTTCCAGGCATGATTTCAGAATGTAAATAAAGTCAACATTATACTCAACTCCGTCATGTGAAAACATGTTCCTCTTTCGCATCGTTTCTTTTCCCTCGGCTAATTCCTCCAACGCCTGTACGTACAATAAACATAGCAGCAACTGCACATATACCTATGTGACCAACTTCAATCCGACGTAACTGCGAGCACCTTCGATACTAATACATTTATATCCCAAACTTTATATAGTACCTTTAAACCCCACCCATAAAACCGCCAAAACTTTCCTCGTGCCTCCTGCACCTAACATCAAACTTATAAATAGTACATACTGTTACAAAACCAGTATCCGAACTAGTTATACTAGTTCCCATCTGTAAATATTAACTACAAATAGCAAACGGGAAAAACCCTATTTCAAACGAAATAAAATACATATAAGACGTTTTATAGGATCCCCTATTGTTTGTTAATCAAGTATATACTAAAGGGCGTTCTACAGGATCCCCTGGGCGGTCTTTAGGATCCCCTGTTGTCTTTACATTATATATGTACTAAATGGTGTTGTACATATAAGACCCCCTGTTGATTGTTTTTCATGTTTATACTATACGGCTTTCTATATGATCCCTTGGGCGGTCTGCGGGAAACTTTGGGTAGTCTGCAGGAATCTCTGTTTTTTAACATGATATATGTACTATACGTTCTATAAGACCCCCTGTTGATTGTTTTTTCATGTTTATACTATAGGGCGATCTAAAGGATCACCTGTTTTCTGAACATTATTTATCTGCTATGAGACGTTCTATAGGATCCCATGTTGTTTGTTAATCATTTATATACTAACGGGCGTTCAATAGGATCCCCTAGGCAGTCTACAGGATCCCCTTTTGTCTGAACATTATATATTTACTATAGAACATTCTACAGGAACCCCTGTTGTTTGTTTATCATGTATATACTAAAGGGCGTTCAATAGGATCCCCTGATCGGTCTACAGGATCCCCTTTTGTCTTTACATTATATATCTACTATAGGACGTTCTATAGGATCCCTGATATTGCTTGTTTATTATTTATATACTAAAGGGCGTTCTATTGGATCCCCTTGGCGGTCTACAGGATGCCCTGTTGATTGTTTTTTTAAGTTTATATTATAGGGCTTTCTACAGGATCCCCTGGGCGGTCTATAGAATCCCCTTATGTTAAAAAAAATATGCATCCGAGATAGGAAATTCTATAGGTTCCCCTGTTCTTTGTTTTTCATTTATATTCTATAGGGCGTTCTACAGGATCCCCTGGGCGGTCTACAGAATCCCCTTTTGTTAAAAAAATATGCATCTGAGATAGGAAATTCTATAGGTTCCCCTGTTCTTTGTTTATTATGTATATATAATAGGGCGTTTATGATCCCTTGGGCGGTCTGCAGGATGCCCTGTTTTCTCAACATTATATATCAATCATAGGACGTTCTATAGGATCCCCTGTTGATTGTTTTTCATGTTTATACTATAGGCCCATCTACATGATCTCCTGTTGTCTGAGCATTATATATTCTTCAGGATCCCCTGTTTGATTTGTATGCATCTAGGATAGAACCTTCTATAGGTTCCCCTGTTTTTTTAAACATGTATCTACTTTACGTATGTACTAGAGGGCGTTTTATAGGATCCCCTGTTGTGTAATAGTCGTGTATCTGCATGCTGAAGGGCGTTCTATAGGATCTCCGGGGCGGTCTTTAGAATAACCTGCTGTTTGTTCATTATGTTTCTAGTATACGACGTTCTTTAAGATCCTCTGGGCCGTCTATATGTTCCCCTGTTGGTTGGTATTGTTTAATAATTGTGCATCTGCTATAGGGCGCTCTTTAAGATCCCCGGGTCGGTCCATAGAATCTCTAGGTCGGTCTATAGGAGCCCTGTTGTTTGTTCATAATGTATCTATTGGAGGGCGTTCTATAGGATCCCCTGGGCGGTCTATAGGATTCCCTGTGGTTTAATAATTGTGTATCTGCTATAGGGTGTTCTATAGGATCCCGTTGTTAAGTAATCTTGTATCTACTAGGGAGCGTTCTATAGGATCCCCTGTTGGGTCTATAGGATCACCTGTTGTGCAATATTCGTGTATCTGCTATAGGGCGTTTTATAGGATCTCCAGGGCGGTCTATAGGATCCCCTGTTCGTTGTTCATGTATCTATAACAGGGTGTTCTATACGATACCCTGGGCGGTTTATAGGATCCCCGGGTCGGTCTTAGGATCCCCTCTTGTTTAATAGTCGTGCATCAGCTATAGGACGTTCTTTGTTATCCCTTTCAAAGGGGGCATATTATATTGTTATTGCTCGTTTCTTTTTTTTTTCATTTCGTTTATAATATATCTTCTTAAGTGTATAATATATCTTATTGAATTAATAAGATATCTTATAAAGAATAAATTATATAAAATACCTTATATATTATATATTATATGAGATATCTTGTATATTATATATGAGAGAGAGATTTTATATATCATTTGAAATATCTGATATATTATATGAGCTATCTTGAAGTTAGAATAAATAGTAAAACGGCTTGCCGTATATACTCATTGAATCTATTATCATTAATAGACAGTACATCATCAATATATCGGAAAGGGATATTAAAAGACGGGTCAATTTCTTTTCTCCTGTCTGTACAAATCCATAAGAATACGAAAACAAATAAAATTGCCATTGCGAGCAAAGGCGGATGTCATACTGTTGTCACGTTGCCAGACGACCTTGCCATTGCTAGGTTACCGTCAGCAATTTTGAAATAAAATTTATACTAAAAAAACACAACTACCTACTGCTAGGTACATGTAGTTCTGAGGATCATACAAATTGTTGACACCTACTATGTATATTGAATATCATGGTTCTATGCTCAGGAATACTAGAATTATATACAAAATACATTAAAAAAAATACTGTTTACCAGTATTTATAGTAATCGAGACCATCTTGGACCATCCCCTTATTAAAAAGCACAACTTTATATAATGGTTTACATTTTGCCATAATTCCATACAGATGAATGTGTCTATCCTTTTCCGAGAATTTGTCGGGACAATAAAATTATGGGCAAAAAGAAAAGAAAAAGAAAAAAAACAACCAATAACAATATGCCCCCTCGACCTTTGAAAGGGATAACATAGAACGCCCTATAGCAGATGCAAGGTTATTAAACAATAGGGGATCCTATAGACAGACACAGGGATCCTATAGAACGCACTATAGAATATGCGCGATTATTAAACAAAAGGGGATCATATAGACCGCCAAGGTATAAACAATGGGGGATCCTATAGACAGACCCGGGGATCCTATAGAACGCACTATAGAATATGCGCGATTATTAAACAAAAGGGGATCTTATAGACCGCCCAGGGGATCATATAGAACGCCCTATAGTATAGACTTGAAAAATAAACAACAGGGGATCCTATAGAACGTCTTATAGTAGATACATAATGTTGAGAAAACAGGGGATCCTGTAGACCGCCCAGGGGATACTGTAGAACGCCCTATAGTATAAACATGAACAACAAACCACAGGGGGCCCTATAGAAAGTCTTATAGTAGATATATAATGTTGAGAAAACAGGGGATCTTGTAGACCGCCTAGGGGATCCTGTAGAACGCCCTATAGTATACACTTGAAAAACAAACAACAGGGGACCCTATAGAACGTCTCATAGTAATAAATAATGTCGAGAAAAGAGAAGATCCTTTAGACCAACCAAGGGATCCTATAGAAAGCCTTATAGTATATACATGATAAACAAACAACAGGGGAACCTATTGAAAGTATTATCTTAAATGCATAATTTTTATAAACAGGGTATCCTGTTGATCGATCGCTCAGGTATTCTGTAGAACGCCCTATAGTATATACTTGAAAAATAAACAACAGGGGAACCTTTAGAAGGTCCTATCTTAAATGCATAATTTTCATAAACAACAGGGCACCCTGTAGACCGTCCAGGGGATCATGTAAAACGCCCTATGGTATAGACTTGAAAAATAAACAACAGGGGATCCTATAGAACGTCTTATAGTAGATAAATAGTGTTGAGAAAACCGGGGATCCTGCAGACTGCCCAGGGGATACTGTAGAACGCACTATAGTATAAACATGAACAACAAACAACAGGGGCCCTATAGAACGTCATATAGTAGATATATAATGTTGAGAAAACAGGGGATCTTGTACACATCCTAGGGGATTCTGTAGAACGCCCTATAGTATACACTTGAAAAACAAACAACAGGGGATCCTATAGAACGTCTTATAGTAGATAAATAATGTTGAGAAAACAGGGGATCATGTAGACCGCCCAGGGGATACGGTAGAACGCCCTATAGTATAAACCTGAACAACAAACAACAGGGGATCATATAGAACGTCATATAGTAGATATATAATGTTGAGAAAACAGGGGATCCTGCAGACCAACCAAGTGATCCTATAGAAAGCCTTATAGTATATACATGATAAATAAACAACAGGGGAACCTTTAGAAGGTCCTATCTTAAATGCATAATTTTCATAAACAACAGGAGACCTTGTAGACCGTCCAGGGGATCATATAGAACGCCCTATAGTATAGACTTGAAAAATAAACAACAGGGGATCCTATAGATCGTCTTATAGTAGATACATAATGTTGAGAAAACAGGGGATCCTGCAGACCGCCCAGGGGATACTGTAGAACGCCCTATAGTATAAACATGAACAACAAACCACAGGGGGCCCTATAGAACGTCTTATAGTAGATATATAATGTTGAGAAAACAGGGGATCTTGTAGACCGCCAAGGGGATCCTGTAGAACGCCCTATAGTATACACTTGAAAAACAAACAACAGGGGACCCTATAGAACGTCTCATAGTAATAAATAATGTCGAGAAAAGAGAAGATCCTTTAGACCAACCAAGGGATCCTATAGAAAGCCTTATAGTATATACATGATAAACAAACAACAGGGGAACCTATTGAAAGTATTATCTTAAATGCATAATTTTTATAAACAGGGTATCCTGTTGATCGATCGCTCAGGTATTCTGTAGAACGCCCTATAGTATATACTTGAAAAATAAACAACAGGGGAACCTTTAGAAGGTCCTATCTTAAATGCATAATTTTCATAAACAACAGGGCACCCTGTAGACCGTCCAGGGGATCATGTAAAACGCCCTATGGTATAGACTTGAAAAATAAACAACAGGGGGATCCTATAGAACGTCTTATAGTAGATAAATAGTGTTGAGAAAACCGAGGATCCTACAGACTGCCCAGGGGATACTGTAGAACGCACTATAGTATAAACATGAACAACAAACAACAGGGGCCCTATAGAACGTCATATAGTAGATATATAATGTTGAGAAAACAGGGGATCTTGTACACATCCTAGGGGATTCTGTAGAACGCCCTATAGTATACACTTGAAAAACAAACAACAGGGGATCCTATAGAACGTCTTATAGTAGATAAATAATGTTGAGAAAACAGGGGATCCTGTAGACCGCCCAGGGGATACTGTAGAACGCCCTATAGTATAAACCTGAACAACAAACAACAGGGGATCATATAGAACGTCATATAGTAGATATATAATGTTGAGAAAACAGGGGATCCTGCAGACCAACCAAGTGATCCTATAGAAAGCCTTATAGTATATACATGATAAATAAACAACAGGGGAACCTTTAGAAGGTCCTATCTTAAATGCATAATTTTCATAAACAACAGGAGACCCTGTAGACCGTCCAGGGGATCATATAGAACGCCCTATAGTATAGACTTGAAAAATAAACAACAGGGGATCCTATAGAACGTCTTATAGTAGATACATAATGTTGAGAAAACAGGGGATCCTGCAGACCGCCCAGGGGATACTGTAGAACGCCCTATAGTATAAACATGAACAACAAACCACAGGGGGCCCTATAGAACGTCTTATAGTAGATATATAATGTTGAGAAAACAGGGGATCTTGTAGACCGCCAAGGGGATCCTGTAGAACGCCCTATAGTATACACTTGAAAAACAAACAACAGGGGACCCTATAGAACGTCTCATAGTAATAAATAATGTCGAGAAAAGAGAAGATCCTTTAGACCAATCAAGGGATCCTATAGAAAGTCTTATAGTATATACATGATAAACAAACAACAGGGGAACCTATTGAAAGTATTATCTTAAATGCATAATTTTTATAAACAGGGTATCCTGTTGATCGATCGCT
Source organism: Mytilus galloprovincialis (assembly GCF_965363235.1). Taxonomy (NCBI): domain Eukaryota; kingdom Metazoa; phylum Mollusca; class Bivalvia; order Mytilida; family Mytilidae; genus Mytilus; species Mytilus galloprovincialis. The sequence continues at coordinate 46,980,842 of NC_134843.1, read as the reverse complement.
CAGGTATTCTGTAGAACGCCCTATAGTATATACTTGAAAAATAAACAACAGGGGAACCTTTAGAAGGTCCTATCTTAAATGCATAATTTTCATGAACAACAGGGCACCCTGTAGACCGTCCAGGGGATCATGTAAAACGCTCTATGGTATAGACTTGAAAAATAAACAACAGGGGATCCTATAGAACGTCTTATAGTAGATAAATAGTGTTGAGAAAACCGAGGATCCTACAGACTGCCCAGGGGATACTGTAGAACGCACTATAGTATAAAAATGAACAACAAACAACAGGGGCCCTATAGAACGTCATATAGTAGATATATAATGTTGAGAAAACAGGGGATCTTGTAGACATCCTAGGGGATTCTGTAGAACGCCCTATAGTATACACTTGAAAAACAAACAACAGGGGATCCTATAGAACGTCTTATAGTAGATAAATAATGTTGAGAAAACAGGGGATCCTGTAGACCGCCCAGGGGATACTGTAGAACGCCCTATAGTATAAACCTGAACAACAAACAACAGGGGATCATATAGAACGTCATATAGTAGATATATAATGTTGAGAAAACAGGGGATCCTGCAGACCAACCAAGTGATCCTATAGAAAGCCTTATAGTATATACATGATAAATAAACAACAGGGGAACCTTTAGAAGGTCCTATCTTAAATGCATAATTTTCATAAACAACAGGAGACCCTGTAGACCGTCCAGGGGATCATATAGAACGCCCTATAGTATAGACTTGAAAAATAAACAACAGGGGATCCTATAGAACGTCTTATAGTAGATACATAATGTTGAGAAAACAGGGGATCCTGCAGACCGCCCAGGGGATACTGTAGAACGCCCTATAGTATAAACATGAACAACAAACCACAGGGGGCCCTATAGAACGTCTTATAGTAGATATATAATGTTGAGAAAACAGGGGATCCTGTAGACCGCCTAGGGGATCCTGTAGAAAGCCCTATAGTATACACTTGAAAAACAAAAAACAGGGGATCCTATAGAACGTCTTATAGTAGATAAATAATGTTGAGAAAACAGGGGATACTGTAGAACGCCCTATAGTATAAACCTGAACAACAAACAACAGGGGATCATTGAACGTCATATAGTAGATATATAATGTTGAGAAAACAAGGGATCCTGTAGACCGCCTATGGGATCCTGTAGAACGCCCTATAGTATACACTTGAAAAACAAACAACAGGGGATCCGGTAGAACGTTCTCTTAGTCTAGTAGATACATCAAAAACAAACAATAGGGTATCCTATAGAACGTTCTATAGTTTATATATAATGTTGAGAAAATAGGGGATCCCACAGACCGACCAAGGGATCCAGTAGAGAGTCCTCTAGTATACACATGATAAACAAAAAAACAGGGGATTCTATAGAACGTTCTCTTAGATTGGTAGATACATCAAAAACAAACAATAGGGTATCCTATAGAACGTTCTATAGTTTATATATAATGTTAAGAAAACAGGGGATCCCACAGACCGACCAAGGGATCCAGTAGAGAGTCCTCTAGTATACACATGATAAACAAACAACAGGGGATTCTATAGAACGTTCTCTTAGATTGGTAGATACATCAAAAACAAACAATAGGGTATCCTATAGAACGTTCTATAGTTTATATATAATGTTCAGACAACAGGGGATCTGGAGAACACGCCCTTTAGTATATACATTATAAACAAACAATATGGGATCCTATATATATTTTTTCCCAAAATTACAGGGCCCATAAAGGGCATAAAATCAGATACAATTGATTTACATAATTGGTAACAACAACAATTATAGAGGCATATACATATATATTTGGAATATAAGCATCGGTCAGAATCAAGCCAAAAACCACTTATATATTGTGAATAAAAGAATAATAAAATTACATTATATATGTATTTATTCTCAAATTGTTTACTTGACTTAGTGTCAGTGTTCATACCTGATCTCCTTAATTTAAAACAGTCACCAATATAACAGTTCAGTTTTTCCATAGAGTAACATTTTCTTGGGTCAAGAGCCATAAAAATTTAGAAGATTTATTTAAATTTATAAAATAATAACAATTGTTAGAAATGTCTTGGAAAAAATCGTCCCTTTGAATATCATAAAGAGGGCATTCTAATAAAACATGAAGCTCATCTTCAACTTTACCGAATTAGCAATTAGAACAAAGACGCTCAGATCTTTCTATATGTTTTTTTGAATATCTGTTTGTCTCAATTTTTAAATGAGCACTTATTCTTAATTTACAAATTGACTGTCTTTTTTTGAAGTCCTGTAATTCTAAATATTTTTCTTTTTTAAACATTTTTTCCCCTTTTTCGGAGTTAATGGTTTGATGCTTCAGTTTATTCCAAAATATGAAAGAACTTTTACATAGTTTATTTTTAACATACTGACATAAAAAAATAATTGATTGGTCAAAATTTGGTAATTCAGTCTCTTTCTGAATATAATCTATACTATAGAATACCACGTATTTACATTAGAACTATGTAACTGTATGTTTACAACATATAAATGCATCAAATAATAATCCTTCTTTCAAACGTTCCAGTCTATGACAATATTTTAACATTGATAAAATTATAGTAAAATACATAGGAAATCTACCAATCTCTGACATTACAGATATATTACTTGACTTTCTGTTTACACCAAGAATATGTTTCATAAATTTGGTATGAGCTTTTTCAGAAGAATCCTGACCAAAAACTTGTTCCTATAGAGAACGTTCTATACTATAGTAGATATATAATGTTCAGACAACACGGGATCCTGTAGAACGTCCTTTAGTGTATACATGATAAACAAACAATATAAGGGATCCTATAGAACGTTCTGTAGTAGATATATAAGGTTCAGACAACAGAGGATCACGTAGAACGACCAGGGGATCCTGTAGAACGCCCTAACCATGCTAACAGTAGCTTTATTGTAAACAAGTAACAGTGGTTCATAATAGAACGTCCAGCTATAGTAGAATTGTCAGACAACAGGGGGTCAGATTATAGATTCGTTTCTTTAAACGCAGACCAGTTTAAACACCCTATCACACTCCTGTAATGCCTTAGTACGTGTAACATGTTTAACATGTGTAAGCTACATCTTTTTTCAATTTGCCTACATAAAAATACTCTTTTAAACGGATAATAAAAATATTATTAACTCCATAGTATATCCAAAGCCATGGGACCACGTGCATGTGACATTTGCAGGTCTTAACAAAATAATTAAGGCACTAAATACTACTGTTGATCAAATCTATATGAAATGTATCATGTGTATTTTAAAAAGGAATCTGTACATATGGGCGTTTTTCAATAAAAGCGTTCCTTTCAGACCTAAAAAAATGGAAAATCAACTAGTCTAAAATTTATTTTCAAGAGTTATTTTGAATACCTCTATTATAGACCTGTTTGTAAACAAAAAGTGCAATCTTAAATACTCTTTAAAATGATATTATTTCATAATTTGTGTACTGTTTCGTAGGGGACTTTTGTCCCCTACGAAACTGCTTCTAAACACACATATTTTGGCAATTTTAAATGTTTCCTATAGACATTCCAGTTTGTTGACGTTATATACTAGAAAAATCTCATTTTTTTCTGAATTGGAGAACCATTTTTTATTGATAAAGATTAGACAGTACTTCACATATGAAGGTACAACTCATGTTACGTAGTGGACATTTTGATGCGTTTTGTAGTTGACAAAACCGTTTCGTAGTGGACAAAAAGTTTCGTAGTTGACATCAACCCTATTCTATGTTAATAAAAACATAATAAAAATTACATGAAACTAACCTTTGTTATTTGCTTTGCACGAATATGATTGAAAAAAGAGTAAAAAAATACTGCATGGTAGTGGTAGTGTCCACTACGAAACGTTTTTCTCCCAAACTTGTTTCGTAGGGGACCGTTTCGTAGGGGACGTATTCACATGTTTTATTTTTTTCTCACAACCCCAATATTGCAATAGTAACAAGACTGACTGTATTCATCAAAGCGTTATTAAGCTGTACACTGATATTTTTTTCATAATTTTAAAACCAGTTACTGAAGGAGATTTGACCCGTTTCGTAGTGGACATTTACAAAAATACGGTATCACTCTGGTCCATTTGATGTGCTCAATTTTTCTTACCAACAGTTTAATTGCCGTTATACAAGCATCACTTCTTTTGTAAGACCCTAATGTTTATATCTCTTGCAAACAAAAAATTACATTGATTTTATAAAACTGTTTATAAGCAAGTTTTAATGACTTCGTTTCGTAGTGGACATTGTGTTAGGGACACACCTTCTAAAATAAAAAATCCTATGTTAAAAGCTGTTTATTAAAATATGTTGGCTCTAAACATACTTTTGAATTATTAAAGAACTTATATTAAGTAAAATTAATATTTATTTCTTCATTTTTTTACGATATTTGAGAGTATGAATGTTGAACAGGCGGTCTAGGGACGTGCCATTTTGGTTGTTTTGGACCATTCAGGAATCAATATCTTATCAATCTCTCTAAAAAATAAACTGTTTCTTTGCTTTAAAATGTTATATCTAATTCAATGTACTGACTGCACAAAAAATTACTTGCAAAGATCAAACACATTTTTTTTTAAAGTGGCTGGGACAAGAAAGTACGTTTTTATTGAAAAACGCCCATATATTTGCACAATGACATATGCATGATATGCTACTGTAATGAGGTACATTTTCCTTTTTTTCATGTGATAAAAAAATAAATAAAGCAAATTCACCGTGTTTCATGAAAGTTAATGATTTTGAATCGGTTTTTTTTAATAGTTGTACATGTTGAGAATATTCTATTTTTAGAATAAGTATTTTCAGAACCGTTTATAAATAGCCTATAAATAGAATATGCATAATTCATGAATCGTGACGTAGGGCGGTCTACGGGATCCCTTCTTCCGCTTACCTTTACAAACACTCTTTTTCTACACGAAGTTTTTGACGCAATTTTACAAAAAAATGAGATGAAACACATATTATTTTCATTGGATTTGCTAAATGACATATGTGCACAGTTTCAGAAAAGGTATTACTTCAAGCGATTGAAATTCTACTTTTAGCCAAATTTTGGGGAAATATGTGACATCTTTCCCCCCCTTTTTGCAATATTTTATAACAAATAAATGCAGATTATTGCCATGGGTACACCAAAAAGAAATTATATTTTACCATTTTATATTCTGTATATAAAATCTATGGAAGATTCTGATTACATACATATGCCCATATATGACACCAACAGTAAGGAGGCCCCTCATGGGGGGGGGGGGGGTCCTAGTAATCACATAATCACCATTTTTTTGCCAATATAATCACATAATCATTAAATATTTGCTTATCTTTAGTAATCAAATAATCATAAACTAAAAATACAGTCCTAGGTAATCAAATAATCATGAAATATTTGGCTTAATAATCAAATAATCATTAAAAAAACGGCCAAGTAATCACATAATCAAAAACCCCATGAGGGCCCTCAGTAAGCTTGATATTGCAAGAAAGCAATGAAAAGGGGATGGTAAAATTCATAAGGGCAAATTTTAGTATTTTTTCCTAACTGTTTATTGCTACCTTATGGCATACTTACCACACTCAGAATTGTATAATTTAAGACTTTTCATGCCACAAATCTATTGATATTTAGATTCTAAATCAACTTCTGAGTAAATTTAAAAGTGTTTAAGAATGACAATATATGTCAATTTTATTGTTTACAGTCCTTAGCAACCAAAATTAGACATTTTGACACAAGGCTTATATTTGTACTCTATCGGCTTAACTCTTGCTTCTGATGGATTGGGCTGCATGTAGTAGCCTAAGTATTGAACGCGTTGGTTTTTTTCTTGCGAATATATCAAATTATTGTTTTTATCAAGATTTCATGTTACATTTTGGCATATATTAAATGTATAGTTAAATCAGATGTAAGAAATTGATTCCCTATCACCAAGTTTTTTAATCAAGTCTTTGGTATGCAATAAGCATAAAGATTAACATTTTTATGCTTGAAATTGCTAAATTTTATACAATGTTGCATCATCAGAGATCTTATTAAGATATTCAACATTAAAAAACTGACAAAAGAGGTACAGGTTTTAAGATTTGGCTAAAAATTGAGGTAGAGACAAGATTTTACACTTTGACTTGGCACCTTTCTTTAAAATCAGTTTTTGTCGCGTTTCAGTGTCAACTGCTAACCTTCATAAAATATTCATTACTCAACCAATTTTCAAAATTAAAAGGCCATCAGGGGCGTAGCTAGGCATGCATTCAACTGTAGGCACAAATCGGCAGGGTGTCTGGGGGCCGCGTACGGCCCCCATCAGGTCCAGGGCAGAGCCCTGGTAAGGGGTTCAGGGGGGTTCTCGTCATTTGATCATGAAAATTATAATATACATGTTCGAAGTTCGAAGAATTATGAATAATTTACCATAACATCTGAATGGTGAATTAAATAACACAGTACAATTGGAAAATCAAATATTTAAAAAAATATTTACAATATGTTATTCCCATCATAGATCCGCGTATCCCTTTAATTAAGCAGTACACCCTGTTTGGTATTTTCAAATCTATTCTGTTATGATCGATATATACGTTTAACTTAATGGATAGTACATATTGGCGATCCTTCATTAAAAAAAAAGGCACGTGCATATAAACACTGATATTTTACTATATAATAACACTATCCTTTTGGCTAGAAAGACACCAACCATCAATATTTTGATTCTTAAAAGCTTCACCCTAGCCACACAAACTCATACACACATAGTCGATGCCTAATGCAAAAGTTCTGTTCTGCTCATACTAACGTAACAAAATTCAAGAAATTCGTATTTCTTTATATTCCGCTCTACTGTAAAATCCCTACCTGCTTAGGAATTTGAATAATTGTGGCCATTACTCTTAGATCTGAGAGTACTCAAAACTACTGGAATCTAGTTGATAGATTGATTTTTAAACATCCAGTGTAAAATATTTATGCAAGTTTAGAACAAAAAAAAAACAAATTGATTATTTACAATAAACACAACAGGGAGCTTAGTCCTGTAATAGGTGTTGTACAGGACGAAGGTCTGGAAATTTGAAAATGCCATGCATTGGAAAATGAGGGACTATTGGATAAG